>NC_134312.1:209926181-210237157 GCF_964195595.1 Calonectris borealis
AAATTTATACAGATATAAAAAGAGAAAAATTAGATGAGGATGCTTGTTAATTCTGTGCATGCACACACTTATTTTTTATTAAAGTGTCCCATTCAAGTTTGTGAAAGTTTTTTAAACTGTTTGGAGAACAACTGCAGGTTTTGATGTGCAACAACCATCTCTTATTATTTCTTTTCCACCTTGTCCCCTAAAGTATGGAAAAAAATATTGGAAGAGTTGGAAAACGGGAGAAGTGCACTCTTAAGTTTTAAAATGTTCCTAAACAATTCCATTTGGGTGAAAATCCTTTTCTGTCAAAACCAAAGCAACCAAACAAAAATAAGTACATTTTAGAGGTTGCAAAGCCTTTTCAGAACAATGGATCACTCAGAATTTCTCATCATATTTTCCACTGAAACAGCAGATTGGCTCCCCACGGTGCTGACAAGTCTCCTCCTGCAGCTTTGTAAGCACCAGTCAGCCCCAGAACACTCCTGGCTGACCAAAACCGATGCATATCCCAGCCATCGCTGTCATTTCACCAGCATCCCCTCTCTGTGCAACACCAGTTCAGTTCTTCCAGTTGTTTCAAGTTTCCTAGATAGAAATATCACTATTTTAATCCCTCATTTAATAAGCATTAGTCTGCATAAAGATAGGTTTGAAATTTTTCTTCCTAAAAAAAAAAAAAAAAAGAAAAGATACTAATAGATTTGATTCTTTTTTATATTGACACGTCCATATTCTGACCCATGAATTATTCTTCTCTTCCATTAACCCTAGGATGTTTCCAAAAAAGCTAAGCTATACGGTCACTCCCACCCCCAGCAACCCCTTTCCTACACTACCCTATGTGATCCCCAGCTATACCATGATGATCACTGACTCCTTTCAAACTCTTAAAACCTCAAGACCCAGAACTTCATTCATAACCACATAACTAAATAATGAGGTTTCCCAGTGCAAAATGGAAGCACGAGAACGCTCCCATCTTGCCCTGCCAAACTCCAGTCCCTCTTTCAGTGACCTCCTCATTATGTGCAAAATAATTGGACTCTTACCCCTGTGTCCATCGGGGAGAGGGAGCTGGTGTTGTCGCTTGCTCATCACGCGAACAGCTTTCTGCGGGTCCCGAATCAGGGCACCTCGGTTCCTGCGCACGGCCCGTGACCGCAGCCCTGTGCGGGGGGGTCCCACAGTCCCTCCACCACCCACGCAGCGGCACGGTTCGCCTTGCATGGGACACACAGAGACGGTGCCTCGCACCAAGGTCAGCAATCACATGTGCAACAGAATAATCTTGCACAGGCTCAATTAATCTGCTTTAGCCCCTCCATCCATAAAACCCAAAGACAACGGGTTTGGCTATCTCTGCGTGGGAATGCAGGGCTGACACCAGCTTTATCTTTATTTCCAAAATCAGAATATAAGACATTTTCTGCGATTTTGACTACATATCCAGTACTCTTTGCTTTACACCACCAACCCCTGATGAAATCACCGCCTCTGCTTCAGCATCTTTCTTCCAACCTCACTGCGTGAGAACTGCAAGTCCGTCCAGGGTCTTTCTCAGCTCACTGACCTACTTACTACCACAAAGACAGACATTAATGGAACTTTCTTTCTCTTTTAATTTCTGCTATTTTTTCCTTTCTAATTGCTGCTTCCCAACTACTGAGTCTCTATAAGTTAAGCGTGCCTACCTTTGACAAGAACTTTTGTCCAAAAACTATTTTCACAAAACAGAACCCCCACATGCTCTCAATAGCAGACATCTCCAGCAAAGCACATTAGCAGCTGCTAACCAACCTGGGTCTTCAAATTAAAAGAAAGCTAGCAGTGACATTATCTCTCTCTTTTTTTTTTTTTTTAAGACCTTTCTTTGAATTTTTCTCATCTGATTTCAGCCAACTAAAATTTATGTATCCGATCTAAGTTAGTGAACTTCACTCCCACTGTAATCAGTAAGAGCAGCAGGAATCACCCACCCCAAGTATCTTGCCAGATACCTGGGAAGGAGAGAAGGAAAGAATCCCACCTGGAGGTGCTTCTCATTAACCATACAGGGAGCATCTGCTACTAGGCTGGGGTGACCCTTCATACATGGAATTCATTTATCTCCAGCTCTGCTGATGATAAGGAGCCCAGGAGACTTGTCTTTTTCACAGACGGGTGCCAGTTCAGAGCCTGGACTAAGATAAACTGCACCTCTATGAAGGTTCATGGGTGACTTCTGACCACCTTAAAATCTGAATCTCTTTTCTCTAGAGAAATACCACTTAATTACTTTTATGCTGTCATTAAGTGTCTCTTACAGGAAAGGGAAGAGCAGGAGGGAAATCTTGAGTTAAATCAACATGCACAGCATCCTAACCGATATGATCCTTACTTCACTGCCATGACAGAGCTAGGCCAAGCTTAAGCAATGCACAGGCAAGGAGGTAGCCAGGGGCTCGCACTGCTGGAGGGACTCAGGAGCGGCAAGGCAATAAACTGGGATTTCTTCTTTTTTGGTATCTTCCCTGATGCACTCCTTGCTGTACACATGGACATTCTGCACAAGGAAAGTCCAAGACAGCGCAAGATAAAGTAAAATGACAAGAGGAAAGAGAGCCCCAAAGCCTGAAATCACAAAGCTTTGGTTTTCAGAGAAAATGCAGGTGATCCTTGGTTCCAGTCAAGCTGGATTAACAGAAAAAAAATGGTAGCAGAAGAAGAATATCTTACACCCACCTCTGTGCTCTTCTGATCCTAGACAAAACCAGTGAGTACATTAGGTATTGGTTTAAATGGAAGGAAGTGGTTTAGCAGGTTTATCTATGGCAAAAGGGAGAAGAGGGTTATACCTAACACAAAAGGAGCTTAGGGGCCTGCAGTACCACCAAACCCATCGCAGGACTGGTTTCCTCCTGAGTCCAGCTTTGTATATTAAGTAAAAAGTTCCCACCCAAAGGAAACCACACAACTACCTTGTAAGTGTCTTCTTCCTCCTGGGCAGAACTACTGAGCATGGTCTGCAGCTCATCAAAAATTTGAGGATAGATCATAGAATCATAGGATAGTTTGGGTTGGAAAGGACCTTTAAAGGTCATCTAGTCCAACCCCCCTGCAGTGAGCAGGGACATCTTCAACTAGATCAGGTTGCTCAGAGCCCCATCCAACCTGACCTTGAATGTTTCCACGGATGGGGCATCTACCACCTCTCTGGGCAACCTGTGCCAGTATTTCACCACCCTCACTGTAAAAAATTTCTTCCTTGTATCTAGTCTGATCTACCCTCTTTTAGTTTAAAACCATTACTCCTTGTCCTGTCACAACAGGCCCTGCTAAAAAGTCTGTCCCCATCTTTCTTATAAGCCCCCTTTAAGTACTGGTCCTGTAACTCACTCACAACCACTAATCCTTGTGTGGACAGGGAGCAAGTCAAATCATCTGCCTCTGCCTTGATTCCTTCGTTTCTAAAATGGAAGTGAATAAGGATCCTGTCCTTCCTCATAAAGCCTTTTGGTATTTACCAGTGAAACAAACTACGTGTTTGTGGGCTGAAGCTGTGTCCCCAGTACATAAGCACAACCAAGCCTCCAGAAGGGGCTGGCTGTGAAGCCCAGGGAGACCATACCAGATAGCAGCAGTTCAGGGCTGTTTAGCAGCATTTTGACTCGTTATCAGTCATTCCTATCAAACTGCACCATAAGCTCCCTCCTTCTAAAGGTTCATCTTCTGAAACACCTACACACTGAATACCAAGATATACTAAATGTTTTCTGGGAACTCATTAAAGAAAGCTAGAACAAATCAGAATCCCACGCCTTCGCAGTACCAATGCAGGTGGGGTACAAGTCTGTCCATTTAAATGAAGTACGCGAGCTTGTTACCAATCCCCTCCTCAGAGATACAGCTTTGGGACTTACTGCTGAGGGTGAGACAAGCCCACCAGGCCAGCACTTGAAAACTTGACCCCCAGAGATTTTGCAGAGTTGTACAATACAAGACCTGAAGGTGATGGGCAGTAACATGTCTCTCCAAATGAATTTGGGAAACATTTCCAAACTTGTTAGAGTTTCAGGATTTCCACTTTTCCCTTCAGTTTCTTGCTTCAGTGGGAAGAACCCCAGCACATAGACAAGGACGGTAAAACGGTTTCCTTGGGGCAACTGTTGGTCTGCAGACTTATTTCTTCATTCCATACCTACTAAGTGAATATCTCTGGCTGGATTTGAAAGTCTTATTATTACAGAAGATGCCAAACCTTTCTATGTTCACAATACAGCCAATGAAGTCTGCTCCACTCAGGGTCCAAACTCTTAGGGAGGAAAGAGTTATTGGTTCTAGAAACGGTGGCAAAACCCACACTTCTCATTCCTGTTGTTGTCCCAGTGACCCAGTGTCAAAGACAATTCATGAATGGCCACGGAAGAGATGCTAAGAGCTAAAAAAGAATCAGTACAGGAAAGCAAGGTAGAAAAAGGCTTTTCTTTAAAATTAACAGATTGACTGATAGTTTTAAACCCCACAGTCTGGTATGTTTTTAGCCTAATTCTGTGGTTTTGTTTGGCTCATGATAAAATAACATTACTTCAAATGAAAAGGCTCTAACTGGCAATGGGAAAGAAGAGATGAGTACAGTCTACAGCGTTTCTTCATCTAGATCTCAACAATCTCCTGATTCCTCTCAGCTGCACCTGGGGTTGACCCAGGTATCTGAAAGGGAGATACCCTCAAAGACCTGATTTTTCCTTTGGATGTGGAACCTCGCACTGATTTTATTACGGCATATTTGATCAAATGCCATGCCACAGGCAGCTCTGGCTTTAGAAGGCTGTTTTGATGGACTTACAGCTGAATATTACTGCAGATAAAGCTACCCTAAAATCCAGCCCTGAGCTGTCTCTCCCATTACACTCAGAACTGTATAACCAAGCGAGGCCTTAAATTACAACCCAGGCTTACATTTTTAAATATTTGTTATAGTTACCCTTGGATACTTTGCTGTGAAACTTGATCAACGTGTTGATATATGCAGAGATTAAGTCATCCAGCCTCTACTGGCAGGGAAACGAACACTCACGAGAAGAAGTCACTATTCTTTTTGTCTGAAATCCAAAGAATCAGATTCTAATCTGAGCTTCACTGCGATGGATTGAAAACGACTCCATGAATGCCAAGAACTACTTAACCAAGAGGACAGTACAAACTAGAACTTCTGTTAACCTTCAGCAACAAACATAGTTATGCCATCAGTACAATAAAGATAGCCCACGCATAAAGTGCACCCTGAAGGTGGCCAATCCTATTATGAATAACTTCAAAACATGTAAGAGCATATTATTTAAACCTTGTAAGGATGTACCACAATAACAGCCACAATCCTCAATGTACACACACACTGCACAAGAACTCCCACTCCACACAGGATAATGACCTACATAATTTCTGCTTAATGATTCCTATTAAAGCCGGTGCGTACCTCCATATAACCCCTGAAGGGCACCTGCAAGAACGGCCATGAGCACAGCTCCGTGGCTCTGACAAGCTCCTTGCCCAGCCTGCCTTCTGCGAACGCCTGCTGTGCAAGCCCCCACCTGCCTGGGAGCACCAGCGGCCACCACGTGTACTTGGGTTTCCAAGCTCCTGACTCAGGGGAGGGCTGACCTCTGGCTGCTAGAGAGCAATTTTGGTCCTGATGGCAATATCTGAGCAACCCTCAAGATGCAGGGTTGACATGCCCCACAGGGCTACCCAAATGAGTAATGATGCTGCTAAGACTCCAGCAATGCATCAGTCGGGAGACAAATTACTTTTGATGTAAAAGGCTTAGCTCTCTTCCACACTGGCACATGGACTGGGGACGTCTCACTGAGGCTGAGCACTGGGGGAAGAGCACACAGTAGACGAAAAGCCACAGAAGTGAAAAAGGTGAATTATATGCACAAGAGATCATTGCAGGATGCTTCAGATTCTCCCCTCTTGCCAATGACCCTCTTGATGCAGATGCAGGCCAGTAAGCTGGGCAGACTCGCCCCTTGCAGGGCGTACACTGCAAGCAGACTGGGATAGATCTGTTACATCTGCAGGAGCGATGGAATGCTAAATTAGTTTTACAAATGCTTGGGCTAAGAAGTACTTGCGCAGCAGAGAAATTACGAAGCCAAAAGTAAATCTCTCAGAAGAGTTAGTGAGAGAAGTGATGTGAATTTCTGCAATAAACACGCTCCTTTAGCTTTTGTCTGCCTATCACAATAATGACTTCTTCCAAGGTTCTGGGAATAGGTAGTAAAACTCCTTTTATTATTATTATCATTATCTTAATTTTTACAGATAAAACAACAAACCAGTAACATAAGGGACGAAACATGCCCAAAGTTAACAATGCTTTGATAAGAGTCAAATCTGGTTCGGTCTCAGCCAGATCTTTCGTACATTATTGTGTCCCAGAATCTACGTGCAAGACACACCTTCTGCTTGCACGTACAGTTAGCTAATGAAAAACTAAGTCTGAAAGCACATTTTAAGCTTGTCAGTCTAAGAATACCAAACAAAGACATTAACTATGTTGTTTTAGCCATGCTGAAAATCTCAGGTATTTAAGAGAGCTTAAAAAAAAAACACAAACCAAAAACAGTTAAAGTAAAGGCTAATATAGCTAAAACTCCCTATTCATCTTTCTCCCTCTCCCCATTTCCCAGCCAGGTACCTGGCATAGTCCAGGACCCCAAAACTTCCATGTTCCTTTACTCAGTCACCACCATCAGAAACCAGAACCCTCCCACTATTTCTTTTCCCATCCTTCACTCCTCAACGTTTGTTAACCCCAGCCACGCCCAGACATGGAACTACCCTCTACTCACTCCTTACTCATCTTGAAATCCTCTCTCTCCTCCCTTCCACTTTCTCCTTAGTCTTCCCACACTCACACCCTACATCTGAAAAAGTCAGCAGTGGATCAACTGATATTTATTTATGTTCTAGAATCATGTGAGCTATCACTAAACAACTCCAAACAGAGGGAAACAGCTCTGGGAAGGATGTTCCAGGATGCAGTTTCTAGAAACAGCTGAGGGAGCAGAGAGAAAGAAAGAAAACTCCTGCTGCTTTAACATACTGTGCAGGTCTTTTCCCCTATACCCTACTAATCCACAGGGAATCACCGCAGGCTTCATTTCATAGAATCATAGAATAGTTTGGGTTGGAAGGAACCTTTAAAGGTCATTTAGTCCAACCCCCCTGCCATGGGCAGGGACATCTTCAACTAGATCAGGTTGCTCAGAGCCCCATCCAACCTGATCTTGAATGTTTCCAGGGATGGGGCATCTACCACCTCTCTGGGCAACCTGTGCCAGGGTTTCACCACCCTCAGTGTAAAAAATTTCCTCCTATAGCTAGTCTAAATCTACCCTCTTTTAGTTTAAAACCATTCCCCCTTGTTCTATCACAACAGGCCCTGCTAAAAAGTCTGTCCCCATCTTTCTTATCAGCCCCCTTTAAGTACTGAAAGGCCGCAATAAGGTCTCCCCGAAGCCTTCTCTTCTCCAGGCTGAACAACCCCAACTCCCTCAGCCTTTCTTCACAGGAGAGGCGTTCCATCCCCCTGATCATTTCCGTGGCCTCCTCTGGACCCGCTCCAACAGGTCCATGTCTTTCCTGTGCTGAGGGCTCCAGAGCTGGATGCAGCAGGCTCCCTCTGTCTACGTTATCTGCTGGTTTGCTCCAAAGCAGAGCCCAAGCATGCACTGTTGAAGATCAGAGGACCAGGACCCCAGCATGAATCCAGCTAAACCTCACCGTGTAAATTCGTCCAAAGACAAACCACTGCCAAACAGATGCATCATGTATTGGCGAGAGTCAATTCTGAAAGCTCCGTCAGCAGCGAACGTGCCTCGCCATTTATTCCTGACCTCACGATATGGCTGCAAAAGCACACAGAGTATTTGCTTATGGTCCTAATGATCTGTATCACAATGCTTTTTACTAATGCAATAAACCACACCAAAGGAGCCTTGTGGGCATCTTTAAATATTCCCTGCACAAACCATGCTGGGTAAAGAACCTCCCAAACAGATGCTGCCGTGCGAAGGGGAGGGAACCGGGCCAGCAGCCTGCTGCAGGGCAGCAAGGCAGGCCGGCAAAGCCCCGTCCAACGCATCAGAGGTGATCCAAAGCTCGCACATCATTTGGAGAGAGCATGTGTCCACCATGGAAGGTCAATAGCAAGACTTTAAGACCAGCCTGCTCCATGAAAACTCACAAGAACTCCAGCATTATCCAACCTCCTGGCTCCGGGCAAGCGGCAGAGGTGCCAGGATGCTTCACCAGCACGCTGCCCCTCGCCTCTGCACCGCCCCTCATGTCGCCCGCCGGCTATTCAGCATCTGAGAACACTGAAGCCTTTTGGCTACTGGAAAGTAGCAGCTGCCTTTTCACTCTGTTTGCATCCTGGCCCTGAATGAAAACCTCCAGCTTAAAATAACAATAATAATAATTATTATTACTGTTGTTCCACCCAATCCTCTAGCTTCTTTGCCAGGGGAACATTTCCTTCTGGGTAGCACAGGCTTTTTCTAGGTCTGGACCACCACAATAACATGGACACCCACTATCAAGGGCAAAGCAGGAACAGAAAATGACATTTTTTCCAAAGTGCAAAAACAAAGAAAAAGGCTGGTCTTTTCCAAAGGAAACCAGCAATTAGGCTCCCTTGAAGATCCTAACGGCGAATAGTGGTGTCTGAATTTTGACTAAAAAATACTACAGCAAGCCTCTGGAAAAAATGTCCACATAAAACCTCAGGCTCTGGGTTTACTGACTGCCAGTGTATCCGTCGTATGCATCGCACTGCAGTGAAAATCCATAAAGCTAGGTCATCCCAACACAAGCTGGAACTCCACCTTGCATGCAATCACACCATGAAGATGCAGCCACGCAAGCAGCAACTTAACTCACCTGACCGCAGCATGAGC
Source organism: Calonectris borealis (assembly GCF_964195595.1). Taxonomy (NCBI): domain Eukaryota; kingdom Metazoa; phylum Chordata; class Aves; order Procellariiformes; family Procellariidae; genus Calonectris; species Calonectris borealis. Next base: position 209,935,118 of record NC_134312.1, read on the forward strand.
TGCCGTTAATTAGTTGCCGCTTAGAGCATACGAATGAAAGAATTTCAAACACCAGCTTTCTAAAAAAAAAAAAAAAAAACCAAACCCACCCCAGACATGTAAATGTCAAAATTATTAACTAATTATTTAAATATGAAGAGTCAACAAATTATTTCACCCTATGGCAGAACACAGAGACATCATCTTAAGACTCTGGGTGCCATGATTTGTTTAAGCAATATGGGACATAATCATGTTTCATATTAAAAAGATACCAGTGCAACACATCTGATAGCAAAACTGACATTTATACTGTCATTATATGCACTTGTCACTAAATTTAATCTGCATTATCATGAGAAGTGCTCAGATGGTTCAAAGGCAAAAGTTCAGCATTATTTAGGAATATTAATAAGCGCCTTTATTTTAAGATGTAAAACGTTAATAGTTGTTCTGAAGAGGGCTCACTTTTAACCTTTAACAACATTCAAGTGGCTGTAATTTTTATCAGATTGTTTGGATTTTGATTTAGCTCAAGTCCTGAAGCTACAATTAAACTTGCAGCTACCTTCTCTCGCTAGGCTTCCTCCAACAGCTGGAAGAATCTTTGAAGTCTGCAAAGACACAGAAGAAATGTTATTTACAGCCGGTTTGCACAGCGCAAGCAGAGACAAGTCGTGTTGCGCATTTCCAGGGCTGGTGACAGACCATTTCTCACCAGCACTATAGGAAGTCATCGAAACTATTTTCCCCTCCCCAGATGCTCTACAGGACCAAGCTAAGAAGCTGGAAATGCTGCAGGGCAGGATTTTAAGTGCCCTGAACGGCCCACAACCAACTTTCATTACAGTCAGCATTAAACCCCACCACCAGCTCCACTGAAGATGGAAGTGGCCTAACTCAGCCTGTTGATGGCCACCTGCCTGGAAAGCACAACATATCTCAGGATGGGATGCTAAACCCATTTAAAAATTAGAAATAATTTTTAAAAAATCACAGATGCCTTTTAAAGCAGAGAGAAATCCACTCAGACAGTAGGGAAGGAAGGAGGATTTCAGCCCGGAGGAGCCACCCCATGTGTTGCCGCATCTCTCCGACCGGCTCCGCAGCTGAGGGACGGAGCCGTGGACTCTGCGAGAGCGGAGGGGCAGCAGCACCGAACCCCCGCGGCAGAGGCTGTGCTGCGTTGGCACGCCTGTAATGATGAAGGCAACGCTCACTGATGTCAAAGGAAGTTACACTCACGCGCTGAAAGCTGTACAATTAGTAGTGTCATCATCCAGGAGAAAGAAATAAAATATTGTTTTCTCCCAGGCAAAGCCACTGGTGTTTTTTGTTTGTGTTAACTTGCTGTTAGAGCCTGCAGGGTCCATGCTTTGATTTACTGTGGATGACGGGCAGTACAGGGACAGACACGTTTAGGTATAATTATTATAGTAGCCAGGCTCATACACCAAGAACAGCAGCAAAATCAACAACAGCTCAATAAGACAACGGCGAATTTTCCAACACAAAACCCTACAGGCCTCACATCAAGGTCTGCTCTTGATTCTTTCAAGGAAAAAAAAAAAAACAGAGTGAAATCAGGAGGCTTTGAGATCAGTGGTAACCTTGCTACTAATCCCATGGAACACCAATTTCACCCCAAATTACTCTGTATTCCACAGTTTTCACATGAAGTTAAGCAAAAAACAAGCTAAGAACAGTGTGTCTTTCAAACCACCACACGATGCATATTCTAGTCCAGGACCCAGCAAGTCCTGCCTCCGGCTCCCAGCTCAGCCCTCACGTCCAAGTACATTACTTAGGGTTTAGACAACACAGAGCAAAGGATATATCAATGGTTATCATCAACTCTTTGAATTGCACTTATTAAAAAAAAAACAACAAACCACAGGCTGGAAGTCCGTGCAGATCCCAGAGCAGAGCTTTGAACGGCAGCCCAGCTCGGATCCCTCTTCACAGCACTGCCATCTTTTGCATCCTGACAGTACTAACAGTGCCCAAAACTTACTTAATCCACTCATCCAGATTTTAACATCACTAGTATGACTTCAGGGTCTGATTCGATGCCTGTTATCATATCTATCATTTTTTATACTAGGACAAAATGAGGCCTATGCACTTTCTAAATTAAATGAGAATTAGGACTGTTTTGCTTTAGATGCATAAATTCTCACAGCAAACAAGCTAAGACACTAACAAGGTATATTTTATAACTGTTTAAGATATTCTCCTTATTTAAGTCTTTTAAACTAAGGACATAAGGATGCACATGGAAGACAGGCTACTCAGTTCCACATTAATTTATATTTTCATTCCTTTCGTCATCATACATGAGCAAAATACCCAAAAGTCTGGGGTGAATGCACGGTAAAAGAAAACTGTCTGCACTGGAATTACAGACACCAAAGTGTTTCCACTGTAAAAAAAAATTTCAAAAGATATCAGACAGATCCAAACATCTCAATCCCAGTCAATGTTTTTGTTGTATATTAACAAATCTTCTTCTATGCCACTGAATACAATAAACTGAAGCAATCCATTCCTGTTGAAAAGACCAGTTTTATTACATGGCCATGACCTGGACCAGCTTTCAACCAGCACTGATTAAATGCAATTCTGATATTCTGCACCACACACCTTCCATGTGGTAAAAAAAGTATCAAACACTTCCCATTTGTCTCTGTCATTTAACATAAAAATTTATCTGGATGCTGGGTATATGAAGTGTCTCTGAGAATAGCTCACTAGAGCACATACACATAGAAAACTCACTCAGTGTGCACGGGCTAAGCAGGGCTGAATTAATGAATGTACTGTTGCCTCACATATTGAATGTCTGTCACTAAACCGATAATTTGCAAATGCAGAAGCAGGGACTGGGGATGCACTGGCTGCAGCCACTGACGGCTCCCTCCACTGCAGTCACAAGAAGCTAATCTTGCTCGGTTCAGAGTGCTTGATCCACGTTCTTGGGAACAACTCAGGACACGAGCAACGAGACAGTCAGCATGTGTCCACATTTGGGGTTTTCTTTCCACTCCTATCTGCCCTGATTTCTTTCCCAGGAATGCTGTGCTTGTGAAAGGCACAGCATGACACCCTAAGAGACTTACATCTTCTCTGCACTAAGAGACACAGTCTGGGTGGCAGCAGAAAAGCAAAAGCTTCCTTAGAGCTTACACCAGGATTACTGACAAGAAGGGAGGACTACTTCTGGATTGAAGCTTTGGCCCATTGTCATCTATGGCAAAACTCGCACTGAAGTCACCGTAGCCAGGATTTCACCTCTGTTGCAGCGATTTTGACTCCCTGCCCGTTCTGCCTTGGGACTTCCAGCCAGCACAACAAGGGTCTTAACAGTGCCAACAGCTTTTGTGTTATGAACTGCAGGCCGAAGTCGTGAAACCCTTCACATAAGCAACTAAATACTCATCAGACAGTTAAGAAATTTAAGACACTGCCGAACTGCAAGGGATTCAAACCTGCATCCAGAAGTATGATGTTTCGCCTTGGCACACCATGCTAAAACAAACCTTATCTTAACCAACTTTCTGTCCTTCAGAAAAACCTGACTGTAAATACAAGTGGTATGAGTGCAGCTGGCATGTGTCAGAGACATTTGAGAACTCAGCACGGAAATACATCTGTAGTGGAACAGCAGCTACAAACTGCTCCTAACAAGCAATGGCTAAACACCCTAACTCTCTCCTAATTACTCACTTCATTGTATTTGACAGAATCCATCAACCAGAGTGCATCAGGTCACAACAGCGCAACTTGATGGTAGGAACAGTGACAATATAACCCGGTGGAATAGAAGGCCCTCACACCAGAAACGGAGCAAGCCAGCACTTAGGGAAACTGGGGGTGTATATCCCATCACTGTCCTGCACACACAGGATAACAACACAGTAACATATGACAGAGTTCAGGCAGCATCCTGCATACCATCAGCACACAGGTACGGAGCACAGTCATTAAGATGCCAACAGATGCTATGTTAAGAATCAAGCTTAAAAAAAAAAGGAGCAAAAGTAAAGAAAAAGACAGTATGATTTGCTGCATCAAGGCAAGTACAGCCAACCTGCTGATTTTCTACACCACTAGCACCACCAAAGGATCAGGCAGAGGGATATCCATAGTTTCCAGCCCTGCAGTACATTGGTTCCTACCTGGCTCTCTCAACAAGACTCCAGTGTTTTTTGGACACAAAGATCATGGCTGTAAGCTTTTTCTCAGCAGCACTCTCCAAAGGCAAGCTGGCTCCGGAGGCATCATTCCTTCTCTCCTTGCATCCACCACCAAGTCCTCTCCAAGCAACAAAACTAACTTTTTGTTCAACTGAAGGATAAGCCCTCTGTATGTCAGCAGGAAGAGAAAAAGACAGCCAAGAACCAGCCAGGCTATTTTGCCTTGTTCTGCTTTCCCAGCTAATGCTTATACCCTCCCCACAACTGCTCCAGACCAGGAATAAGCCTCCAGTGAACGCACACAGTCCAGGCAGTGACCAGGAAATGGTGCAGCACTTCTGCTCTGCATTTCTCATAGCTCACCCTCTCTTGATTTTTAATTCCTTTGCTGAGAACTCAAACCAGATTTCATAAAGCAAAGCATTTGTTAAATCAGAGATAAGTTAAAATGCCTGTGCCTGTAGAGAAGACATTTTTTTTCTTTCTTTCTGCTGGACGGAGATTGGTTAAGGATCCGCGAAACCCCAATCAAATGATGCACCTCTCTAAGCCTGTCTGACAGTGCTGCAAAGAGAAAGCAAATGAGTAAGAAGGAAAGCATTCATTTCCTCGAGTCTCTTCCTTTTAACCAACCTTGATGCTTTAGTGCCTCTGCCGGGATGCCAGCGCTGACTTCCCTTTATGTCCCATTTAGTTGCATTTATTTTAATTGGATCTGGGACTAAGGATATTCGGCAACCCTTAATCCTCCCAACAACAAAGCAAGGGCATGAAGCCACCACGAACAATAACAAAAAAAAAAAAAAAAAAAAAAAAGGAAAAAGACACCCACTGATGCGTTTCTCGGGGCAGCGCGGCTCTCTTTTCCTCCTGCAAATAATGCAGCGGGGTTCAAAAAGTGGGCAGGAGAGGCTGGATTATTTCCTTTAATAGCAGAAGTTAGAGCTGGGAGAGCCACGTTTAACCCATCCCCAGCCGGAGCAGGTTCCCTCCAAGCACCTCCCCAGGCATCCACACCCCCATGCACGCACCAGCCCTTGCACACACACACACACACACACACTTTCACGGACACCCGCTCACAGACACTCGCACACGGTCCGAGTTTCGGGCGTCCCGGGGACGCTGAGCACAGTCGCACGGCAGCGCGGCGGGCATGGGGACCCCCCTGCCTCTGCTCCGCGGAGCCCGGAGCGACCACCCCCGGCAGAGCCCGGCAGAGCCCGGCAGGGGCGGGGGGCCACGGCTGCTCCCCGCGCTGTCGCCAGCGCCCCCGCCCCGGGGCAGGGCGCTCCCCCAGCCCCAACCAGCGCCCCGGTGCCTGCAAATGGGGAGGGCAAGGCGAGCCCTCCCTTCCAAAAACATTTGGAAAAAAACACATATATAGAGAGAGATAGATAAAAATACGAACAGGCAGGTCCTCCGGTAACATCCCTCTCTCCCCAGCCCAAGCAGCTGCAGCCAGTCCCCAGGCTCAGCCAAAAGCAACTGCAGCTGAAGAGCAGCGACAGACACGCACACCCCCTTTCCCTCGCCCGCTCCCTGCGACAAAAAAAAAAAAAAAAAAAAAGGAAAAAAATTTCAAAGCAGTGAGGAAAAAATTTAAAAAATGAAAACACAGCTCTCGCCTGCATGCGAGCTAAAACGCGGTGCGAAGCGGGGAGCGAGCCCGGGGCAGCCGCCTGCCGCTGCACCTTGCAGGGCGGAGTGGGAGCGCGACTCGCCGCCGGCTGGGAAGGGGAGCGGGGGGATGGAAGCGGGACACGGGGACAGCGCCCGGCTCCGCTTCCCGGCGGAGCGGGGCGGCGGGAGCCGCGGCGGAGCCCCCGCGGCAGAAGTTTCCCCGAGTGGCGCCCGTAGCCCCCGGCGCCCCCGCGGCCGCCGCCCGAGTTTGCCCGGCGGAAAGTTTCTCCGCCATCCCCTCCGCGCCCCCCCCCGAGCCCCAGGCGGGTACGCACCGGCCGGCTCAGCTCCGGGGGCTGCCCCGCGGCCTCCCGCGCCGGGTCTCCATGCCGCCCCGGACGCCGCGGGGGGCTGCGGCGGGAGCAGGGGAGAGGGGGCGATCCCCGCCCGGCCGCCGCGCCGAGCACAGCGCAGCCTGCCGGGAGCGCGGCCCGCGCCCGCCTCCCGGCCCGCGGGGAGGGACCGCCGCCGCCGCCGCCCGCCCCGGCCCCGCCCGCCGCGGGGCTCCCACCGCCCCAGCCCCGGCCCCGCGGGAGTCGCTGGACCGCTCCCGAGAAGTCTCTCCCCCAGGGGACGCGCCCAAGGCCACCCGCTCCCGGAAAGGCGCCGGGTCGCCCGGTGTACCCCCGCTCGCCTCGGGGGTCACCGCTCCTCTCCTGCCGCCGGAGGAAGGCGCTGGCCGGGCGGGCAGTGCCGGCTCTGCCCTCACCGGCTGCCTCCCCCGCCCCTCCCGGCTCCACACGGCTTTCCCGCACCCTGAGCGGTGCCGGGGGAGCCGCTCTCGGCGTGCGGCGGGAGGTGGCGGGGGGAGCTGGGTGACCCTCCCCGCCGGGTAGCCCCCCGGGGTGAGCGCTTTCTGAGCACTGGGGCAGGCTCCTGGGAACCAGCGCGACTGCAGCTTGCCTGTAAGCAGGGTCGCGCTGCTGAGCCGTGGGTCTGTGGGAGTCTGTGGCAGCCCGCCGTGAAAGCTACACCTCTCCGAAGAGCTGCTCCCTTCGGCGTTACTAGCGAGGAAGTACATTTAGTGCCTTCTGCGCCTTTGAATTGATGTCCAAGTTCCAATTCTGCCTATTTTAATAGGATGTTGTGGTAAGACGCCTGTTTCATCAGTCCGTTTCCTTCTCTAGCGGTGAAGCCCAGGCCCCCACCTGACCAGGTATCTCATTCAAGAGAGAAGGAGAGAGATCACTTTCACATCCTCTTTTCTTTTTTTTTTTTTTTTTAACAGTGGCTTCAGCTATCCCGTCCTCTGCATGAGCTTTGAAGTGCTGCTCATTTTGTTTGTTTTCTAGTCTGCTGCTCTTTCACTTTGTCCATGCCTCCCACTTGGCTGCAGATCACAACTGCTAAACCGAAGTACAGGTAAGAAGGTCCTCATGAGGACTGGCAGCGTAGAGCCCTTCTCCGACTCCATAAACCACTCAATGCCGCGGTCAATCTGCTGCTGTAATTTACTGTGAAGGTGAAAAAACAAGTGAGCAAACAAAACCAACCAGCAGCTCCACGCTAATCACAGGGACCAGGGTAATAATCACAAAGCAGGAGGGCATGGTCTGCGCTGTGAAAAACGAGAAGGAAAATAAATACGAAAACTGCTTGTAAAATTTACCAGCTGAAATTAAAAGTTCTGCAATGGAAGTGTGTAACAAATACCAACTTTGTCTAAAATCTGCAATAGAGTTAATGATTTTATACCCACCACCTGGTTGCATTGGTCATGGAAGGTGATCTTGTGCAAGTCACTTTTTCTAGCAGGTTATTATCAATTGCATTAAAAAACTATCTGGAAGTCACAAGAAAAGATCAGAGCCTCACTGTGTCTCTCACTAAATAAACACAGCGAGGAGATGTCCTATTCCAAAAAGCTCATAATCCGCATCGACAAGACAAATTTAGAGTGGGAGGAAAATGTATTATGCTGCAGATGGTACTGAGAAAGAAACCGATTTGCCCAAGGTCATGCGGGAAGTCTGTGGCAGAGCCAAGAACTAAACACAACTCTCCTGAAACCCAGTCTAAAAATAGTGCTTGATAATTGCACATGAACTCCAGAAAACACACATTACACAGATAATCATCTTTTGACCAGTATTTTGGAGGTATTGGGCTCCATTTCATTATAATTTTCAACTGCACTGATAACGGAACAGTCACTTTCTAAATTTAAACCACGTTATTTGAAAGTCCTCTAACCATATCGTGGAACAAAAGGCACTAACAGATAGCATCTGGGCTAACACAGTTGCTTTCCGAATGTGTCTGCTTCTGCTACCCCCTTCCTAGGGGGAACCAGAAGGGTGTCCAAATCCGCACCTTTGTCTTGAGAGGCAGAGATCCTGCTCCTCGTAGTGTTTTCTGAGGCTCCAAGGGGCCATGTTGTCCATACCCACATTGCCTGGTAGCAGTACCCCGGATTTGATCCCATATTCTACCGTCCCCTGTTTAGCCCTTCTAAAATATTCCCTGGAATACAGCTTCATTTGCTCGTATGGCAAACCTGTCTCAGGTCTCTCTTCCCTGTGTCCTCTTCCTACTCCGGCTCCCTCTTACTGCTTTTCTTAGCCAATGCAGAGGCATTTCTTGCAATGCAAAACCCACGCAACCGGAAAACAACAGTAACATTGTGTTGCACCCTTCAGACACCCTTACTTGTCATTTAGGAAAGCTATTTACACATCCATTTAGTGAATGTTACAATGTATAAATGCTAATGAGTATTAGTAGAAGTAGTTAATGCAGTTTTCCTTATTAATCAATCCTACCAGCATGGTAATGATTTCTGTTGTTCTTCTGGAGCTTCCTCCAGTAGGGAGTGAGCTCTGTTGATTAGCAAGACCGTTTTGCATGTATATAACATTTTTGTTCATCTGTAGCAATCTCATTATCGTATTTTTTCTTAAGGAGGTGAGCAGTTCCCAACTTATGCTTAAGGAATAACTAGGGCAGAAGGAATCGCGTTGTCTCCCATACCACCATTTTACAGTGGATCTGTGAGGTTCAGCAGAATTCACACCGCTGTGAAAGAGGATGGGGAGCGGGATGGCTGAGATGCCCCAAATCGGGTAACAAGTCAGGGATGGCAGGAGCAAAACTCCTAGCTTCACACCTCAGAATAATTTGCTATTTTGCAGCAGGTCTTGAAAGGTAAACAGCTTCAAATGACTATTGGAAAGACAGTAATGTAACTATTGTGTCTGATTAATAATGTCATCATGCTCTACAAATACAGACCAGGAAACAGCTTTTAGGTTCCTGCATCCCGAGTAGTGAGAAGAATCTCCTCGTTTTTCTGCCAAGATGATCAGATTCAAGAAGATGTGAGTAAACCACTGCGACAACAGTGTATTTCAGTTTCTCCTAACTCAGTAATTTACATTGAAATGATCATAAATAATTCAGCTAGTTTAAATAAAAATAAATCCAAGCAGAAAGAAAAGGGTTTCCCAAAGATTCAAGGTTCAGAAGACAGAAGGGAGGTTTTAGACCTGATGTTAACTGAACCAGCAGTGAGCTATTGAAGCTGAATCTCAGCATACTGTCATAAATTATGAAACATTGACATTTCACTTTGAATTAATGCAAAGGGCTATTTACACACTGTTTTAAAGACAGTTGCCTGGGCAAATTAATACACTGTTTCCTTCACCAGGCCAAATGTTAGCAACACTGCTATTTTTCAAAGTATCAAACTATTTGCATATTGAAAATGTTTTAATACAATCTGTCCCCCAGGGCTGCTGTGTGAGTTACTTTGAAAAGGTAATCAGTCATAATTCACTGGCTCCTTGATCCAAAATCTAACTTGATTCAAATACTACCGATGATTGTCAGTGTGAGAGGTTGCTTGTTATGAAGGAATTGCCTTCTGTTTATAGGGCCACAGGCCACCAACATGGGAAAAGACGTTCAATGGGCTACAATTGCCTTTCTGGGCTTGCTACCAATAAAAGGGCTGGAGAGCAGATAGCAGTGGAAGAACGTGGCATGAGCACGTAACAAAAATATTCACTATACTTGCCTGAAATTTGAACTTTGGATGTGACTGCATATTGAAACATCAGTTTATTGCTCATATGCGTTGGCAATGCTTCAGTCTTTTTTTTTTTTTCAAAAGGGGGAAAATTATAACAGTCCAAAGTGACTTTTTGTGAGACTACTTTTTACAGATCAATGTTTTAGGTGTCGTTGCAGTGAAGCATCAGTTAGGAATGTACTTAAATACTGAATGTTTACACTTACAAACATGCTAAAGTGCTTCACTAAACTAGGGTTTAAAATAATTAAAATAATTATTTGAAATACCATCCAAACGATATGAAAATCACTAGTCACTTTTAGCAAATTCCGTGGTTTTCAGATCCATCACTATGAACAAGATACTCTGGTATCTGCTGCTCAGAGCCTTTTCTTTATCTCAGAGATAAAATCTCTCAAATCAGAAGTGCCCCGAGACTGACGTGAACGAACCCGCAGCCAAGTACCACAGTCCCATACCCCGCAGGTGGGTTTCTCTCTGTCTGATTCCCTGTAGAGAGGCAGCCTCCTGGTCATACCAAGGACTTCTGTACAGATTTCTTACAGCTTTTTTGTCTCTTCTCACTTCTCATGGCAGTGGGTAACACTAGCGCAGTGTTAAAAAAGTTAACAAGTAGCGACAGCACTCATAGGCTTTTCTAGAAACGTGATGTGGCAGCGCAAGACAGCTCAATGGTGACGACCCCAGAAATTTGCTTCGAGGCCATTCTTCGCGTTTCCTCAAAACGCGATTCCTGCACAAATGTTATTCGAGGGACTGCGTGGCACTGCTCTGCAGCAGCGTCAGCAGCAGAGGGGTTTGCGGCCTGCAGGTGGTCCCACAGGAATAATTAAGGGGGTAGGTGCGGCGCACAGCTTATCGCTAGCTAGCGGTGCCGTTCAACAAGAACGGCAGAAATGTTAATGCAGAAAACATTGCATTAGGGGTTTACCGCGTCTCTCCATCTCATTTAGAGACTGCAATGAGATCTGTCGTGGTCAATCAAGCAACTTGATTGTATAAGAATTGTGAAAGTTCCTGCAAACAGACGGTAGAAAGACCTAAGGATTCAGGATTCCGTGCAGCATAAGGGAAGGACTGATCTTACCCACGGTAGTTTTACATAGCTTTTTCTGTTCATTGTACCAAGAACCGACTCCAGTAAACATTTAAACATGTGCTTAACTTGATAGACATGAGTGGCTTTTTGACTTCAATTTTAATGCGCATTTAAGCTTAGGCATGGCTGTTTGCGGGGTGGGGATTTAGTATGTGATTCCCTGGTTCTTTACACACATAATTTCATTAGGTGTTGTCTGTTTCTGTAGCACTGCCTTAGGGCATGAGCCAAGCCCAGCTGAAGTCAGGGGGAATCTCTACAGATTTTGATGGCAGTTGGACTAGACCTTTTATAGGAAACAAAACCAGATTTTGTGGAACATAAAAGCCAAAAAAAAATCCTCCTAAATTTGTGGGGATGAAATACTCATTTCCTGTTTTAGGACTAGAGACTTTATAAATCAAACTTCTAACCAGAACAAAATTTTACCAGCTGTACGATAAGCTGCTGAAAATAAGGGGAAAGTGTAACACATTCTTAGCAAACCCTTGGTTTTAACTGAGCAGAAGGCATTGCTTGGCTGTGCATAACAGTTCAGCAGGAGGTAATGATCGTGTTTATTTGGGTTCACAGGTTCTTTTGCTGTTGTATGCTTTCGTGGTACCTGGTTTAAAAAAAAAAACCTATAAAGAATATATTTACAAATGCCAGCTTATCTGTGGTTTCATGCCATAGCTGTCATCTCACATGAGGTGACATGAGGTGAGATGACTTTCAGTTGCCATGCCAAGCCATCCTAGCTTAACTTGCATCACAGCTCCAGTTTCTGCTGTTGGCATCAGCTTGTAATAGAGTTACAGGATTAAAAACTTGTCATTCCTGAAAGCCTTCTTGGTAATGAGCAGAGTTTGAGACGCGGATTTGAGTCCTATTTGATTGCGTTGTTATTCTCCCTCTTTTGGTGGCCACATTAATGGCAGGTTGGCAGGTGCAATTCGTACTTCCAGTGCTGGCTCTGCATGCTGCCCTCTGCTTCCAGCTGAATTGTTCCCTAACCACAATCCCTGGTGCTTGCACTCGGTGAGATAACAAATAGAAATGCTGGAAAGCAAGGAGAAAAGAGAGGGTAAAAGAGAGAGGGGAAAAGGAAAAAAATAGCTATCCACTGGTCAAATAAGAACATCCAATATGCCAGTGGTGGATGACTTCAGTAAAGGTAAGAATAGTCAACTGTCTAATAGGACATGAAGAGGAAACTAGAGACCGTAAAGGATGAAAGAACAGCTGAAATGAAAGGATAAAATGTGATAAATGTCAATCAAGACAAGTATAACATTGTCAGCTCAGAGTGTCTTTGTGTTTTGAGTGCTGGTACCTGCTGAGTGCCTGCTGCCTCACAGCTCCTCAAAGTACCAACTGGACCTGAGAAGTCAGAAGATCCAGCTTTGGAAGGCCTCTACTTTTTACTGATACTCTTTTCCCAGTTTCTTGGAGGGAGCTGCAAATGTTACTGTCGCTACCAATTACACACCCGGAAGATTAGTCTCTGTCTGGGGGTTAAAGGAAGATCCAAAGGAAGAACAAGGGCTGAAGGTGTTTAAAAATGCCTACTTGGAGGTGCTGCATGTTTTGGAGGGCAATTTGCAACAGCTAGAAAGGGACCTGGTTAATTGTTGGCTGTTCAATACCTGCTGAAAATCAGGAAGCCCTATCATTTCCTTCCGTCTGGGAATCTGAATCATGGTTGCAACTCTTATCCTGGGGCCACAAGGGCAGAAATGGTTTCTATTAAGATGCAAATTGAGATCTTTTCCACTTTAGAGAAGTGATGGTATCTCTTTGTGGAGTGAATTCATTGGTATCTAGTAAGTCTGTTTCAATCTTTTTCTTCTTTCTTGCAACATATTTTTATAAGTCTTACAGGAATTTAATATCTTTGCAATCCCTATCCTTCTAAACAGGGATTCAGAAGTTTTGGGAGCAGACTGACTGACAGAGGCAGTCAGACGCAGTGTGACTGAACAAGACATTTCCCCAGCAAACCAAGCTGCAAACACAGAAAGCTCGGAGGGAGCACTGCATTGAGATCTAAACTGGGGAGACCCTCGGTGGGTTTGACATTTGTGATTTATACCTAATGAAAATAGGACCCTTGACTGAAGAAATTTTGCTTTCAGTCCCAAGTCAGTGGTGAAACTGCTGTGATCTTCAGTGAGACCAAGCTTTTCTCTCTTAATTCCCATAGAAAAGAACTTCCTATCACAGAGCACCCGGCCAAACCCATGTTAAATGCAATGTTACAAGAGGTTCTGCATCACAAACCACACAAAACAGCAGCTTTTCCCTTTCCCTCCACCGAAACATGCCTCACCCAGCCATCCCTCTAGAGACAACACAAGCCAAGGCTCTGTCATCCCACCCAACAGAGATCCCATCCCATTCCCTCACCAGCACCTTTTCAGGCAGAAAGGTGTTTTAATCTCAGCAGGTTGGGTGATGAGATTATGGCTATTTCTGTCTGATGGAAGAGGTAGCAATCCATGGGAAAGACACCCCCTGAAAGCAGCACCAGCTCCTCTGTTATATTTAGTAGGCTACTGTACAAAATACCCCAGTAATCTCAATTGAAGAGTGTGTTTTAACACAAAAAGCAATCCTATTCCTAGTAGCAACATTTCAAGCCTTTTTAATGTCTTTGTTATGCTCTGCTGTTGCTCCATGTATTCCACAGGGCTTCTGGAGCTATTAGGGTGTGTGACGTGCATACAGCAAGGTTGTCAAGCTACTGTTATTTCATGTATGTCAATTAGCTGCTGGGATTAACTACGCTAGAGAGAAGCGGCAAGGACAAACTGAGAGAACCAGCTAAAGGCAAGCTTAGGACAACAGGAGAGGGGAGAGAGAGAGGAGCGGAGATTTAGGAGACACAGGAGCTAGACAGCTGCAGGAAACGAGAAAGGAAAGAGCTTGAGGAGCACGGGCTGGGGCTGCCGGGGGAATGATGCTTCTGTGAGAGACACGTTAAAAGGCTAAACCAAAGTAAAACCTGAGAGGAGTGGTTGAGGCACTTGCGGCATGGCCTGCAAGAGGAGAGCCCAGCTGGTTAGGAAAGCTGGAGGCTATTTGCAGGGATGTGTGCATCCTGAAGGTTGATAATGCAGTGTTGTGAGACAGAGAAGGCCCAATAGATTTTACCGGAGTCCCAAGGCAAAAGCTGAGACTGTGACCCTCTGGACTGCAAGATTCATCATACTGTTAGGGTCCTCTTCACCATCTGAAAACCAGGAGCTTATTGCCATTTCATCTGCTACTTGAAGGGCTTGAACGTAGCAAGGAAATTTCCTGAACTAAACTAATACAAAGTTGAAAAAAAAGATCTATGTGTTTGTTTTAACAAGCATAAATTTCATGGGAGAATTCCTGGATTGATCTTCGTTGGAGATCAATCATTTGATAAAGTGAACTGCCACACTTCATTTATGCATTGCGGCAAGAACCAGAGAGTTGCTACACTGGACCCAGCCAGACACTGGTGGGATTCAGCAGCCTGGCTCTGAGTGTGTCTGCCTCCCGATGTTTTGCAGAGAGAGGCAAGAAACGCCCTAATAGATGACGAGGGAATAACTTGCAGACAGAAAGTTTCTTTTGGATAACTTCAGACAGTCATTGATTGGTTTCTGCCCTGAGGCATTACAGTTTATATCCCTAATATCTTTTTATATTGCCTAATAAAACTGTTGGCTGTTGCCATTACATGGGTAATGGACATTTATATAAAATTCTTTATGAGCTGTAGATGGAGATCATCCTCTTCACCACACACATGGAGCCACCTCTGGAGGAAAATGCAGTAGCTGTTTAATAGCCTGACACTATTAATAAACCCCAGTTACATTGAAGAGGAAGAAGGACTCCTCATCAGGTGGAGACCGCATGAGAAATTTAGAAAACCAGATTTTCCTTCTCCCAGAAGAGGTTAGACCAACACAGGGCCTTTCTGTGTTTGCTGGAAGTCATTGACTCCAGGCAGTTTGGGTTTCTGTTGTATATTGTCTTTAGAAAGAGAGAAAACCATGTTATTTCAAGTGTACCATAGGTAAAGGACTGATTTGGGAAAAGTTGCTTGACTCCCCACACCCAGTTTCTGCAGTGCTGAGGAGTTCCTCTCCAAGGGTCATCTGCTGTGATTTAAGAGGGACAGCAGATCCCAGCATCCACTGAATTACTTCAAACATGTTTCTTCAGTGAGATTTGATGTAGAAAAAAATGCCTACTTGAACACATTTGCCTTTAGTGATTTATTATTTTGTACTCTTCGTCACATGAAATAATTTTCTGCTACTACAGATCACAAGAAATTATTCCTCTAGGAATGAAGCAAAGTCATTGTTGGAACTAGAAGTGATAACTGATGGCCATTTCCTTTCACAGAAACATTGTTCAAAAGACAGAGTGAAATATAACTACAGAAGCTATGAAGTCCTTGGTCTTGTCAAGGGAAAGGACTGTCTGAAAGAGATGTAAATAGGTAAAACTTTTAAAAAAGGCAATTCAGGCGATATTTGCAAAAGTCTACATAACATTTCAAGACTGTGAGAAGAGAACAATTTCTAGTTTGTTTGTTTTACGCAGTATATAACATTTGATGCAAAATTCTGTCTTAAAAAGAAATGGATTTTTTTTCCTCTCATTGCTTTTATATACTTAATAGTATCCAGCACTCATATAAAGATTTCTGTCTTCAAAAGATGAGAATTAGTTAAAAGTAAATTAAAAAATTTATCTCCATAATCTCCCAGGGATAAATATTCCCTTTGTATGGCATTTGGGGAAACTGAGAACACTTGAGTGGATTGCTGAGGGCTTCATGTACCCGAGCCTGCATGAGAACAGCAGAGTCCTTGTCTCACAGGTTTTCCTCCTAAAAAGGTGGAGGGGGGTTGTAGCCATACCATTAATTTCCCTGTCTTTCTTAAATACATGCCATCATTATAACATATCTTCCCCATTTGAGTTAATCGGATATAAAACATTAACTTTTGCAGAGGTATTAGAGCTTCACCAAAGATATTATAGAGTAACATCAAAATTAACATGGAAGCAATTTAGTCCTTCAGTTTAAATGCCTTCAGCAAAGGATTAAGATTTTCCCATCACTACTCAAGCACTTCCTTACATACTCCCTGCTTATCGTGCTCCCCTTACTTATTGTGCTAGTTACCTTTTTAATGTAAAAGCGATGCTGGGAATCTTTCCTTTGGTTCCTGATAGTTTCATCATTCAATTCAAAAAAGAAGGTACCAGTGTTTTGATCAATGCATTACTTATAGTTTTCTCTAGATATTACCTATAATATCCAGATTACTTAATGTTTGTGAAGCGTCCTCCCCTCCAGGGCAAAGACTGAAAATAAATGCTGATATGAGAAGGATTATGGGATGGGGAAGGCAGCGTTCATTAATACATCCCAATCAAGCCTGATGAGAAAGCCTTGCATATCGATGCTGTGGATTAGCAACGAAACAGCATAAAACAAACATTTTTCCTGCTGGTAGAGGTGGTAGTGCTGAAAAGGCTGAGGGCATTTTGGCTCGTAGCAAATAAGCGGCTCTCCTCTTGCAGTGCACCAGAAAGGAAGTTTTCTACTGTCAGATTACAAGAGAGAGTGTAGGTGGAGTGTAGGAACAGCAAATGCAGCCATCAACATGTTTCAGCCAGAGAGGCAATCAACATGAGCTTGGTGCATGCACCCATGCCCCTTTAGATACCAGAACATGCACTTTTTAAATTTTTGCAGGTGACATTTCATGTGACATGTTGATCCAATTTGCCTGGACCCTTTTTATTAACCCGCTGCTAGGTCTTTTTTTTTTTAAGCAGTACTGCTTGTGTGGTGAATTTGTGATGTGGGAGAAAGTGACATCTGCTTGGAGTCTCTTGCTGGTGGGAAGAAGGGAGAATGAGCCAGCTGAAGTGAGCATCAGATGCTGGGCTGGAAGGTAAGAGCACTCTGGGTTCAGAGGGACTCAGAGCACATACTAAAGCCTGGCCTTGGAGAGATAACAAGAGTCTTTTGTTGTTTCTTTCTCCCAGGAGCCCTTTAGATTAGATTAGCACAGGTGGTAGGAGAGCATAGACTGGGAGCACTGAGATGGCAAGTGTATCAGGGAGAGCTAGAGACTGGACTGGGGCAAATAAAGGGGAAGGTGCAGTCAGGAGCATAGTCCTGCATGGCACAAGAGAGGAGATGGAGGGACGTCATGGCAGGAAGAGAGTGGGAGAGGGAATGGATGCAGGAAGACTGGAGCCCACCTCAAGGAGAAAGCAACCACATAGGAGAGGAAGCGAGGTTTAGTCCGTGCTTGGACAGGCATGTTAATGGGGAGGAGCCCCGTCACCTTACTGTTTTAACTGGACATCATCTACACCTACAAGTATTTACTGAAATCTGGGCACCTTAACTTTAAACTAAATTTGATGCCTCATGTCTCTGAGCTCAGAGCAGGGGCATGAGCTTGTTAAATGAAGAGGGAGGGTCTTCTCACTTCCAGAAAGGGACGTTCACTTGGTGGGCGGTCAAAGCTGGTGGCTCAGTGATGAGGCAAATACACATTTCTGAACCTCACATTGTCTCAGCTGCACAGGGAGTGACAAAAGTGGCTCCATGACGTGGCTGTGGCAGTTCACTGTGGTTGGAAAGATACCCTTGGTACTGGGAAGGGGCCTGGAGTTTGGGGTCTGACTGCAGGAGAAGTGCAAGAAGTGAGGAAACAGATTTGGAGGGAGACCTTACATCAGAGCTAGGAGCGCTTGTGCTGTCCTGTCTCACAAAATTCTGCCCATTTAAAAAAAAAAAATGTGTACAACAGCTCGAGTCCTCTTTCAAGAGGAGCCCATGGTGATATTGTCCAGTGTTGAGGCTGGCAGGCAGCCCTGCCTTGTGGTTTGTCCCTGGATATGATATTGCACATCGCTACTGCTATCGCTGACTCGTGCCCGTGGGGCCCTTGAAGAGCGCCAGTGCACAAAGCTGGGGCTGCCTCCAGGTACAGGGCGAGCTTGATGTGGTCTGGGCTGCTACCAAGGGGACTTCTGGTCTTTCTCTTGGGCTGTGCTTGTAAAGATTGTGGAAGCAAGAGTGCGGGGATCTGCATATGGATACTTCTTTCCCATTTCTCCCTCTCCAGGTGCTGTCCCAAGCTGCACAACGTCTCTCCCAAAGCCAGATGTACTTCTTTCACGGCGGTGCTGACGCCAATGCGTGATACTCGCATTTCCCCACGGCATCATCAGCCGTTGGTCTGGCACTGGGCTTCAGTGCGGAGCACGTGGCATCCCTCCCTCGATGCTGGCTGGTGGGGTCAACTGGAGGAGTACTGCTTTGTCAGGTTGGGCTGTCTCCAGGCGATTAAACAACTTCTTTTTTTAACCTTATAAAACTGGGAGGCTGCCACCAAGGTGTCTGTTGGCCTTTGGTCCGTGCTAACGTCTGATCCATGGCTGGGAGAAGGTACTTGGCCCGGGATGAATGATGTCAGGGACTCTCTGACAAGTTAGCAGTGTAGAGGACTGAGTTCCAGCACTTGGGAACACTCCTGGCGCTGTTTGTAAGCAGAAGCGTATATAAGTTTATAAGCATATGTGTAAGCATACTCTCTAACTACTGTTTCCCCACAAACCCTGTCATTTTTCAATGATCCTTCATTTATTCAATCCAGATAGAAGCTGGTTCCTTTGATTTACATTTTTTACACTCTTTCATGCTCCTGCATATTTTAAATCTGGAAAGAGTGTTTGTGATCTTCCAGTCTGATTGCCCACGTAACACTGCATTTCCCCATCAGTCGACAAAAGTGATAGTTAAATGGTTAAGGCGTTCCCTTTATAAGCAAACAACCTGTTCTTTTGGCACTTTTTGGTGCACTTGGAAATGTTCACTGATAGATTTAAATTAGCAGGATACCACTTTGAATGCAAGTATACCAGCTTTTAGCCTGCTTTCATTTTGAAACAGGGCTTCTGTGCTCATATTCTCTGTGCATCTATCTGTCACTCTCTTCCCCAGGGTTTTTTTGGCTTGTGCAATTTCAATCACATTTAGCAATGGTCCCAAGGAGATTATTTTTTGACAAGTTCTAATACAACAGAGGGTGGATTGATGAAAGAGACACTGTTAATATCCCTGGGATAACGGCCACAACATGAACTCAAGTGTGTTATTAAGGCATCAGAGAGTACAACTGCGAGGTACAGATCCATAGGAGACCAGACTTCCCCAGTTACACTGCCTGCTGATAAGCGTGTTACATGTTTTGTCTGTATTTACCAACCTGACCATAATATAGATCTCCTGAATTTTCTCCAGTCTTATTTTCAAATTCACTCCCAATGGGAGTCCTGGATGAGTGGGATTCCTGCTTTTCCACTCCTATGCAAATCTGAAGATATTCCTGGATCTGATCCCAACAGGCCTTTTTCTTTGAAAAATGAGTGTGATCTGAATACAGAACTAGCAGCAATAGGCCAGGAAAGCTCAAAACTTTGTTTTTCGTACGAATGAGTAAGAATCTTTCAGCAATTTTCAGCTTGAATGTCTATGCTGTTTATGGATCACAGCAGAGGGAAAAAAGGGAAGTTATAAAAATATTTTTGGAATTGAATTAGAAATGAAAAAGATGTTCCAGAAATCACCTCTGTATCACTCATGGTCTCTGGTGCTGGCACACTGTGCCTCTGGACTTGCTGCTGGGTTTTTGAACAAAGGCTGTTAACTGGAAAAATAAGGTTGCGGCTCCAATTCTGCGATGTCTATGCACTGAACTGGATCCTAGCAAGATGGAGCAGTCTTCTCCTGTATCAAGTGGCAGAATATGAAGCAGCTGGTAGCAATAAAAAAAAAAAAAGAAAAAGGCAGGAAAAAAATAGCAAAAAAAAGAGAAGAAATTAGAAAAAACCTCATGCAAACACCAGTGAATCATTCCCACAAGCTTTCTGCTTGCCCAGTATGCTTCCTGAGTGCCAAGACCAAGGAAAATCACACCACTTTATTAAGGTAAGCCACTTTCCAAAGGCAAGCCTGGCACCTGCATGCTCCGGCTGAAGGAGGACATTGCAACCGTAACCCACCACGAAGGCGCCCAGATGATGGCATGAGGTTTTTTTTGGATGAGCAGTGCTGCCAGAGTGATAGCGGAGAGTTTGCTCTCCTTCCCAGCCCCACTCTGGTGACAAGTGGCCTACCGTTAGATTAACCCTGCTGCAGTCACCCTGCTGTTAGATTGACAGGAGAGCCCCAGCGTGCGGGAAAGCCTTGTCCCGCAGATCTGCTTTCTTGCTGTGCATGGGTGCGACAGGCACTATGCAAGTTCACCCAGATAATGCTTCACTTCAAGCTGTACCCACAAGGTTCATAGCTGGCACACAGAGTAGCGCTTGTGGGCTTCCGTGAGCTATTTCACCTGTTTTGGGGCTGAAAAGAAGGTAAGGATTCAGCTGATAGCAGCTGCCCTGCAGCCCAACCCAGTTGCTCTGGGAGGTGCAGGCAATGTTGCTGTAAACCAGCTGCACCCAGAAGAAGGAAAACTTTGGTTACAAACTGGAGCTGGGAGCATACGCTTTGCTCTGTTGGGCAAACGTATAGAGGAGATAGGCTGAACTCAAACCGGGTCAGAAGAGAACCTAGGTTGAATTTTTGGCGTTTCCCTTAGTGGAAGCATCTTGAATGGGAAGTGACAGAAATTCATCATCTGGCCAGTGCTGGGATCAGGATTGCTTGGGAAAAACTCATTCTCACAGATGCTGTCTCTGAGGACACAGAATTGGGTGCAAGTGCCAAAAGCAAAAACGATGGGAGCTTTAAAAGGCATTCAGTGGGTCAACTCAGATGGGGACAGTTAACACTTATCAGGGGGTCACAAGTGGGTGGGTCGTATCACCACTCTTTGAAGTCAGTAGTATTTGTTGACTTGCTCCAGCTGCTTTGTGTAAGCAGTCATGCAAAGCCTAGTTAAGCATTGATTCCAAAAGATACTCCTTTTATGAAAGGCATCATGACTGGTTAAAAAGGATGGGTCTGTGCTGTGTTTAAGAAAGGTTTATGCTGCTTGTATGCAATGGTGATTGCAGTAGAGTTCAAATATGACAAGATTCTCCACACAAAATAAATGCTGATAAAATTAAGTTCTGATTTTGGGACATGCATTGTCAACAAACACTACTCCAGACACCAGAAACAAGTCCTGATGAAGATTGCCAATACACCAAAATGAGTAGAGTGAAGAAATAGCTTTCCCCCTGATACCACTGCAGTTTGCTGGTAAATAGATTCTTAGTTTCTAGAAATCAGTAGCTAATTATCCTGAAAAATCATGATTCTTTAGGAGTATAAATATCTTTAAACAGCAAATAAAAAAAAATTAGAACTCAAAAGCAATCAACAGATTTGAGAAAAAGAGAGTCGTGCTAGCTGGTAGAGTACATGCTGCAAATTGAGGAAAAATTTTTGTGGCAGATTTTGTGACAGGTTTTTTTAGTACCAATTTTGTCTATTGCTATGGATTACCTCTTCAATGCCTGCCTCTTGATTGTGTTTAAGTGATCCACGCCAGCCGAGAGGCTCTTGGTGTACCCCGACCTTTGCAGCATGGTGGGAAACACAGCCCGTTTTCGGGGATTCATGCTTGTATTTTGGGTTGCAGCCACTCCAGTGGGTTTTATCTATGTCAGCGCTTTTGAGGAAAGTTGTTTTTTTGAAAAAGCATGGTTTTTCTGCCTGTCAGATTTACTGAATTATTTTTTTAAGAGCTAGACAGGCTTGAAATTAAAGCAACAAGCAATGCGTTAGCAGGATTAACTGCTTAATTATGAAATTGGTAGCAAGAAGAAGAAACCCATGGAAGGCAGCCCTTGATGCCCTTGAAGCTGAGTGGCGCGGTTGACACTCCTGAGGGATGGGATGCCATCGAGAGGGACGTGGACAAGCTCGAGAAGTGGGCCCGTGTGAACATCATGAGGTTCAACAAGGCCAAGTGCAAGGTCCTGCACCTGGGTAGGGGCAATCCCTGGCATCAGTACAGGCTGGGGGATGAAGGAATTGAGAACAGCCCTGCCGAGAAGGCCTTGGGGGTACTGGTGGATGAAAAGCTGGGCATGAGCTGGCAATGTGCACTCGCAACCATATCCTGGGCTGCATCAAAAGCAGCGTGGCCAGCAGGTCGAGGGAGGTGATTCTGCCCCTCTCCTCTGCTCTGGTGAGACCCCACCTGCAGTACTGCGTCCAGCTCTGGAGCATTCAGCATAAGAAAGATATGGACCTGTTGGAGCAGGTCCAGAAGAGGGCCATGAAAAAGATCAGGGGGATGGAACGCCTCTCCTGTGAAGAAAGGCTGAGAGAGTTGGGGTTGCTCAGCCTGGAGAAGAGAAGGGGAGACCTTACTGCAGCTTTTCAGTACTTAAAGGGGGCTGATAAGAAAGATGGGGACAGACTTTTTAGCAGGGCCTGTTGCGACAAGACAAGGGGGAATGGTTTTAAACTAAAAGAGGGTAGATTTAGACTAGATATAAGGAATAAATTTTTTATGATGATGGTGGTGAGGCACTGGCACAGGTTGCCCAGAGAGGTGGTAGATGCCCCATCCCTGGAAACATTCAAGGTCAGGTTGGACAGGGCTCTGAGCAACCTGATCTAGTTGAAGATGCCCCTGCCCATGGCAGGGGTGTTGGACTAGATGACCTTTAAAGGTACCTTCCAACCCAAACTATTCTATGGTTCTATGATTCTATGATTATACTTAAACCCATGCCCCTCCTCAGCTGTTTTAGTGCCTCAGCTAGGCACTAAACCAGGAAGCTGCAACAACATTGGATTGTGCCCACCACTGGTCTGGCTTGGTTTAGGAGACCTGAAGCTCCATTTACCGGCTTTCTTTATTAAGGATAGATTGTTCTTCGCTTTTGCTACCTATCTTTCTCCTAACTTCTCCTGGTTGTTCTAAATAGGAATATAATAATAAAATTTATACCAAATACGATTTTGATGACTCACAATTTTCTTCCAGGTCTCTAGGACTGTGTTTCCACGCTGTGTACTATTTTCTTGTAGTTGAATTAGAAAATATACTATAGCAAGCTGGACCTCCTCTCTGCTCTCAAGGTGTTTCTCCAAATTTACTTCTCGGTTATATTGCACAATTGCCTAAATTTTTGCCATACCTTGTAAACCCCACTACAGTTTCACATTACAAAGAATTTGGCCTCAGATATTCCTCCCCCCCTTACACAGGGTATTTTTTGCATCCCCAGGCTGTGGTGTGCTGCCTCTCCTCCTGCTGACAGAGCTGTTGTGGGATCGTCCTGTCAACTACTTCAGGAAACTGGGTTTCTTTGCCTGTGCAACACCTTGCATTGTGAAACCACATCCTTACATGTTATAAAAGGTAACCCTTTTCCAGCCTTTTATAGTTGCTTTTTGCATTTCTGTGATCTGAGAATCAAGTGAGGAAAAGATGGACTAGGTTAAACAACTTGTATGTAGATACAGAGCTAATTTGAAGTGCATGTAGGTACGTAAACTCAAAGTGTAAAAAAGTCTCACATTCTCCTCAAAACTTGCATGCAACACTTGATTTATTTTTGGGGTGGGGTGACCAATACTGAAGATCAGTCTGATATGCCTCATGGAGCCACAGAAATAAAAAGTAAGGAGGATTCGAGTCCTGCAGAGAACTATGATGAATTATTTCTTATTCTTGAAAAAGTCTTGAAAATGGCCTCTGTCCTGTTTTTCACAAGTTGGGGGTGAAAGTGTTTGCAAATGGCACTTGAGATCCTTTCCAGCCCTATTTCCTACAATTTCTATTGTCTCATTAAAGCAATAATTTCCCAATTTAACCTTGGCTTTTCCTCGAAAAGACACATACTGTATTAATAATATGGATGGCAGATAAAGCATTTTGAGTAATTTTTCTAAGTTACCTCCTCTCTCTGACAAGTACTTTCTGTCAGGTTTGGGGTCCTGCCATCACATCAATATCCTTCAAACAAGACAAAAACTGTTGCCTCCAACTTCAACCATAGATCCCCTAAAAATATCTCTGAAGCCCAGACTGCAGATATATGATGCCTGCTTTGCTTTTCTGTCTGCTTCAGTTTAAGCTGTGAGGTTCATCGTTGTGGGCCAAGTTTGGCCCTAGCCTCTGTCTGCCTGTCTGTCTGTCTGTCTGTAAGAGCCACTGGGTAGTTTGGCCAGGCTGTTGGGTACTGAGCGGGTGAAAGATAAATTGATTCAGCAACATGCAATGAAAATGTCCATTGACTGGTTAGGTAGCTTGGATCGAGGCAGTTCTGACAGCAGGCAAAGGAAGACCAAGTTTTTCCAAGTGATTGGGAAAAGACATGGACTTGAATGTGGCTGTGAAAATAATGACATCTGGGTAGCAGGGGCAGAAAGGAACAAGAAGACCTGAGAAGAATAAAGCAATGGGTCAGAATAGGCTGGGAAAGACTGGAGGCAACAGAAAAAGGTCCAATGATAGAGCTGCGTGGATGAAAGATACCTACATTGACATGAAGCCCAACTGGCTGATTTTCAGCTTTTTGAGAAAACCCTCAGCCAGGAGGACTTACTTCGTGTTGGCCATGTGGCTGCAAATATGCTGACCCTACAGGACATGCCCTAAAGCCAAATTTGCCATCTAGAGCTGTGTCGTTCCTTGCATTGGAGAAACTTCATTGAGGTGTAACATCAGTGTCTAGAGTCAGCGAAGTCCCCAGGCTCGTCCCTCAGCTTTGGGCTCATGGCAGCAGAGGGGCTTAAATATTAGAGCATCTGATGCATGGAGGAGTCCCTGTAGCGAGGGTACCTTGTGCTTCTGCAGCAGATATGGCGTCTCAGTTAACGTTGTGCCTTGCTGAATGTGTGCTCCAGGATGGTCTCAATGCCTGTGGAGCTGGCAAAAAAAAATTTCGTATTTTGTGCTGCTCTCTTTTACATTGAAAAGGCTGGATGACTTGTGTGACACAATATAACACGGAAGATGAATTCCTATAGATGTTATACCCACATGCACATTCACAAAGTTAAAAAAGAACAGGATACTTTTCAACATGACGTTGGCCCTTAGAAAGGCCATAGTTATGAGCAGCTGAATGCAGAAAGCTGAAGGCAAGGTGGGACCATTAAATCACCAAACTTCCTGCACATAACAAGGTATTGCATTTCATTTAGTGACCCTGCACGGAGCCCAAAACTTGTGTTTGTCTGAGGCACAGATTCCGAAAAGGCGTAGAGTCCTGCTCTGAAGGCACTGAATGATGGGGAGTTCACCACTTCCTTTGGTAGTTTGTTCAGGAGGTTAAGCACTCTCAGTGTATTAAAAATGTGTGCCTTACTGTATTTTAGTTTTATATTTTTATTCTTTAGCTTCCACGGGAAGCTTCATATTTTGTTTATTTCTGCTAGGATGAAGAGGTTTTTATAGCTCATGTTGGGTACCCTTGCGGAGCAGTGCAGCTTTTAAGTCATTTCTCAATTATTCTTTTTGATTAGTGATTGAACTCTGTCATTCTGTTACCACTAAACATTTTCTCTGTCCCTCAGATAATTTTGTGTGGCCTTTCTAATTCACAGCATAATTTTGATATCTGAGCACCAGACCAGGATCTAAGATGGTAGATGTTGCCTTGCTAATGCAACGCATAGAAAGAAAAAAAAATCATCTCCTTACTTCTCCTGTGCTTACATATACAAAGACTGTTAGATGTTTTCATCAAGCATTGCTCCAGAGGACAAACCATGGCCCATAGCACAGGGTATGGAGTGGCTTATGTACACACATCTCAGGGTCATGCCCTCTAGAAAGAGGTCACATCCCCTTTGCATAGTGCTTGGTTGGGGTCTCCTCTAGACCACATGCATTTTTTTCCTATGCTTCTAACTATTCTGCAGAGAAATGGAATTAAAAAAGAAAAAAAAGAAGGCTTAATGCCTTCATTTTAAAGAGGAAGGAAATATTTAAAAAACAATGGGGCAAGCAAGCTTGATTTAAAGCCAGAGTAGGTCATCTGCAGCTGATCATGAGTAACTTTAAAGATAGATTTAAAGAGTATCAAACTGAGCTGCAAGAAAAGTCAGAGTGATAAAAAAAATTGTATTTTCCTTCAAGTTTTAATTTTTTTTAAATTAAAAGCACAGTATCCCAGCAGTCTTTATATAGATTTTGATCCCACCAGTTCAGCTTCATCCTGCCTGTAGGCAACCCATCACAAGTATTCACCTTTTCAGCTGCTGCCTTCTCTGAGCGTTATAAGTTAACTTTTCTCTAAGCTTCTGCCAGTGTAATATCACGCCATAATAGCTGGTAATGCAAAGGAGCAGGATGCCATTCCCATTGCTGCTTTCTGGGAAGAGGAGCAGCCCCATTTACCTGTTCTTTTGCTGTATTAGGAAGGCCTATACCTCTGACAGTGGTAGGGGCTGGGGATATTTAATGGAAAGCCTCACACATAAGGAAACAAATGAATGTATCTTAATAAAAAAGGAAGTTAATAATATAGTGAGTGGAGAGCACTTGCTCTTTGTCTAACCTCTTGAAGTTACTACATCTTTGTGCCATCTGGTGGACCCTATCCCCACGTAGCAGGAAGGAGATTGGCCTCATCAAGACCCAGAAGGTATACCAGGTATACCAGGGCCACCTACCACCAACCACATAACTGCACAACAAACTGGCCCCGTCCATACTTTGGATGCTGGAAGCAGTATAGCCACCGACGGGCAGCTTTGGGCCCAAGTGCTTAGTGCTGCTTAGCTGTGGATCAGCTCTTCTGGATGAAATGCTGTACTGATGTATCTGAGCTCCTTCTGCTTCTGGAAAGGGCCCAGGTGACATTTCCACCCCACTCAGCACTGTCCCGTGGCAAAACATCGTAGCGGACGAGTGAGTCTGGTTCATCAGCAGCATATGTACTGGAAAACCAAACAGGCTGCTCCTTTGCAAGGTCTCCTGGGCACTGCTGAAGGACGACGCAAAAAGGAAAGGCACTCAGCACAAACTGTGGAGAGCTTCATATGCTTTCTGCTACGCTCTGATGGGCCGTGAAACAGTTAACAATGTTAGCATATAAGCATTTGAGTTAGCATCTTTGCTGTGAGGAGTACAGCAGTTTATATTTCTTGGAGCAATTGTTTCAGGCTCCTCTGCAGTTCCAAGCCCACGCTGCTGCTCTAGTGAAGCTCAGCTTGGGTTTTCTTCACAGTTGTGACAGCCAGAGGTGTCTAAAAATACAGAGAGCTGAGATTCCTCAGAACAATGGTGACTTCTGTCTCCACTTTCTCCCCAACTATTCCTTCTGCTTGCCTGAGAGAAAAGTTGGTTTTGGGCGGGATAGGGAAGGGGTTAATTTCTTTCCCTTTTTTTTTTAAAGGTTGCTTTTAGATTAACAGACAACGTGAAGGAAATCAGTGTACTGATACATGTACCATCCATAAATATACAGTAAGCATGACAAACCAACAATTTTAGAGATTTAATCCATGTTTCTAAAGACCTGCAAAATCCTTGAATTAATATGTTGTGTTGGTATGTAGTATAGTATGTAACTATACAGCAATAAATCTGAAACTTAATGTTAAAATTATATAGGTCAGGTAGATTTTAAAGTTAGGAGGGAAAAGACATACCTTTCTCTGAGCAATCCTTGCTTCCAGAGATGTAATGGCTTCTCAGTCATGGAAAGATTTTTTCTTCTGATCCTGTACACACCTTTGTTTTGCTTTTTTTTTTCCCCCTTGGAGCCATATTGCCATAAGCTACGAGCTTCAATTTGCTGTTTGAGAGTGCCATATGGTTCCTCCCTTCAAGGAATTTCATAAGCATATCACTCGATCTTTCATGTTTAGTAGGAATTTAAGAAACAAAAGAGATGCCAAGATGCTGGTTGGTAACAGAGGATCTGTTGCTGGGTCATTCCTGTCCGTTTATTATCAGCTTTGTGCTGTAAATAGTTCCCGAGGCAAAAGCAGAAGAAGAGCAATAGAGGCACAAAGTAAGCGAAAAGGACTGCCCTGCTGTTTAGAGGGGGGACAGTTAAAGTGAATTCCCCTAGGGCTTAGTCCAAGCACAATGAAGTTCATGCTCTGTCATGATACCTTAATGTTAATATTCTTACTGCTTTTGTGGCAGGTGTTACTTTATACATTACTAAGCCATAAAAAGAGACATACTTAAAAAAATGTCCACCCCCAAGCAAAAAAAATGAACACTTGTTTGCATTTAATAATCACGAAAAACTTGAAATTCTAAATTGGATTAATTGTGTCTATTATAAATTGATGGGGGAATAGCTATGCATTAGCCCTGAATGCTGATTACCTGAGAGGTTCCACTTGTAGTATAATTAAGAGCAACTTCATAATAGTGGTAGGTGTATGATTGAATAATACATGCATCCCCTGCTGATGAAATTCAAGGCAAAGTGTTCATGAAGAGCAGAGCTTTTTTTTTCTTGTTCCTGCACTTAAAATGCTGAAGGATATTGCAATTACAGCCCGTGTTTACACTATTAGCACAGACGTGCCAAAGCCCTTGATGCAAACACCTTCAAACTTAAGAGGGGTTGGCAAAAGAATCCCAGTTTTGTGGCTCAGCCCTTGTTCTGCATAACATCGTGTTCCTGGGTGCCTGTGGTGGTCGGTTTAATTAGGAACATAGATCAGAGCTTGAAAGAGACACTTTCCAGTAATCCGAGGGACACCACTTTGTTGACAGCTCATTCCTTAATACATCTGCCCACTAGATGGCTGTAATTGGTGTGGTCATTTATTACTTATAAAATATTTCGCATGTTCCTGTCTTTGAAGCCTTGTTTACTCCTGCCCTTTGATGGCTTCCTGTGCTTCCTCAATGTATAAATGTGCCTTCTCAATGTGTAACCTCCCACCAACTTGCAGCCGTTTACTAGATTCAAGCTGAATATTCATAATCTCCAAGGCTGAACGTGCCCCTTGGGTGCTCCAGTCTGACCTCTTGTACGGCGTGAGGTTTCGCAGCACCGGTACCCACAGAGAGGTGTGACTTGAGCCTTCCACCCTCCGATGAAGGAGGCAGCCCAGCCACGTGTGCCTCGCTTCAAGTGGCCAGATAGTCTCTGTCCTCGGTGAAATTGCTCCTGTACCAGACGTCAAGCTGAGATGAAGGGATTCAGGAGGAAGGGCCTGAAGTGATGGGAAGGGGGAAACCTGAACCGTGAGAAGGGGACAGAGCTGCGCGGTGGCACACGGAGGCTGTGTCAGGGGTGCACCCCTAACACAGGAGTGTCCGTTCCTCAGTGTCGTGCTCTGAGCAGCGGTTCTGGCTCTTCCTTTCCTAATGTTTTGTCTGGTAGATGTTTAATTTTGAAATGATGCATTTGTCATTCTTGTCACTGCACAGGCTAGCCATTCACCTGATCTTCATTTACTATATATCATTACAGTGAAGGGCTTATCGTCAGTGTGAAGGCACATCTAATCATGTTTTACTGATATCAAAGTGGGGGGGCGGGGGTAACGCTTAGCAGTTTTGAAGCCCCACTCATGAATTGCAGATAGAGGGGCATGGAGAAGTTACCTTCACATTGCTGCTTTGATTTCCAGTCTCGGTGTCAGAATCTGTGCTTGGCAGTGATGCTGTAGGTTTCGTGTTGGTTTAGTAATCCCCAGACTGGAGCGTAGTGACCCGAGGGAAACGGCCCACTGACAGCTTGGGCAACCATGGGTTTAACACAAAGCTTTCAGCTGAAAACTGAATATAATAGCACATGATCACCTGTAAGGGTTTTGAAGCTCAAAAAGGCCCAGAAAGTTTGAGAACCACCACCAGTGTTTATAAATGTATATTTACACTTGTCATGCATATAGAGCAAGTGATCACAGAAGCCTGCTTGGTATTTGTGAATTCAATAGGAAGAAAACTCTCCTCTAAAACCAGCACGTTGTGGGTCAGTTGGTGCGCGGTCTGCTGAAGTGCTGATCACCTTCACTTTCTGTGATCTTGTTGGCATTTGGTGGTCCTGCCTGCACAGTCATGTTGAAGGTGCTAAAATACCACACGAAACACCTACACATCCAATACCCAATCTCACGGCAATGGAACCTAGATTACTGCTGTTGGTTTTAGTGCAGATAGGGTAAAATCTTGGAAGGCTCTGATCAATACGCGAGCCCTGACCGACCCTGCTGAAGATGAGACACTTGTACTTCAGAGGAGGCTGGCAGCTGTGCCTGCATTGCACCTTCAATAACTTTGGCAGAGCAGTGTCAGGAAATGTCATATTTTCTGATTTGCTTTTCTCAGAAATCTTCCTACTTACTCTCTGCAGGCTGAAATCTCAGCTGAACTGACGGCTTCAGCTCTAACACCTCACCCTGGGTTCAAGCATGGTGCTTTCCAGACAGACACAGGGTCTTCATAATCCCTGGCAAATAAGTTTTTTTCTGTGTACAAAGTGTATTTTTCAAAAGTATATTTTTCAGTTACCTAAAACTTTCAAGTGATCTGTGCCCTAAGATTACCTTTTAACTACTTATCCCTTGTGTTGTTGGCCATATATTTCACATACACAAATGAAATAGAAAACAAAACAAAAAAACCCTAATTTGAAACATTTCCAGAGGCTAATTATATCATGGCAAAAGCTTTCACTTTGTTTTAATGGGCTGAAGCATTTATTCTTTTTTTTTTTTCCCCTTTTTTGGCTGGAAATGTGTAATATGCCTGTCATGGATACTGTGACAGAAAGAGCCAGCCAGCACATTTTCTTCAAACTGACTAGTTCATAACCCAGTGGTACATTTTCCAGTGTTTTTGTCTGAGCAGTGAAAGTTGAAATTTGCAAACAAGACTCTCTGTATCTTCAGCATATGACGATAGGAAACAGTAGAACAAGTCAGCAGCAACTTGTTTGTGAGAGACAACGTGCCATCAGAAAAATCCTCACCGTCTGTGTGCCTGCAAAATGTTGCTTTGTCTTTATACTCCTTTTACCACAATAGTGATATATAGTGAAACAAAAATGTGGCCCCATTTTTCTAGTATGGGAGAAGAAAGAGTCCCTGATCCAAAGAATATCAGGAAGGGATTAAAAAAAAGGGGAAATATTTTCTTAGATATGGGGAAAGTGAAGTCCAGACTGGTTAATTGACTTGCCCACCATTGCACAAGGAAGCATACACAAAAAACCCCTGGAATTAGACATCTTATGTGCTAACTCCAACATTGGTCCTGGTTCTCCTACCTTGGAAACCTTGCACAGCACCTGTGCGTCATTAAATCTCTTTTGGTTCCCTTGTTTTATAAGGAACCAAAGCTCAGTATCACCACTTGAGTGGGATTTCTTTAGAAACATGGTGAAATATACTTTATTCATTGAAGAATCATAGAATCATAGAATCATTAAGGTTGGAAAAGACCTCTAAGATCATCGAGTCCAACCATCAACCCAACATCACCATACCCACTACACCATGTCCCTAAGCACCTCATCTACACGTCTTTTAAATACTTCCAAGGATGGGGACTCAACCACTTCCCTGGGCAGCCTGTTCCAAGGCCTGACCACTCTTACAGTAAAGAAATTTCTCCATCTGAAGTGCTCCATCCAAAATATCTCATCCATTCCAAAGCCAGAACACTGTCATCTTTCTCTAAAAAGCTCATGTTTCCCACCCAGCCTGGGCCCACTAAATTTTGACCCAACACACACTCTCTTTCATAGCCATTTCCATGTTTTCTTGTTCTTCTCATGAGCAAATTGTTCTCAGTTGGTAGCTGGGGGTTTGACTGGGGACATTTATCTGTGCGGGGATCAGAGATCCTGTTGGTTGGATTGAAGTGGACAGTCTTCTGCAACTTTCTGCCCTAAGCAGTTTCTTGTGGCAGTGAGGAAGCATCATTGGCAAAGGTGCTCCTTATCTCTAAAGGCAGTAGAAAGAATGGAACAAACTCCTTCTTGCAGCATCTACTATGGCCAAGGCCAACCTATGGAGGTTGCAACTGGGACCACTGTTCCAGAGCAGCCACTCCTTTGATTTGGGGATCAACCCTTGGAAATGGATATATTCCTGCCCATTTTAAGTATGCTGGTATCTACACAAAGGACTAGTCTAACAGTAAGGGAGAGGAATGAAAGTGGGAGGATTGTTTGGCTTGTTCCTTCCCAAACACATCCGATCTGTTTGGATTGCATGCATCTTGGGCTGTTTAATACCATTCTCCCACCCCAGCGCTGCACATTCTGCCCATTCAAAATCTAGGATTCGTAGACCCCCTCCAAATGTATAAGATAAATGCAGGAGGCTGTTGGATCATTGAAAACCCAATTCTTCCTCTCATCTCCCACAGTATTCTTGGCTTCCTTTTTTATTTTTCTTCATATTTTTCAAGCTCCAAGCTTTATTCTCCAGCCATAAAAAATAGAAACATTCTTAAAAAATGAAAATAAAACTGACATATAGTCACCAGACCCAAGGAGCTGTGTCTTTAAGTAAATCAGTAAATATCTCAAGCCTCAATAATACACCAAAAGTTGGCAGCCCTGGAGCACTAACCATGCAACCTTATTTATTTTCTGTTATTTCTTTCCTATGCATGTGTCCAGAAAGCAGCACAATATGCTATAACCAATGAAAAATCCTTGGTTCTCTAGAACCCTCAGTGTGACCTATTGTAGTCCCATTTTCTTAATATGTGGGTGTAGAGAGAACCACGTCACTGACTGGGTCAAGAGCCCGGCGGTTCAGGTGCCTCAGTTAGAAACATAGCCATATTACGCTTCTGCTACCATCAGCAGCGAGGTAGGCTGGTTTCTCGAGGGTGATTCAGATCTTCCATGGAGCAAGGTCCATAGCATAAAGCTAGTGCTTTTTTTCCCCTAGATTTTGTAAAGAGATCCTTTAAATTAAGGATATTTTCTGCCGTCTTTACTGTAACATTTGTATGCAACATACAGATGCTCCTTTGACTTCTCAGGACAACCTGGGAGGGCTCAAATCACCGTACTCTGCAGGGTCTGTTCACGCAGAGACATTCTTATGCTAAATGTAGTACATGGAGTAATTATGGCAACAGCTTCTTGATGATATTTTGGACGAAAAGATGTTTTGGATGATTCAAAACTACATATGTATAGGGCCAAAGAACGTTGCATTAATTTTGACCAGAAAAATACAGATGTACCTCTCCTTTACTCTGTCTCCATGATGCCTTTACAATGTGTTGGCTATCATATTTCAAAGCATATGCTTTTTTTCTAGTATGGACAGAGTTGAAGACAGTTTTGTCTTCTCAATTCTTCCTTGAACTTGTGCATAAGCATACATTTCCTCTGGGAGACAGAAAATATTAGAAGCTACTTTTATGTTCTCTCTGCTTTGGAGACATGAGGATTTTCAAAGTTACACATGCCGAAAGGTGATGTATTGATGGTAGAAAATGTCACGTCCCTTGACATTTGAATAAGCTAATGGTCGTTTCCCTTGGGCTGTCTAACATTGGAAAAACCCCAGGAAT
Source organism: Calonectris borealis (assembly GCF_964195595.1). Taxonomy (NCBI): domain Eukaryota; kingdom Metazoa; phylum Chordata; class Aves; order Procellariiformes; family Procellariidae; genus Calonectris; species Calonectris borealis. Next base: position 209,968,595 of record NC_134312.1, read on the forward strand.
TCTGACATTCAACTTTCTAGAAGTGGAATTACAGATGACTGCTGAACGCATTTCAGTGAGTATGAAAATTGAGGTTGGGGCTAAGAAGGAGAAAGGCACAGCAGCTCTGTATTTCCTACTGATAAAGTGGAAGTCAGATCTAAATGCTATTAAAAATAGAAATCTCCTAGGATGTAGAATGGAACAGTCCTCTTCCCTTTTCCCTCAAAATATATTAAGGTGAAAAGAATTTTGGAAGTAAAGAGAGGGGGAAAAGGATGTATTTTCCTGTTACAAGAAAATGGGGCAATCTTTGGTAAGCAGGGATAGCTGGAATGTGCTGTACCATATTTAAATAATCCGATCAGTCTTTCTTCTGGGGGAAAAAAATATCAATTTATCTGAGCAACTGCCAAATTCCAAGAGAATAGATTGAAGTAGCCAAAAATACAATTTCTAATTGTTTATAGAAATGTTGCTGTAGTTTCCCTTCCTGTGGTACCCAGAGGCTACTGACAGAACCATGTAAACTATTGTTTCTCATCACAAGTTGGACTGTACAGGCTTATTCTTGAGGGATTAATTTTATTTCCTTCAGTTTCCACAAATCTTCCAGGTAAGTCCCTGACCTCTAACCTAATGCATACCTTTGTAAGGAGAAGGGAAAAAAAAAAAAAAAAAAGAAGAGACTTGCTCTATAATAGCTTGTTATAAAATGTTTACGTCATTTTGAGAAGCTTGGGAAAATTGTACCGGGTAAAACATCCACTTCACAACATCTCCTGAAAGATGTGCAATTCTGACAGTAGTAGGATAGTCTTGGCAGATGTATTAGCCCTACTCCATCTTGGGCAATAGGATTTCCATTAGATTAAAATCATAGGGCAAAATCTGTTTCTGATAACATTACGGGGTTTTGTGGGGTTGAGAATATGCCCCAGATGGCGTCACTCTGCAATGTGCGGAGTATGTTGGCCCTGATCCAGCACAGCACGTGAAAACCATGTTTCTATAAATATGTGTTTAATCCCCATTATCTCTCAGCACTGAAATTTAAGGGAACAATCCTACTGCTGTTGAGGACAGTAGCAAAATGCTACAGATTCAATGCTGAGAATGTGGTCTGGGGTCTAACCTTAGACGTACCAAGTGGCCCCAAATGACACCAACATAACAGAATAAAACAAGCAATTAAGAGCTTCATAGTACTTAGTCCTGTCCAGGATTCATCTGGAAGGAGTTTATACTTTCCCGTTTAAGCTGGAGATACAGTGAATGTGTTGTGAGGCCTCTTCTTAGATGAGGATGTGGATTGCAATTGATTGGGTACACTTTTTCTCCCCAATGGGTACTTTTTTCAGCTGCCCTGAACAAATCCTCCTGGTGTCTGGGGCACTGGGGCAACTTAATGCTGTTACAGTATTCCCAGATGTAAGATGCCAACCTTTGTCTTGCACTCTCAAGTCTGACTAAGATGGTTAGTTTAAAGTCCAATAAAAAAAAAAAAGAAAAAGTTGGTTCTTCTTTGAATCAAATGCTTTTTTTAATCCAAGGGTAAATGTGAATTGTGTGCATGGGCTGTGTAATTGAAATCTCTTGACTGAGGAACTCATACTGTAGACAGAAACGATCGTTTTGTGGTGAAATGAATGGGTAAATACTCAGGAGACTTGCCGTCAATTCCTGCTTCAGCAACAGATGTCAAGATGGTTTGAGATGTGTTACTTAAGATCTCTCACCAGCCTGTAATATCCTAAATCCAGGGTGGTGGTGAAAGTGTTTGAAGAGGAGTGGTTATTTAACTTGCTGTGGCAAGTGATGTAACAGTGTAGAGCATTACTGCCCTTACTGAATTTATTTTGATATGTTGCTCCAAAGTAAGCCTGTGCAGAAGGAAATGATGTCATGAACTGGGAAGAGGATACGGGCATTTCCTTTTCTTAGCCACTAAATACCCGCAATGTTGAGTTCAACTTACAAATCTTCAATTTAAATGCTATTTCTATCTTAACATATGGATGAAAGCTGAACATTCATCAAAGTTACAACCATATGCATAAGTGCCATTGAAGGCTGTAGAAAAATATTAGGTACTAAATGGATTTATTAAAATGTTGAAATTCATCAAAGAGTTCACTGACCTTCTTATCTTTAAGGTTATCCACCAAAAATCTGGGACATGTTAAAAACGAGCCCAGAATCTTGGTTGTGGGAGACATGCTATTGCCCAGCTGAGAACCAGAGGGGAAAGGTTGCAGAATTTCCTTTGATTTCCTCCAGAGAGTAATATAACAACAGGGGTGACTTGCAAGGTGTGTCTTAGAAGTGACTGGCACGACAGAGTCTTTCTGTCCTGTGCAGACAGACTCCTGGTGAGACATTTCTGCACATGAGGAACCTCTATCTCCTTCCCTCTCTGTGTCCCCTCTTTCATCCTGTGTCCCGTCTCTAAGTCCCTTCTCCACGCCAGGTGCCAGGAGCTTCTTTCTGTTCCTACCGCTCCTATAGGCCTGATGTCTCTTTTTCTGGGTGTTAGCAAAAATGTGCAGTGGGGTTTGGATGTATTTATTGTCGTGAATTCCCTCTTTTCCTCTCCCTTTTTACAGTTCTGTGAGCAATACCTTGTGAGGCAGAAGAATCCCAATTCCAGCTCTGTGGGAATTTGCCCTTTGGAAACGTTCATAGTGTTGTGATGAACTTATTGAACCCAACTGGAGCCACGCTTTGACTTCAAGAAAACCATTTTTTCAGCCATATATAGGAAGACATGATTGCAGTTAGAACATACTCTAGTGTATCACACACACTTGTGAAATCTGGTACGGAAAGGAACCGGTGTTATAATCTATTCTGACACCCCGACAAGACAAAACACAGACCTTCTCTGACATAATTCATGTCCAAACTGGAGGAGATCTTTCAAAGACCAGAAAATCCACTATTAATTTAAAAACCATCAGTGGCAGAGAGCCTGCTATAGCCACAGCTAAGTTGCATGACCAAGTAATTATCCTTGCTAATAAAAATACAGCCCCTGTGTTTGAATTCATCTGCCTTAACGTTTCAGCCAGTGGTGTTCATTGTATCGCTGTACACATACAAACTGTGACCAGCTCACTCCCTGATCTTCTGATCACACATTGTGGTTGCAGACAGCCCAGGTTTCCTTTAATTAGAGTCACCTTCTAATAGCTAGGCAAGGCAATTTTCAGATTTAGCAGAATTATCAGCCTGAGTACTTAATAAATCAGTCACTTGTTTTCTGGTTCAGTCAGATTCTTGAGCTGGTTTTTAGATAATCTTTAGTAGTATTTCTTAACCATAAGATACTGAATCTAAACACTCAGAAGCATTTTATGATTCAGTAAATGAAAAGTTTTTTGTTTGTTTGTTTGTTTGTTTGTTTGTTTTAAATAAAATCAACAGTTTTCATGCCATTTGCAAATGATTGTGTCTGGAACTGATTGAAAATCTGCAGTCGGGAAAAATCTTTGCAGGAAATCAAGTTTTAACGAAGCAGATATTTTTATGAGCGTTATCTGCTTTCTATAAAAATCATGTATGTGTTGTGGTAAGAACACTGAACCATTGAAAATAAGTCCTGAAACGCTGTGGATCTAATTACTTTTGCAGTTCAGACATCTCCTGTCTCCTCCTGTGTGTGCCATGCTCCTGCACTAGACTTCATTCCCCGATACCCAAGAGGACCATTTTACTCTTAGTGAGACAATCTTTCTTCCCTTTAAAAAATATAATGGTAGTCTGAGGTGAGAGAGAGAGGTTTGTGAGCCGCTCAGCTGTTAAAGGAGTAAGGGAAGGTGAGGGAGGTGGACAAACCCATGCAAAGTGCGTCCAGGGTTTGATTTCCAGAGCACTGCTGGACACCCACGTGCAAAATACAGCCAGTGGGGTGAGACCCGCTCTCCCCAGTGCTTCTGTCTTCCCGCCATGTTTTAGGTGGCACCCGGTGGTTTTTTATATTCCTCCTCAGTTCAACAGGTTGATTTGGTGCCCTTACACAACATCCCGATCCCTTAAACTGGGGTCTGCTGCCAAACATGCTTGTGCTTAACTGCTGAACGATGTGACAACGTGTACGATACCTCTGCGGCAGGGTGGATGTGCCAAGTCAACTGGAAAGGAGTGTTGTAGAGTCCTTGGAGGCTAAGGGGAATATCCCTAAAATTTTTGAGAGTGGGGAAATACAGTTTTGCTTATGCTTATTGGGGTAACCTGCTCATATAACAAAATCCTGCTGACTTCTCTGAGGTAATTCTTGTTTGGAGTAAATGTTTTAGAACAAACAAAAATAAATCTAGTCTTGGTTTCAAAACTACTAGTGGGAGAAACTCACTCCAACCCTTGTAAACTGTCTCAACAACCCTCATCAATGAAACAAGGTATCTCACTTTTAGCCTGAATTAACCTATATTCAACTTTCAGACAGTGATGACCAGCATCCCGTTGTCTGTGGGACTGTGTGCCTGTCGCCGAGGTTTTATTCCATCAAGGTTTATTTATAAACAATTTCTCCTCTTACAATTTTGAACACATCTCTGGGGACACAGCTGCTCGAAGCAGGAGCATTGCAAGCAACGTTGAAGAAAGCTTTCAGCCGCAGCATCGGCAGTGAGCGAGGCCGAAAGCTGCTCTGGTGAGTTGTTGCGTGAATGAGCTGCAGTGGTGGGAAGCTCTAGCAGAAGGCAACCCAAGTGACGGTGCAGCTTGGTTGCCTGCTGGTACTCACGTTGGATGGAGAAAGTGCAGCAGGTTCTTTGGAAAGTTGGAGCCGCATAGAAGAGCTCATTAAGGAAAACAAACATCTGAGCAGTGTAGAAAAGATAAACATTACAAAGATACTGTTAGCTCGTGTCAAACCTCAGAGCAGCAGGAGAACATCAGGGGCACACACTTACGTTACTGACAGATGCTGAAGGCTTTTAAGTGGAAATCCTTGCCTGGGGCGTAGTTATGTGGGGAATGAACTTGCAGGCAGTGGTGGAGACTACCCGGATAAACAATAAGGGGAAAAAACTGGAGGGTGGCATGAGAGGGACAGCTGAGGTCTTTGATTCATCCTGGCTCTTAAGCACCTATGTAACCATGACCCCTTGAAGACGGGGAGACTACTTGTGTGTCTGGATGCAGTGCTCAACTGAAGGTTCAACCCAAAGCCAATCAAGAGAAATGGTGGTGGTATATTGCATATATTACATATACGATTTTCTATAAATTACATATATGTTTTCTGTTTCTCATTTCAATACGAACTTCAATATTCCATAATTGTTCATGTCTCCTCCAAATCCCACATCTGGTTTGTGGTAGAATGTAGGGTTTCTCTTTTTTGGGCACCTTTCCCCCTCTAGCAAGGCTCTGTGTTCGCATGGCTTTGGACTGAACGATGCGTCATCTGTAACTCTGATGCTTCCCCTCAGTTCATTAATTCCCTTGTTGTGTTTTGCATTCTGCAATTCCAGTTTTTGCCATCCCTTATATCACTTTCCACACACTTAGAAAACAGAACTTTAGCTTTTTTCTCCCCCTCATTTAAATAGGGTATGGTAAATAAATAAATACATAAGTTAAAGTGCTTGTGAATCACTTGGCCTCTGAAACATTTTCCTACTTAACCTTTTTCCAGCATGAAGAGAAAAGGTCCATTTGTGTCTCCTTTCTCTGTGTTTAATGCTTTGTACAGCCAGTTTTTGATACAGCCAGAACCAGCAAGTTCTCCTGCAATATTCATTAGCCATTAACCTCACAAGGAGAACCTTTCTGAGTACGTACTTGAACCTGAAAGGCTCCAATGGCGATTGCAACCCTTTTGTTTGTTTTTAACTGGGGCAGTGGCATATTTAAAAAGTTTCTGTGTTTAGCTGGGATGGGAAACATATTCTCTTGTTTACTTTGGAGGAGTAATAGGTTTCTTTCCTAATGGTATTTCTTGCTATGTCTCTGCTGCATTTGCAGAGATTAGGAGATTTCTTGGACTGATTTTTAGAATGGTAGTCCCGATATCCATCCCAATGAGAACTAATTGCTGCAAATGAAGCCCCAGTATACAACCATAATTAACTTGACATGCAACTTATGTTTATGCTCTTTGCAAAAGGAAGTTATAGTATATGCACAATCACATTTCTTAAATGTTTCTTTGAGTAGGAGGCTTTTTTTTTCCTCTATGAACAGCCTTATCTTGTTCAATCAACGCTGTTTGCATGTAGTTATTATACCTTGCTGCTGAAGGAGGTTAAAGATAAAAGGCACCACATTTGTTCTGGTGTTAGAAATTCACAGGTTTTGTGGTTTGTTTTTTCTTTTTTTATTATTATTATTTTTTCCCAGGAACAAGAACAAGAGAAGACATATTCCAAATAACACAAGGTTTCTATTTTTAGGCTCAGAGACAAAATGCACATTTTATAATAACAGAGTTGAAAAAAAAAATATTAACTATCAGACACACAATAAATTAAACACACTGTTATGGTATCTAGTATTCTTCATCTTAAGTGACCTCTGCATGGAGACAGGGATATTTAAATTGCACATGTGGTCTCTTCATCCACCATTGAAATGCATCTGTGTCTGAGGGGAAGCTTCTTAAATATTTGACAACAGTGTTTAAAACCATCAGAGAAGGGTATTTTAAATGTGGAATGTAATTGGTTAAGTAGGAATATGATCCAACATCAGGATGGAGGCTATATTCTTATATAAAGTATTCAGGGATCTTCAGTGACAATTGCCAGAGCAGTAATTTTATTTTATGTATGAGGAACGTATGTTTCATATCTTGCTTTCTCTTCTTCTGGTGATTTCAAGTCTACTTTAGAAATTCAGAGAAAACCAAATCACACAAAACTTCGCAGGTGGTGAAACAAAGGCACAAAGCTTGTCCTGCTTTACATCCCATTTATCTCACAGCAACATTTACACCTGTGTAAGACAGGTGCGCCTAACCCGGCTGTTCTGATTTAAAGCCCTTTTGCACTGAGCCACTTCGTTCTGGCATAGACAAGACACAAGGCAGGGGAGAATATAGCTTTTCTTTCCCAAAATCACCTAGTCTCTGGAGAAGACAATTTAGTAAACCAATTCTCTGGCCTATGAGATCAGGTGCAAGAGCATCCTTCCTTTCTTCTAGGAGATCCAGATGCCTAAAAGCCCATGTAGTCTTATCTGAGGATCAGACAAGTTGTAACTTCAGCTGATGTAACCCGGCAGCTAATATATATAAATAAGAAAGAACAAACTCTTCTCCCAGTCTGAAAGTCCCCTTTAAAGTCGCAGATAAGCTCAGGGAATATGTAGCGTAAGTGCAAATCAGAGACTTAATGTGATTTCCCAGTCCTCTCTGCAGATATGCAAGTGCAAAGGAGTAAAGGAGAAACTTAAGCTGCTGGAAAATTCAAGGAGTCCCTGAGCATTCAGACTTTTCCCTTTTGGGGGTAGGGAGAGAAGCCACGAGCCCCTCAGAGCTGCGGTGAGAAATAACGGTTCGGTCCTTGTCTGCTCATATATGAAAGGCAACCACACGGAAAATCAGCGGAGCAAACCTGGAGCTGAGAGGAGGTGTTACTTTCTATTTGTCATAGGTAATGAGGAGACAGATGGGAAAGAAGAAGTATTTGCTGTGGATTGATTAAAACTTATTTTTGCAGAGGAAGAGAGATTTCCTTCTCCCTTTCCCCTGCCCCCCAATATCTGTGGCTGTAATTCACAGGGGCGTGGGTGCTTGAGGGATGCAGTGGCCCAGCTGATCTCTGTCTCAAGAGCGGTTCTCTCAGAGCAGAGAAGCTGCTGTGCTGTGTGCACGTATGCGTATGCATATGTGCAGTGTGAAATCCAAATTTAAATCCAAGTTCACTTCATCCCATCTGTGGTTTTAACTTATTTGGATGCTGTTCAAACCCTACAAAAATAAAAGTGTTGAACAAAGTTTCAAGTAGCAGAGGGGCTGGCCCTGCCCCAAGCTGCAGGGCAGCCCCTTCTGTGCAAATGGTCCCCAGAGTTTCAGCCCCGCAGGTTGCCATCGTCCCCGAGCCGGAGGAGTGCGGTATTGCCAACACCTCCAGCTATCTGGTCCGGCATTTGCAGCTAGCTAATGCCTACGCAGAAGAGGAGTATGTGCACACCGTGCTGTTTCAAAGCATTCTACATCCCCTGCCAGGGTGCCCGCTGCTCAGTGCTCGCCGAGGAATCTCTCTGAGTCATGCTTCCCACCCCAAACATGCACAGGGCTCTACTTGTGAGAAACGCAGAGCAGCAATTATTTACACGTGGATCTTTTCATTTCAACAAGAGACAGCTTTTTTTTCCCTTCTTCATAGATGGCTGCAAACAAGAATTTTATCCAAAGGTGCACCAAAACATCCTCAGTGTGCAAACGTGCACGTGGATCTCCTAATTGCATGATTTTTCTTGGGAAGAGCTTCACCTGAGTCAAGTGATTTAGCTGTTTAACTGTGGAGGTAATGGGCTGCCAAGGAGTGTCCCTTCTGCAAGGGCTCCTTTGCAGATGGAGAACTCCTCTGGGAGGCTTTTTCTTCCCAGCTTCTGGGCAGCGTGGTCATTAGGAGCAGGAGTTTGTGGCTGTCATCCTGTTTTGAGATCCCTCGTTGCGTACAGGAGAACCTGACGCCAGGAGTCACGGAGTGGGAAAGAGGCCCCAGACCTGTATTTCTGCTCTGTGGGGAGGAATAAAGGGGAGGAGTAAAGAGGAGGAATAAGGAGGACCGTGGCAATTCCTCAGCCCAGCTTTGGCAGGGCTTCACGTGTATGCACTGCGTGGCTGTGGCTGCGTGTGCCTGCAAGGGTTTGCTATTTGGCAGGCATGATTTAGCTCCCTTCCTCTGAAAATCTGACTCCAATTTTAAAGAAAAAATAGAATATTTTTTTTCCTTTGGGTGTTGCATATATGATGTTGCTACCAATGCCAGATGACAACATTCCCCCCTGCCACTGTGGAATGAAATGAAGCAGAAAATGTGGAGACAAAAGGAAAAATTGTTTTGATCTGGAAGCATTTGTTAGTGATTCCCCCTTTGGTTCCAGGCTGGTCTGGTTTTCTTCCTTCCCTGCTTTGCATGTATCTAGGTGCAGAGAGACTGCATCAGGCAGCCCGAGTGCCTGGGTTGCCATAATTTGACAAGACAACATTGCAGAGATACCATTAGCATTCGTGATTATCAAAGAGATGGTGGAAAAAAATTGTCTTACTCTTGTCATATGAATAGATCTATTTCACAACTTTTTTGAAAGCAAATACGAGGCAATCACTTGTGAGGCTGGATTTTTAAATTTCGCCGCCACTCTGCCCTATTTTTATCTGTCGCTTGAGACATCTCTTTCCCAGAAAAATCAAAAGAGTTGTAAGATGAAAAAAAAATTCTTCATCACTGCCTCATATCTAAGTGTCAGTGGGGATGTTGTGTCACTGATAAATTCAACATTTAACATATTCAGGGTTGCTTGCCCTGGAGAGGTGGGGGAGAGAACAGGTTATTTCACCTGATACCATCAAGTGATGATTTATGGCCTACTGTCCTTTCTCTGACATTTATCTAAAATTTTCGTTGTTCATAACCTTACAAAATGCCTATCAGGTTTCTCCTGCTTTTCTGTGGGTGCAACAGAATTTTAAATAAGAGCACAGTTAAATGGAAAGCTGAATTGTAGCCAGCAGGATGTTCACAGTAATCCAGTACACTGGGGTGCTGTGCAGTATTGATCTGCTGATGTTTCAGTGGGAGATGACTTAAAGCCAAGCTTCTTTATAAAGGTGTAGGTTTTTCATTGAAACCTCCCTTCCATTATAATGATGAGTTGTGCCAGGATCTAAGTTGAAATAATTAGTTCTGATGCAAAACAGAACTTTGAGATTAAAAAAAAAAATCTGCCTTGATTGTTACTTAACTTTGTTAATGACTGAGCTCTGTTGGCTGTGACAATTTCCACTTGTTCATCACCATTTTTAAAAAAAAGTAAACCAAAAGCACAGCCCTCTTCAACTTAAAAACAATTACTGGCTGCAGACAGAAAAGGAGTGAGGAATTAATCCATGCAAAGATGTGTAAGAGTAGATGGTTTCACAAACAACTTACTTTCTACCCCAATACTGAGAAACTGCCAAGAAATAAATTGGCTGATGCAAACTAAGTTACCTTGTCTATATAAAGGCACTAAACTCACATACACAGATATTAGAATTTGCACATTTTCTAGATTTATTCCTAAAATGTTGGCACACCCAATAAAGGAAGGAAAATACCGCACATCATTCAGTGTAAATCACACCTAGGGCACAAACTGCTTGTTTTTTCATTATAATAAACCAAACGAAAGGCAGGGCATCATCTTTTATCTTTCAGTCTTTGAGGTGCAGGTCAGGAGATTAGTGTGCAGAAAAAAAGATTCCCTTGTCTTTACAGAGATGCAGCGTATAAATTGAGTTGTACCATATATTTATGGGAGAGAGAAAGTAAGGTATGGAAAAATTCCTCTGTTCGGATTTAGACCTCTCCTATGGAGATGTCTGTGTGAGAAACAGTGAGTCTTGAACCCCTACCTAATAAAAGGAGATGAACAGAAACCTTCAGGGTGTGATTAATCTCTTTCTCATGTGGATGTCTAAAATAGATGAGATGAAACATGCCTTGGCAGAGTCAATTTCTCTCCCATTTCCAAAGGGCTCTTGATGTGTGATCGCAGATTCATCCATCCATCCATCCATCCGTCCATCCATTCATCCATCCAGTGCATCCTTCAGCACATGACTCTATGATTTCAACACAGGGTGAGCTCCTGTTAAGTCAGGTGTCAGAAGTGTTCATTAATGTAGAGTCATGAGACCAACGGCTACGGCAGGGACCTAACAGGTCTAACTTGGATGTGGAAGTCTGAACAACAGAGGACTAGTAGGGAGATAAATTGCATCTATGTGCTTGTGGACAAAAGTCTTGGTTTCAAATGAAGGAGCTATCTTCAATCTTATTTCTCGTAGGTGCAGATCCAGTGAATCATGATGGAGACAGAGGTGAATTTGGCTTCCTTTTTGAAAAATATTTTATGAGTTTTCCTTGAATTAGTTTAAAAATAAATAAATAAATAAAAAAAATTAATTGACAGTACCTGACCTTGTTCTGTTCCCTGGTGCTGTTGGAATAGAAAATCGTTTATGTTCTCTCCATGCGAAGAGCGTATTCAAGACTTTAAATTGCCAATGTCACCTAAGACTTAGGAGAATATCCATCTAAAGAGGCCAAAAAACAGGAGGGCGATAGGATCCTAAATCTTTTCCTTTCAATGGCAACTAAAGAAAAAAAAAAGAGAGGGATACAAAATGGACCATAGCCACATCATTGAGTCCCTCACAGTTTCAGCTGAGTATAAAAACACTGAATAAAGTGCCTGCAACGGCAAGGTCAGAAACAGGGTTAGTGCATCTCATTATATGGGATACAATCAGTCAAATGGCCAAACTTACGGTACTGTGGTTAATCACCTCACTTGCTGGCGGGTACTCCTGCCTCTGCCTAGTGCTGATACAGATCAGCAGCCCCTGATGTCCAGCTGCAACTCCCAAGGTTCCCTTAGGCTCCTCAAACGTCCAGCTATTTTGAGCAAGAAAAGCAACATGAACATCTGCCGGGTTTCATTCAGGAAAAAATCATTGTTCTGTAACTTGGATGGACCATGGCACAAGGAATCCACAGATTAGAATTCTTTTTCCTGGTTTCCAGGCCTTTTGCAGATGTCAAACCTGACTATGTACACCTCTGGCAACCTCTGTTTCTGCTGACCAGGTCTGTGAATGGTCTTGTCTGTCAGAGTGCCCTCTACAAGATAAAGTTACCTTAGCCTTGTGGTACCAAACGCTCTGGCAGTAGGGTGCCATATATAAACTCCATTAGTACCATCTAAGCTCAGTATACGATGGGGCTGCTCCCACCACGTGCCTGGAGTTCAAGGCAGGTGTTTCTTATCCTGTGAACACACAGAAACCATATGAAAAGATTGCATATGTTGAAATCAACCATCTTGACCAAATCCTTACACGTTCCATTAAAAAGTGGCCAGATGCATGTCCATCACATAACCAAAACTCTGGTCTCTTCTGTCACAAGATGGGAAGGAGCCAGGCCCTGTGACAGGACGTGCAGGCAGTCTTTGTTCGCATGGTCCAATGTCCATAAGCACTTCTGCCATGTGTCTGGATGGATGTATACTCACTATATATTGAACTCTTAGCAACATATGCCAACAGACACTTTGGAGGAATGGATGATTCTACAGTTACGGAGTTGAAGAGGCTCTGAAGAGCCCTCAGGAAACAGAATGATGAGGACCAGGCTGAAGGCTACCTATATAATTAGTCTGGCTTGCAGCTCAATCCCAGGTATGCACAAGAAGATGTTTAGAAAAAAGGCAGCTGGTTTGGGCTCTGGGCAGATGGTTTGGCCCTCTGGCAGTTTTGTAGAGTTACTACTGGAGGCTGCAATGCTGCTTGAGAGTGAAAATTCAAAAGATTGGAGTCTTGGAATGAAGTAGAGAGATATTTCTGAAATTACTCTGTCGACTGAGTCAGATATTGATTGATACTTCAGATACTCAGTGAAAGATCTGCATCAGTAGTTGGGGGCAAGACATAAATCCAAGAACTAGCTACCCTACAGACCTGAAAATATGTCTTGAGTCTTTTCTTTCCTTCCTTTTCCATATTTTAACCTCAAACAATGGATGATTATATTAGAAATCTTGTTAGAGGCTTGGCTTTACTCATGTTCCTGAGACTTGATAAATTGCTTTACACAGGCTATGGAAACTGCAATACGTCACTCCCCAAACAGGCTGCAAAATTTCTTGGAGTTAAGGGCAGAACTGGCCAGTTCATCATCTAACCTGACCTCCGCTGTATCCATCCTGGGCTAATGCGCTTCATCCAGTTTCCTTCGCACAGTCCCAGTAACTTGGCATAGACTAAAGGGGTTATTTCTGGTCTGGAGGTGAATGACTGCTGAGTGAAGCTGCATATGATCAAGATTTTCTGTTTTCTGAGTAACTATGTGATGCTGATACATTTCATTCCATTCCAAAATGGAATGAAAGCAATGTGCTTGTTAAAATAATACCCTTTTTTAAAAAACAATCCCAAGCTTCAAGCAAAGCATTTAATATAAAGATAACCAAAAGGATTTGTTTTGATAACAAAATGTAAAGCATTCCATTTTTCTAAACTTTCTTTACTTGCCTAATGTATAATACAAAAGTTAAATATGGAAACAAAATGTCATTGGAGGTCAAAATGTTCTGTTCCTTTTTTAAAGTGAAGTCTCACTGAAATCAAGATGAAACATTTAGATGTGGACAAAGACAACATTAAAAACTTTTAACTCTAGGTGCCTAAGATAATTAGCTGGCCTCCCGCTGAACTTTTTGTAGTTCTTGGGATAGAGAAGATGAGTCAGAGATCAGGGGAACCTGCTTTTCTATGCAATATAGGTAAAGCTGCAGTGGAAATTACATAGATAAGTTGGCCCAAACCTGGGTGCTGTGATGACTCCCCTTAATGGTATTTTTGGATAGTAACCCAATCACTGGAAAATTCCTCATCAGTCCATCTGCTGAGCTCTCACATGAGTAGTTCTCAGGAGTACAGGAGCCTGTGGTCATTTGGCATAAAAATGATGTAGGTAGCAAATCTCCACGGGGTTTTATTGTGTGATGCCTTTGCTTGCTCTTCCCAATTAATGTGATTTCCTCATAGGTTAAAAGGATGGATCACTTGGTGGTTAACAAGGGTGGTGATCCAAAAACATCCAACACATTGCCATACGGTCTGTGACTTAGTCCCTGCTCCCTTTCCCAGCCTATTGACTCAGCAAAAATGGTGAGGGACTGCCCTATTGCAGGGGAGCACAAAAGCTGGGGTCTGTATTCAAGACGAGTCCCAGTGGCAGACTCTCATACCTTCCCTGGTAAACTGCAGATTATTAACAATAAGTGTCATACAATGAGACTGCATTACCCAAACTGTATTAATGAAAATGCAGCATGTTATGTGGCGTTAGAGGACTGCAAGTGTTTCCAAGAAGGATGTGCCTTTTAAGAATTTACATGTACCTAGAAAAATGAGGCCATATCTTAGTACTTACCTTTTACAAAGTAAATCACAACAATATTAGCAGCCAGACAGAAGAGCCATCACAAAACAGGATTTTCTTTGCAGTTCCTCTTTTCTGAGGGTTGTTCTAAGTTACTCTTTAAAGAGCTACATCTCACACCAGGAAATCACTCTGAAAGGGTACCCGAGGAAGTTCTGCTGCTTCATTTCTTGTTGGAATATTGGCATTTATGCAAATTGGACACTTTATTTCCCACAAATCTGCATTTAATATTCCAGCTGCCTCTTAATTCAGTTCTGAATGCAAAGGAAGTCAGTCCTGAATAGTGTCTGAAGATGCCTATGTAGAGCATGTTACATATGAAACCGTTGTAGGCACTTTAATAATTTTCAAAGAATTAAATATAATAATCTGACTGGCCATGAGTGCTGGTCAGTCCAGAAAGTCAGTGTTTCACTGAGAGCCACCAGAAATGAATTTTCATAAAATGAGTCTGTACTCTATTCCAGAGAACATCTGTGTGCTATGTTTAAGTTGAAATAGTTTTTTTTTAAACTATGAGCAAAACCAACAAATGCTTTTGGAGAATTCCCCTTCCATACAGCTGTCTCTGGTGCTGCTGCTGTTTGGTTTGGAGTCTCATCCAGAGCTCAGCTACAGATTGCAAATCGGAAACAAAGCACCATGAACACTGATCCGGGCAAATTTGGGTAAAGGAGTTATGATCTACTCCCTGGTGTCCTCGATGTGTGTTTTTGGTTGGTAATTATCCAGGCACATGGTGTTTCCCTCTGTGTGGTGACGCAGCTCTGTGGCCAGGGTAATGATGGGTGAGATTGGACCCACTGCCAGCCTCAGCTGCTCTCCTTGCCACGGGGAAACCCGAGCACGAAGAACCATTTTAAGGTTGGTGTTCAAGGGGAGGGGGTTGAATTTATAGCCACCATTTATAGGTGCCTGCAGGGGCTATATAACGAGTATAGGTTACATGGTTAAAGGTTAAATTTGTCAATGGGCTGGTTAGAAGGAGGCCTTGAATTCTGAGCACAGGTCTGACAACTGTATTCTCTGGGGCTCTTTACTTACACGCTGATCCTCTAAATATCTTGGTCCAGGAACCACCAAAGGATGAGCTGGATGAAAGCCACTGTGCTATCTGCTGATGCAGTTTGCTTTTTTTAATTGAATTCTGTTCAATGAAACCTAATTCCTTTTGATGTGATATAGTATCATTTTGCTGGACACATCCATACAGTTAATTTTCAGCTTGTTAATATGACATGAGGAGTTCCTGGCTGAAGCAAGTGTAAATTAAATTGTTCTAAGTGAAGGAAATCCATCCCTCTAGAGGAGTTCAGCACAGGACCTATTCACTTCTTACTTTCCATTTATGGTAGCTGTTTTTTTTTCTTTCAGAGCTTGTCACATATAGGTCACAGAATAATTTATGAGAGTGAGAATATAAATTTTCCATGTAGAAATGTAAAGCACCAGTACAGAGCTTTAACATCCTAGTAATACTGATTCCAGATCTCACATTTCTGAATTTTGATATAAGGACCCTGCCCACTATGTGAAGTAGGGTCTCAGGTGGTGCGTGGCAATATATGAACCATTTATTGATCATCTGTAATGGGATGAATTTTGCCTATCAGAATTAGTGAAGAGCAGTCCAAGTTTTAACTCAGTGCCTCATCTGTGCACCTAATTTTAATTTCATTATTACCAGCAGTTTACAGTCTGACTTGTTTTGATATTAACAAAAAGTATTTGTACAGTAGTATTCCTAATTAAACTGAAATGTCAACTTTATGCTTGTCTGCGATTTTATTTTCTAATTTAAAGTTCTGTTCTGCAGGAGATGTTTTAATTTAAATAACTCTCTTAGGGGAAATTTATTTCTTTTGTGACTTTCAGGTAAATTATTGTATTTGAAATAAACAAGCCATGCAATAGAACTGCATTGTCTCAAATGTATGAAATGGAAGTCGGACTGTTACAGAGCTGCAGGCAAGGGGTGTCCCGAGTCCTGACCAAAGGGCAGAGCTCCAGGTGGGCTGCTGTGGAGTCACGGACCCCACAGCTCCACAGGCTGTGAGGCTGGGGGTTTTAGGACTTCCTTGCTTTTCTGCTGAGTAGCTGCAGAGATTAGATAGGGACTCCACAGATTTCTCTTTCACAGATAATTCTGAAGTATCAGAACTTTTTTCTGGATCTGATGGAATTTCAACATCTCTGCATGCCCCTATGAAATACGATGACCTTCCAACACAAAGCTCTGATAAGCACATGCTTAACTGCTTTTCTGAATCAGGACCACACAGGGAGAGGCTGAGAGAGCTGGGACTGTTCAGACTGGAGAAGAGAAGGTGCGGGGGAATTTTATCCATGTCTATAAGTATCTGATGGAGAAGAATAAATGATGGAGTTAGACTTTTCTCAGTAGTGTCCAGTGAGAGGACAAGAGGTGATGAGCACCAACTGAAATACAGGAAATTCTGTTTAAACATGAGGAAAAAACCTTTTTCACTGTGAGGGTGGCACAGGTTGCCCAGAGAGGTTATCTCCACCATTTGAGATATTAAAAAACCAACTGGACACAGCCCTGAGCAGCCTGCTTTCACTGACTCTGAGCAGGGGGATGGACTAGATGATCTCCAAAGGTGCCTTCCCACCTCTACCATTCTGTGATACTGTGAAACTGGAGGGACCTTAGTCCCTAGCTGGGGATGCTGCAGGAAGGGGACTTTTTGGTCTGGGAGCTGATGCTCAGCCTTCATAGCCATTCCAGCACGATACTGAGGATGCAGTGCTGTTGCTTGCATGAGGCTTTTGAAGTGGGGATCTCTGCCTTAAGCATTAGATCTTTTTTTCACCAGGGGATGTGCTGAAGTTCCCAATGGTCCTGCATTTAAACAGAACAAATAGATGAAATACTGGCCCCAGACAGGTCAATGGCAAAATTCCCAGCAACTTTAATGGAGCCAAGAATTCACCAAAGACAAGGTATTTGTAACAGCAATGCATTTATGTTATATCTGAAGCTTGTTTACAACCTTCTGGAGTACTTATCTTTGACAAACAATCTTTACAGAGCATCTGAGTGTCTAACTGCCTTGAAGCAGAGCCATTTGCAAGTGGTTATTGAGGACTGTATTTAAAAATGAAACAATGTCATTCACAGTGGGACTATATGCAAAAGCCGCTCTATTTACAATGACAAGAAATGCACCAGACATTCCAAAAATTACAAACTTTTCCATGTTTGCACAACTGAAAGACTTACATAAGCAGCTTGGGAAATCTGGAAGACAACCCCAATATAATCCCAACAGCTGAATGTTAATATTACATCATAATAAACAAGGGGGGGTGGATATATTTAAAGTAATGGTCTTGAAAACTTTATTCTTTGTTTTCTCTAACTTCATACCCAGCACTATTATACCAGATTCTGCACAAAGTGTTTCTTAGAAGAATGCTATGCGATATATTAATACATTGTTACCGGTGAGATTAGCTGGGCTTTCAAACTGAAGGTTTAGAGACGCAGGATTTGCATATGTATTATCATTGCATGTGCAGTGATAATGCATTCAACACAAAAAGTTCAATGCCGTGTAAGAGCCTGTCTTAATTGAGAGCATCCTTTGGATTTCAGAGTCTTCAGGTCCTAAACCCGAGGTGCTCAACGCATGTCGAGAGCTGAAAATCTAATCAGCCTCGAGTCCTCCTGGAAATACATAACCCAAGCATAATCCAAGCATACTATATACCGAAAATTCAATGATGTGAACCATTTACTAGATAATACTGCAAAAAAGATACTTATCTGAAGAGAAACAAAATTAACTTTGTTTTCAACTTTTTTCCATTTGTGAGAGTTTATTGCCAAAAATTTGTTAGGAAATCTTTAAAAATAATAGGCATTAGAATAAATAAATATAAAAACTCTATTCCACCTTGAACTGTGCAAAAGGTGGAGCTCAGAAACAGTGGAAGTTTTGTCACAACTTTTGTTGCTTGCCTCAGCCCAGTGAGATCAGCTGTGGCGCGGCAGAGCAGCCACCCTCCCTCTGATGCCTTGCCCCGACAGCTCCTTTAGCCTGGGCAGAGCAGGCACGCCATTTCATCTCCCTTGTAGTCTTCTGTGGCATTACAGGAACAGAAAGAGGCTGAATCACAAGCAAAATGAGGCCTTTTTTGTTCCACTTCCAGACGTGTCATATTTAGAAAGTCTTTAACTTAGTTGTTTGCACCACGTTCAGAGAATGAATTTTGTATTAGAAAATGTTTAGTATTTCCTTTCTTGCCTGCCACATCTCCTTGAGATGTGTTCATAACACTGGCTTGTGGTTGGGAGTGGTGAGGGATACAATTTATTTGATAGATATTTTCTTGAGCAAGATATTGAACATCCATAACAATTCCTCACAGTTATTAGATTTAGCCATTTCCAAAGAACAAAGCAGTGCATTAAGTTCCCAGTTAATTCGTCTTCTCTTTAATAGCTTCTAAGATGTTTTTTCATTCCAAGTTTTAAAAAAAAACCAACACAACCCACCCGTGTTTTCTAAGTAATATCTGTAATGTTGTTTCTTACAGAGTGACAATGCCAGCAGTTGTTCCTTGGCTGTGTTCCCAGCAAGTATAATTTAACAGGTGAGAAATAAAGTATGTGAGTGAGATAACAGTGTGATACTCTAAATTTAGATGATATTGAGGGCTTTTTTGTAAATTGTAATTATTCTTTCTGTTTTTCCTCGGAAGGCATGGAGAGTCTTTGTGTTGTCTTTATTAAAAATGAAGAAGGTTCTGGAGTTTGACTGAAAATATGTTCTAGTTTTTCACATGTTGTTAGAAATCAAAGAACAATTCTTTTTTGTTTTGTTTTGTTTTTTTTTGTTTCACAGCCTTCTTAAGAAAGAGGACTCTTCTAGAGCTAGTGTTAAGAAAGATAGCCAGGAGCCAGGGTGTTACTGTAAATGATGCTTATAGATTGTACTTGATTAAATTCCCCTTTTAGCTGGCTGAAGAGTTCATTTCTGCTCTGCAAGAAGTTTGGTGGAGGCCAAACTTAGCCTCTTAGCTTTCTGCCTTGACTCTCAGCTTGGACAGATCCAAGAATGTTAGGTTTGCCCAGTAAGTTCTGGAAAACCTTGCTACCTAAACGTTTTTTTTTTTTTTCCCCCTTTTCTTTCCTTTCTGTGTTTCGATGAAGTGACTGGCTGTGTGCTGGGATTCTGTGTTATCTTGATTTTCTCAAGCCCTGGTATTGGTGTTTTGGAAAAGAGGAACATCAGGTAGGATTTAGGTCTGTGAAAGAGCAGAGGGTCTGTCCTGGTGTTCTGGTAAATGGGCAGCAGCATTCTGCCTGGTAGGTTTCTACAGAGGAGTGCATTGAGGTCATGGTAACAGTAGGAAAGCTTGTTTGGGTGGCTCTTACACAAAGTGATCCCAGAGGTTCAGATCATTTTCCATGAAGACAAAAGGTTCCTTTGACTTGAAAAGACAGATTTTGAGGCACAGCAGAAGACTTTCGTGTAGTTAACTGATATGGCTAAAGGTAGATTTAGACTTGATGAATTTAGGATTCTGATCCTGCATTCCTAAAGAGGCAACGAGACCACTTATCATCTGGGCAAAACTTGATGTTAAAACACAAGGACTTAGAGTCCTACATCTTGTAGATACTTTTGGAAGTCTTATTCATTGTCTTTATGACCAAGACTAATTATGTAGCAATGTGATTATCAGATTTTTCCATAATATTAATACAGTCTGTTCATAAAGAGATAATGATCACTATTTTCCAAGACGGAAAGAATTCATCTGATCTTATGTAAAATGCTATCATCTGACCTTATATGTAAAATGCTAATTGTCATTGTTTCAGAGAGGAAGTCAACTCTCCAATACTCTACATCAGTATCCCAATTTTATTACAGTGAATGACAGAATGTAGCGCTTTGTGAACTATATCTGTTCATTTCAATGGCCTTTGGTTGCAGACCTAGGAAATAAAAAGAGTCTCTAAAGGACATCTCCCTAAACTTGTTTTAATGTGTCTGCATTTTGTTAATTTATTTGGAAGTGTGTTTCTAAAGCCAAATGTTATTACACTATAATGTGCAATACTGAGCTTCTTTGATTAAAGACATGTTATTGCTTTGAGCCTATTAAAAAAAAATTAAGCATCTCAACCTTGGAATTTGAATTGAAATATGTAATGATCCATGTATTTTCTGCTCTGATTAGCCTGTTAATCGATATGGATTTCAATATTCTTATATTTTAATAACTCCCTTTCTATACTTTTTGTTAGCATTTGTCATTTTGATGGTCTCCACAGATGTCTTAAAACCTAAGCACCTTTTGCAAATGTTATATTAAGAGTATAATAATAAAACCCAGACAACAGGAAGACATAAAAATGATATTCATGTTTTCTTTCCATTTTAACGAGCCAAAATTTGATATTCTTCTTTCACCACTATCTCTTTACTTCAGGAGTGATCCCAATGGTTTCAGTAAGAATGCTCCGAGAACAGAGTACTATTCAGTGTCAATAAAATGACAGAATATAGCCACAGAATGCAGTAATTTTCCTGTATTAAGTGTTCCTACTGTAAGTCTCTTTAAAACCAGGGAGAGAGGAAAAGGTATAGGGAAATAAACTTCCCTTCATATATGGAGAAGCTAATGGATAACAGAGAAGTTGTTCGCTAAGACAACATTTTCAGTACTAGTCAACTTTTATGTTAAAAGAAAGAAACAGCTGTTTTAGTTTTAGCCTCTGAACTCTTCTTTCTATGACTCCTGCCCATTCAGTTTAGAATATCAATTACTATATAGTTATACATTTCATCACAGCTACTGAAATTAAATGTAAGTAGAATTATATGACTTTGTGTTTCAGAATCCTTCAGCTGAGTTTATAGTTCAGTACAGTTCTTTATAGACAATGACTGGTTATAAGTCAGGCTGAGAAGGAGGCTGGATCAGAGCTAAACTAATCTGTGGATATCTTGGCAACGCTTCTCTATTGTCTGCAACCCCAAAACAATCAGTTTTGGAGATTCTACAATTTCCTGAAAGCAACTGAAGTGGAGAAAGGCAAAGGACCTGAAGCTTCAAAAATACACAGATAGACATCACTCTGGATTTTGACCATGATGCTGAATGTCGGGGGCAATGTGTGGTACTCATGTCACACAGGTTATTTCTGTCTGTGGCTTAGAGATCTATGCTGTAAGTGCATGATCAGTCTTTGCTCTGGCTGCTGCAGCTTTCTGTAGGTGGTTACACTTTATTAACTGGCAGGACAACGGCATATTTCCTTGGGAAGGAGCAGAGAAAAATAGTCTGCCTGTTGACGCTCCACAATGTCATTGGTAGGAAAGCAGAGTATAACCACCTCTCCTCTGCAGCGCTAGCAATAAAGGCTTGAGAGTTGTACTCTCTGGGAACTGGCTGTGAGAATATAGTGACCTTGTATATTGACTCATCTTGCTGAATGATGTTTTATTATAAACTTCTAAGTCTTACATCTACATACTTCTGTCATTGTGTAGCTAGGGTTTGCACTCGATCATACAAGTAAGTACCGTGTAACCATTACATGCATTAAATGCCTAGTCTATAACCTGTGGTTGGTTATAGCACACCAAGAACACCAAGAGGCTTCATCTGGCTGGTGACCTGCTACTGAGTTCCTTGTGAAGGACTCCCAAAAATGGACAGATCTGCAATTTAATGTATATCTATCCAAAGCTTTTGGGGAGGAAAATGAGTTTCTGTGCATACGCTGCTCAGTCTACATGCGTGCGATCAGATGACTCATCATGTCAGGAAATTAGGCTAAGGAGTGAGCGTGGGCACTGCTGGCCTTGCACCAGGTAGACAGGATCTCCTGGCTCCGTCGCAATTCAAATATGTAATGTCACAGCTGACTGGAGATATAAGCTGGGGAAAAAAATATTCATAGAGCTTGCCATGGAGAAAGCCAGACTGTCAGAGGAAAGGTTAAACAGAACTTTACTTGAAATTGCAAACAGTAGTATCATTAGTTCCAAAATAATGCAATATAAGACATAAGATGGTCTGCACATGAAAGAAATATACAATCTACTGACAGCAAGCAAGAGTGAGAAAAACAAATGTTTAATACACAGAGGATTCAAAATTCCTCCTTAGAAATCACTGGTAAGTTGGCTGGCCTATTATGAGAAAAGAGAATGCTTTTCAGGGACTGAGTTTCAGAAAAGGTCTTGAGGCATGTGTAGATGGAAGTTTCTGCAGAACGCGATAATAAAGCTGTTAACCCTAACTAGTTATTTGTGCACGGGCTTGTTTTCCTAGTTTTGATATTGGAAGATGTCAGCTTATTTCTCACTCCTCACATCTCGGTTTTGATGTTTTCCTGTTGTTTTATGACATGACAAATGTGAGTGGCCATGGGGACTCTGGCTCTAGCTATCTGCCTTGTGCCGCTCCACAAAATGTCTGAGCCTGCGCTGGTGCCTGTCCAGGCTGATGGATATAGTGTCCCTGCTCCTGGGCAGTGTGGCCAAAGGCATCGCTGCCAGGCTTGCTACCCCACTGGAAAGGAAAAGTGGAGCTGACAGGAGCTTGTAGGTTTGAAAAGCACATAGGTTTCACATTGCTAAGCTTGCTGTGAAGAAAGAGGGGGGAATTTGTGGGAATATTTTTCAACAGTCAGCTTTAAGGTATAAAGGAACGTGAAAAAAAATTTAGTTTTCTTGGAGCTCTCAAGTCTGACTTTAAGGGATGTGATTTGAGGATGATGAACTTGTTGGGATGTCAGTCTGAGATAACACAAATACTGGAGTATAAAACCACTAAGGGACAGAGGAGATAAAGTGGCTGCAGGCCACCTCTGTTAGGAGGTGGATGTTCTCCTGGTCTTGGGGTGGAGAAGCAGCTGGAGGCCTGAGGTCCCTTTGTGGCTGCTGCTGATGGCACGTGTGCTGCTGGAGGGGTGGTGAAGCTTGTCTGTAACTACCAAGAGTTTGTGAACGTTTCAGTTGTACCGTTTCTATCAGCTTCATATTTTTCCTCTGTAAGAGTAAACAAACCAAATGTTTCTGTGTATAAAGGTGGGTCATCTGCAGTTAGGAAGGCCTTCTGCGCCAATAGTTATAATTAAAAGCAGTTTCTTTGCATCGGGAGGAATGTCTGAGCAGTGGATTTGTCATCTGTTGGGTAAATTTATAACGTTTTATTTTATCATTATAGATATAAAAGACATATCGAGTAAGCTGATACTAAATAGAGTTATAAACCAGACAGAAACCTCATCCAAAGGGCTGGCCGCAATAACTCAAAACCAAATCTATCAGGGAGCTTGAGGGACAGGCAGGTAGGCAGCAAATCTCAAGGACAACCCAACCATCCATCTCCTCCGGGCGCTTGCGTGAGGGATGTCAGCTGCTCACCTTGCACCTGCGCCAAAATCTTCCACCCGACCCCCTCCCCACCCATATCTCTTGCCCCACTGCGGGGAGACGGACTCCTGCATGAGGGACCCTGTGTTTTTCCCCTTCTTCATTCAGCCCCACGGTTACATTCCCGTGCCTGGTGCCCGCAGCCCTTCCCTTAAACCACTGGTGGGTTTTTGGGTGCCGAAGCGCGGGATGCACGGAGCAGGGCACCAAGCTCAGGCTGGGGAGATCAAGCTCCCGTCCTCACTCTGCAAGTGATGTCTCCACCCAGTGCTCCCATTTCCCTTATGCTTTTGTTTCTTCCTTTAGATTGACAACTCAGTGACTACAAAATGTTTCGAAAAACATGGTCAGTGTAGGCCCATCCTAAAGTGGCCTTGGAGCTCGCTGGGGCCTTCAGGAGCTATGGAAAAACCAAAAGTAACTATTTTTCCAGCTGCAACTGAAAAAAAGTGCAAGTGACAAATACTTTTGTTAAGGTGACTGATCTTCATGCTCATCACATGACTGGTGAGCCAGTGCTCTCTCTTTGGGAGAGCTACTATTTACTGGCAGTAAGCAACACCGGCTGTCAGCTATCCATCAAAAAAAGAAAAAAAAAAGAAAAAATCATCGGAAGCTTTGCACAGCACAGCCTTGCACCGTTCTGGGGAAAGGAGGGAAGTTACAAATGGGATGATGAGGTCAAGCATATGATTGGGACCTACTAGGAGATTTCCTTTTGGTAAACCAGCTTTTGGGGCATGAGCTGCTGGTACCCAGGAGCCACATTGTGTTGGGTACTCTGCCTCCTGTGCTGGAAAGCCAACACGAAGCTGGTGGCTGCCTCCAGCCTCAGATGATTTTCCATAGGCCATAGGAACAAAACATAAAACTGTGGAAAATGGGGAATGTCACTGAGTAGCTCAGCTTCTTTTACTGGAATTAATCATCAACTGATGTACTCCTTGGCTTCAGTTTGGCTACTGTCCACAGACTTTGCAGGTGCTTATCAGGTTGCACTATTCATGCTTTCATATGTCTTTATCTGACCCCTTCCACTACTGCAGCTGGTTTACCTCAAAATAATAGATAGGACACCATGGTTTAAGTTGTTTTTTTTTAACAAATCCTCCCTTCCCAATTAAAAATGATAACCCGTGGCAGATTTATTATTAATTTTTGAGAAGAATGCTTAAGAACTACACTTACTTTAGATACTCATGCAAAAAGCTCATAGTTTATTTCATCTAGGCACCTTACAGACATCATTCTTATTTCTTGTCCATGCCCTTTAGTTTTCATGACCTTCACGCGATGATTAAGCTGGGTTTGGAAAGTTATCACAGTGAATTCAGGTAGAAGATGTAAAGACTTATGTTGTTGCATCAATCAGAATCACTAGAAAGCTATTTTTTTTTAAAAGATTTGGCCCGTCATAACTTCTCTGAGGATTATTTGTAGGGTGTTTTATTGTATGTGTCTGGTCTTGGTATTTTTTTTCATAGTGACTATGGGTAAGTGGAATGCAATTAAGCATTGTATAAACACTTGGATAATACTGTAGTCAGAAACAGTGATGTATCTGAAATCCTTGCAGGTTGCTCTTCTGTTCCAGTGTCTGTTTACAGATACGGTTTATTTAAGATTGCTAGAAAGCTGGAAATGCTTTAAAGATGGCTAACTAGCACACTTTCCAGAGCAAAGGGAAACGAGATAAAAATATGTTTGCTCCATCAGAACAAGGAAGGAAAACCTGGGAATCCAAAGAGTTGGTTTTGATTGAATGTCATAAATATACAAATGGTAAGACTTGGAAATAGAGGGAAGAAAGAAAGGAAGTGATCCTCATGGGTCCGACTCTGAAGGAGAAATCTTCCCTTAAATTTGCTATTCTTTCTTGACTGCCGGGTCAGTGTAAGAAGCTGGTGACAAGTAATGAAATGGATTGGTGGTAATAACTATTAATAAATATGATAGTTGCAATAATGTCTAATTGCCCTTGGCATGTATTTAATGAACTCTCATTGTACAAATACAATGGAAAGAAATATGTCTTGCACAAGAAGTATAAAAAATGTAAATGTAGTGGCAGTCTTCAAGCATAGCTCTGAAGTACAGGCTAGTGTGGGAAAAAAAGCTTAAAAAACCTTAGGGCGTTGGGTTTTTTTTCTCTTCAATATTTCAGCTGGGAAAGTCAGACTTGAATCAGAAGGGAAAGTTACACAGTGTGGGTTAAAAAACAAACCTCAGAATTTACAAGGCTGAGTTATACCACAAACACTTCCCCATGTGATTAATTAAATGCTACTGTAAGTCCTAATAGGTCAGCGTCAGTTTTACAGGAACTCCTCTGAAGCTAGTTGAAAACGTCCTGTCTCCATTTCGTCACTCAAAACATTTGTGTTGTGTTTCCCTTGCTGCTAAAGACTGTTTGCTTTCTCATGATACATTGTTGTACTTCCCAGAACATGCTCTCTGTTTACTGGGAGCAAACGGTCCAGGGGAATGAGTGCTCAATGTGATGGGCAACATATGGGATCGAGTGAGACATCCAATGAATGTGGATGCAGTAAAAGCTGTTCTTTTGCTCAGAGTGAATGTTAATGATGTTTCCACGGTTCATGAATAAACTCACTCAGAACATGAAGTTCTCGGGGAAAAAAACCACAACCTCTCCTATTAAAGAAATATGCCCATGTTGCTATTGAATCAGAAGCCAGCAGTAGCAACAACAGTTGCTGACAGCATAAAAAACCCATAATATCTTGTGCATTTTTTTCGTACAGTCGGTTCAAAGTCCTAAAGATATCAATGCAGGAATATCCTAGCTCTGTACGCCACCAGAATGTGATCCAAGCCCACAGGATCAGGGCATCAGCCAGCTCATACCTCTGGCTGTGTCAAGACTTACTGACTTACCTGGGTCCGGATCAGGGATTTCCTGGCCACACTGTATGCCCAGATTTTCTTTCTGTGGAGAGCAGGGAAACGAGACATGCTCCACAGTATTGTGCCAATGTGCAGCCCAACAGCAAAGCTGGAACACGCTTACCTCCCACATCTAACCTCTGCTTTCTCTCCTGTCTGACCACTGTGACATTTAATCTATGAAGGTCTCCCATAAAGGCACTCTTGACCTGCTCAGCCCTTCCCTCTTTTTTGGATGTGGAAGTAATGAATGAACTCTCCTCTCTGGTCATGAGCCAGGGGCTCTCTCACAAAGTTGTATCTGTGCATTTATAGCTTAGAGAAAAATAGATTGGGTATGGAATTTGGATTTTGGTGTGAAACAGCCGCAGTCTGGAGCTGGTGATGCTTTTGGTACATGGAGCTTTGGTCAAAGGTCAGACTGGTCAGATATTATTGTAACACAGATACCTAGAGACTACAGTCATGGTTGTAACAATGATTGATGATGATGATGATGATGATGATGATGATGATGATATGCTGCTACCAGTAAGAAGTATCTTCATCAAAGAAATAAATATAAACCCTTTAAAGAAAAAAAATAGGGAAAGTCTTTCCATACATTTTGATATTGCTGTAAGTGCCACAAAAGAAACAACGATCACTGCCTTCATTGTGAACAGTCCGGTGCAAGGGCAGCTCTGGGGAAGCCACGAGAGTGCAAGTCCAACCAGCACCCTTTTCAGTTGTTCTGGACTGGGGTGAGAGATATGAAGATCTCATGAGCTCTCACGAAGGTGAGCTTTGAGGATGCTTCTGAGCACTTCAGCTCAAAGCATGAGCTTCAAAGCTCACTTTCATGAGAGCTCATAAGATCTTCATTTTTATGCCTACAGCGGACAAGGTTTCTGAACACTCTAAAATTCAATGCATAATTCTGTCAGGAATGAGGGGGTTTGGGTATTTTTTATCCCTGCCTGGTCATGCTGGTAGCAACACAACATCTCCTGTCTCACAGCCATACCCACAAGGCTCTGCAGGCAGCGTGCCACATGCAGGTTTGTTTTCCTATCAAACACCAGAAGAAGGCAAGAATGGTAAAGGCATAACAGCTTGCTGTGATCTCTTAAAATGATGATCACCTGTAAATGTTGGATTTTGGGTTAAGTCTGTTGCCTACTTGTCTTTCAGGTGTAAGTGTTATTGGTCATTTCTAAAAATATCGTCCAAAGTCTGCCTTTAGAGAGCACCCTGAAGTCCTGTGGTCTAAAGCTTTAAATGAAAAATATTAACCCTAAGTCAAATCCCTGGGATTTCAATTCATGTCCACTGTGATAAAAATATATTTATATAAACTCTAATGCATATAAATTCATTATGATGGACACGAGCCTTGTTTTCTTCCTCTAAAAAGAAACAGTTTCAGAAGTATTGAGTAAGAATGAGCTTCCAGAGCTGTAATTTACAAGAAAAGCACGCTTCGTGATGAACAGGAGATAAAAGCTGCCTTGAAGAGCTTACAGACTAAATAGACAGATAATATACCCAGAGACAGGCTCAATCATTCAATAAAGGACCAAAAAAAAGCTTTTTATTGAGTGTGGATTTGATTTTACTCAGTGTATTTTCGTGTTACCAAGCCATTCACATGTGTTTTTTTGTCTCCTTATCTGGTTTATAGAGTAAGGCAAGTTTTCCTAAACAGGCTGCATCAATCCAGGCATTCCAGCTGAAATCCTCAGCGCAAAGTCTTGCAAAATGCTGCAAATAGTTCATTATTGGACACATCTTTACCATTTCTGAAGCAAAGCATCAGATAGGAACAGGAACACTGCATAGCATTTTAGTGATGTTTTTATTAG
Organism: Calonectris borealis; assembly: GCF_964195595.1. Classification (NCBI taxonomy): domain Eukaryota; kingdom Metazoa; phylum Chordata; class Aves; order Procellariiformes; family Procellariidae; genus Calonectris; species Calonectris borealis. The sequence continues at coordinate 209,996,921 of NC_134312.1, forward strand.
ATGGAAAAAAAATATACGACTAATTCTTAGTTGAAGGAATTGCTCGCAGTTATGTAGTTAACGTCTAATTTATTGCCAAAATTTATTTGCTGTTAGGTGACATTGACTCCGGTGACCAATGTCTCAGATTATTTTTTAAGGAACAATTTTATAGCTGAAAAGACCACATATTACAGAACCATTTATAAAGTTTAAATGTCTTAAGCTAACAATATGTGATTGCACAGCCAAAAATGAAAACATTATGGCTTGCTAGAAGAACTCATAACTCTAATACATGGTTATGAAATTGGGCTTATGACAATGAAAACACAGCTTATGTCAGCACACTTCCTCTAATGAGGCTGCAATTGTAATAGAAATCTCTGTGCTTCATCTTACCTAGGTGCTCAGCTTACGCCTGTGCCCTGATTGTTCTGATTTCATGCAGTCACACTATGAAGCTTTTGTATGAATATTTAATACTGCAATTTGCATTACATTGGTGCCTCATTGTGTGAGGGACTGTACAAACCACCTAGTGAGAGCCAGTCTTGCTGAAAGAGTTTAAATTTTAAATTGACAAGAAGACAGAGAGAGTGGGAGAGGAAAGAAAAATACAGAGAAGGAAAGAGGCACACCTACGGTCTCCCTGCAAATATGTGGCAGAGAGAAAGTACTTCTGAGCCCTGTGTCCTATTCATTCCCTCTGGGAAGTTTATTCACGTCTTTGGGTTGTGATAACAACATTAAGCACTCGTGATAATTTACATCTTTACTCATTAACTAGATATTGGCTCCTTCAATGTGATTGAGTCTGTTCGTGTTGTAAAGGACATCTCATCACAGGCAGAAACAATACAAATATTTCATTCACAAAAGGAAACCCACGAAGAGCCTGTTTTAAAGCCACAGAACTATCACCTCTTCTCATGCTTTGTGGGCTTTTGTTCTTGGTCTAACCTACTTTAACTCCATTTTTGCCTTATCTTGTGCTCAACTACCAGTACACAGTGACACCTGCAATTTCACAGCAAGGCTATGAAGCCACTGAAAAATTTAACACTTTTTATTTAGATGAGGCTGGTAATGATGCCAGTGGTTTCTATGCTAAAGTGATAATCTTTTCTTCACTCCTTTTTAATCAGCATCATTCATCTATGTCATCGTGAGTGCTAAAACTACCTTCAAGAGCAAATTTATTTTGGGAACTAGGTACAGAAATTTGTAATTTGTTATTCCCAGCCTATATTTTATTAATGGTTTTGATGTTGCCAGTTATTACTTCAATAACCTTCCATTCAAGCAGTTAAAATGCAGATGATATATTTATCTCATAATGGTTCTTCATCAATTAATTGGCAAAGCTGGTGATGCTTTGAGCCAAATGATAGCCAAATGCTCTGATGAGCTGGGATAGAGGAACACAAATGCAAGTGAGAAGTACTTGTTTGTGATGTGATATATATGAAGGAAATTGAATTGAAAGCCATATTTTTGAAATGATGAAAAATCACGTCAGAATTAAACTTCACAGTGATGTAGACACAGTAGTTTATATGCTGTTTTATTTCTTCCAGTGGATCCTAGTGTTTGTGTTGTGTATCCAGACTGAGGGCAAACTCAGGAACTTCACTGGCTATCTAGAATAGAATAGAATAGAATAGAACAGAACAGAACAGAATAGTTCTGTTGGAAGGGACCTACAACGATCATCTAGTCCAACTGCCTGACCACTTCAGGGGTGACCAGAAGTTAAAGCATATTTTTATGCTTTAAAATAATTTTATTATTATACTATGGAACAGGTTTCCTACAGAGGTGGTCAATGCCCTATACCTATTTGGACAATGCCCTTAATAACATATTTTAGAGCTACACATCCTTGCAGAAAAGTGTGTGTTTTTGTGAGTATGCATGTATGGATATAGCTGTCTCTCTATCAATCTATACCTCTGTCCACTTGAGGATTTTAGGGCTGTCGCTTTCCTAAAGGACGTGACCACTTACAACTTCACACCAACAGTAAAGGGAGTGCTTAGTCCATAAGCAACAGTAATGTGGGCAAATCTAATTCTTCCTAGTAGAAGGCAGTGATACAAATGCTTTGTACTACTATTTTATGTATTGCTATTATGTATGTGTGTATATATATTTACATCTATGCATGTGTTGCTATATATAAAAGGAAGTGCTCCAGGAAGGGTTTTCAAAGTCCAATCTAGGACCGGAGGTTGTCTTTCATAAGGGGAGCAGAGAGTTGTGTTTACCTTTTATGCAACTGGAGTGAAGAAGTTTTAGGATCCAGCCCTGTGGTTCATTTCTCTTAGCCATGTAGCTTCTAGAAATATGCTAATCTTTCTTTGGCCTATCATTTCTTACCCATTTTCTTAGCCACACCTTTAAAATGTGTGGAAACAAAGTTGTGCTTCTTTGTAATAAAGTCTTACCTGATACAATTCAAAAATATTACCCACACATACACACAAAAGATCAATGTTTAATCTGAGAGAGAAATCTTGTGTCAAGGTGGGAGAAGAACTACAGGAATTTTCTTTTTAAAGAATCTGTAAAAATGTAGTATCAAAAATGTAAGTTGTGTCCCATTCTAGGAGAAGGTGCCTGAATTGTTGGTCTATTCTTGCCTCTCATATATATTGTTATAAAAACTTCTGCGTAGAAAGTGAATAGTATTATCATCTCCAGGAGGAAAAAAATAAAGAAAAAAAGAAAGCCCAACAACAACAGACACTTCCTAATCATCTTGCTTGAAAAGAGATGCTAGCTGTGAGCCATTAGGGTGTGTGGAGAGAGATAATTAGAAGAAAAGCAGAGATTAAACAAGGAAATTTAATTTATGAGTGAAAAGGCAAAAGCTCTAAGATAAATGTTTAATCCGGAATATTTAACTATTTCATTGTTCAGTCTCAGTCGGGTAGTTGAAATGAAATTGAAAGAAAAGAAATAGAAGCTCATGGTCTCTTTGTGCTTTCCTAACTGGATCCACTTCTTGTCTCTTCTTTTATTTTGGGATGATAAACTCTGAAAGGTAAGGCTTATTTTTCCTCTTTTTTAATACCTACATCAGCCAAGGTCTCTTGAATGCCAATGTACAAATGCATATATAGATGGGCCGAGGCCAACTGTATGAGGTTCAACAAGGCCAAGTGCCGGGTCCTGCACTTCGGCCACAACAACCCCAGGCAATGCTACAGGCTTGGGGAAGAGTGGCTGGAAAGCTGCCCGGAGGAAAAGGACCTGGGGTGCTGGTTGACAGCCAGCTGAACATGAGCCGGCAGTGTGCCCAGGTGGCCAAGAAGGCCAATGGCATCCTGGCCTGTATCAGAAATAGTGTGGCCAGCAGGAGCAGGGAGGTGATCGTGCCCCTGTACTCAGCACTGGTGAGGCCGCAGCTCGAATACTGTGTTCGGTTTTGGGCCCCTCACTACAAGAAGGACATTGAGGTGCTGGAGCGTGTCCAGAGAAGGGCAACGAAGCTGGTGAAGGGCCTGGAGCACAAGTCTTATGAGGGGTGGCTGAGGGAACTGGGGTTGTTTAGTCTGGAGAAGAGGAGGCTGAGGGGAGACCTCATTGTGCTCTACAACTACCTGAAAGGAGGTTGTAGCGAGGTGGGTGTTGGTCTCTTCTCCCATGTAACTAGCGATAGGACAAGAGGAAATGGCCTCAAGTTGCACCAAGGGAGGTTTAGATTGGACATTAGGAAAAATTTCTTCATCAAAAGGGTTGTCAAGCATTGGAACTGGCTGCCCAGGTTGAGTCACTATCCCTGGAGGTGTTTAAAAGATGTGTAGATGTGGTGCTTAGGGACAGGGTTTAGTGGTGGACTTGGCAGTGCTAGGTTAACGGTTGGACTCAATGATCTTAGAGGTCTTTTCCAACCTAAATGATTCTATGATTCTATGATTCTATGGGTTTGTATGCCTTGGCTACTGAACTCAATATCTACTCTTTACCCCACAGATTTTTTTTGTCTTTTGGAAGAAAGGTGCTTCTGAAGTTTCGGGGAGACTGAAAAGCTGAAGCTACAGTGTGAAAATGATGCTGTTTTCTGGATATTTGTAGGGTGTGAAATATGGAAACTGTTCAGCTGTGCTGGCATCATGCTGGTTGCTGTTCAAAAATCATCCAAGGAGTTGGGTGCTTCCCTTGCAGACATCTGCCAGACTGATGGACAATAGAGACAGGTAGGTCCTGACTAAAGAAGATATTATTGAGCCAGGGAGAGATAGCTTCGGACTTCTAGTTACCTAAATTACTTTTTCCTAAATCAACTCCATTGCCAAAGAATGAATATAAAAAAAAAAGCTGAAAAGTGTCAGATTCAACCTGAGATATATCCTTACAACACAGTAACAACACAGTGCTTTGGCATCTATGTATCTTACCATTTCTGTTATCCTGACTGGAGGCTGATTCTTAATCTGCCATACCAAGACTGCTTTACAATGTTCTGTAAAAATCTAGGATTATTCAGTAGTCAAAAAATGTACACATATGACTCAAATACACTGAGCGCATAAAAATACTTGCAAAAATGGTGAGATTCAGAAATGTTTAGGGCACATATGACCTTGCAGTTTTGGGATGTGAAGCTCATACAGCTCTTATATTTGTTCCAGTATTTTTCTTGACTGCACTGCTTCTGTGTGACATTATTGACCAGGCTGTGATTTACAGCAGTGTAATCAAATTGAGAAGCCAGACCCTAGCAAGCTCAAAACACAAAGGGCTCTGACTAGCTCTGAATCTCAGCTTACCTAGTACTTTACTGTTAGGGGTTTTTTAAATATTTATTGGGAAAGGGAACACATTAATTAAGAACATGATTTTGGATCATAATAGGTGTGAATCTAAAGTCTGCCTGGAACAGAAATATCACAGTTCTCCTGTCTGGTCTTGTTAACCTACTAATGAAATAAAGAGCATTGAATGCAAGGGGTTTTTGTTTTGTCTTTTTTCTAATTTCATTGAAGAAATCTTTCGCTAAGGCCTATTTAAGTATATGCCACACTGAAACACTCAAAACTGCAGGGGAAGACAATATGATGAGGATGCACTGAACGGCAGTCTCTTTATCCCCTGCCAAGCGGAGGGTGACTGGTTCAGCTGCAGATGCTACAAGGAGAGGTCTGCTCTCAGCCAGAGGAATCTCACCAAGATGTCAGTGAGATCTGAGGGCGGTTGCTTCTGGGCATGGTAAAAGCTTTAGGGATTTCCTGGTGTCAGTGAATTAAAAATGAAAAAAGTGGATTCAGGAACCAGCAGGGCTGTGAGATGCGGTGATGGGAGAGTGACAGGAGCATATTGCTACACATGTTAACAATTAGCATCACTCGTAATTTCAGGTACAAGAAAAGGCGAACAAGCAAGCGCTGTTAAAAATCAATAGTGATTCCAGGTTCAGTTAGATGACAGAGGGGATTTTTTCTAAAACCTGACATATTAAATCTGCTATTATAACTGAAATCAGCTGCTAATATACATGGATAAAGTATCAGTGCAGCTAAAGAAAGGAATGTGTACAGGCCATAGCAAGCTGTTGTGAAATGCAGGTGTGAGTTTGTCGCACCTAACTTTTAGTGCCCTCAGTACAGCTTAGATGGCAACAGACTGGAGCCTAGGGAGCAATTCTCATCAGCAGCTCATCACATAGTAGATGCCTATTTTTGATCCAGATTATCACTATAAACTCTACTGACCGTATTGACTCCATTTACTCCATATAGATCTCAGTTAATAATGGAAGCAAAGACACCATATTAGCCATTTACAAGGACAGCACCTGTATCTCAGTTAATAAAATAGGCTATCTATCCGTAGCTAATAGCACTCCTGCCTTCTGATCGGAAGCAAATGTATGATACAGGTTTGGTCTTTTTATCTCTGCAAGTTTGATATTTAAACCAAACTTTGCTAATATGCTGGTGCTGTGCCATGGAAGAGCTGTCCATTAGGAAATGTGCCTGCTGGTGGGTATGTGTGTGTTTGTGTGGGGGTAAGGCAAAACTCAGTTTAGTTTATGCAGGTGCATTATGCAGGTGTCCTGAACACTGCAAAGCATCACCATCTGCAGGTGGTGCTTTATGTGACATCTGTCAGAAGCAGCTCATTCTCTCCTGTCTCAGCCTCAGGGCAGAATTGCATGATGACTGGCTTGATGCATTTTGCTTTTTTTTTTTTTTTTTTTGTTAAATGATGTGGTTTTATATGGTAAAGGAATGCCCAGGCAGCCCAGGTGTATTCTCAGTGACTGAACATCACAACACCAATAGCGAGTGCTCTGGATCACGTGAGACAAAAGGGGCTGCAGTGGACCACATGGCAATGAAAAGGCCCAGAACCAAGTTTCAGAAGGAAAATGTACTTTTTTATGGTAAGGGGAATATGGCCTCTACCACTTTGCAACACCGTGGTTTCTCTCCTGTTCTGGTACTTTATACTTCCAATACAACAGGCTTTAAACAGGCTGTGAAACCTGTGAGCTACCAGCCTTGCTGCAGGGTGCAATAGGGGAAGCAGGTGTAGGAGCAAATATTGGACTCCAGCTTGATGCAAGGTTGATCAGGCCTGAGGGCACGTCTGTCTGGAGGGGTCCAGACAGTTGTGTCTGCGTCTTCCCCACTTGTGCTTTGAGTCATCTGGACTCCAGCCAGCTCTGATATGGAAGCCATGCAATCATAGTTGATAAGACAGTGCCTGAACCAGAGCTGGCTTGTGTCCAGCTAGCTTTGAGCCACGAATGACTGCCGGCACCTTCCCACACATACTGAGTGCTCTTCTCCTCAACTCTCCTTGCAGAGTGCAAGCTTTGGAGTGACCTATGGGTTTCTTTTGGCAAATTTGTTCCGGAGATTCAGATCACCTTTCTTAAAGCTTTGTCCCCTTCAGAGCTAAGGGTTACCTCAGGGTTGAACCCGCTGTGTCTAAAGGGCTTTCTCCTTAGAGGTCTGCATGTACAAGTCTGGGTGTATAGAAACTCTGTGGCATTTGTGAGTTCAAGTGAGCTGACCTCGTTCTAGGAAAACTTGGGGGAAGGCCAGGGCAGTGAGCTGTCTTCTCCAAACCCAAACAGCAGCCTGGTTCAGCAGCTATGGTATAGTCATGCCTTCTTTAAGCTCTGCAACAATTTCCAACTCCAAGGATGTGTATTGCCTGCCATTAGACCTATGGATTACCCTTATCCCTAAGCGTTTAATACGGAAGAGGAGGAGAAGAACACTTTTTGTACTCTTCTGCGTGCAAGGGCCAAGGATGTGCTGAGCTGTTCCTTTAGTGCAAAAGGAAGGTGTCTTGCTTAGACACCTTACTTGAGGGCCTTCAAGGATAAATCCTTGAACTCACTCTCCCATCTAGCTGTTTGCCATTTGACAGCACCAAGTAATGCTTTAAATATGTCCTGTTAGTATTATTCTTTGTTAAGTACTGACAATGGATTTGACAGCCTACAAGGAACAGCAGAAGATGCCATTATCTGGTACTGCCAAGGTGGAGAATGTGGACATGGGGCAATTGGATAGTTGTGTCCCTGGGCTCAGTTCTGCACGTTTCACACAACAGTAAATGTGACATCAGGAGCAGTATATTTTTTAAACACTGAATCACAGAGCACTGTAAGATGTTACCCATGAAGGAGCCAGTCCTTCAGCTGAGACTTTATGATGGCGGACTTGAGCATCTGCCTAAAGACTTTGAGGTTTCCTTTTGCAAGAGGGCTGCCAGATCCAGTTGGAGGACCTAACTCCTAATTATTATTCATGGAAAGAACAGTCCATCTGTCATCAAGATTTATTTGGGGATAAATATTAAAATTCAATTCTGATCTCAAAGGATAGTATCTGTCTGGCGTATATTCCCTAAGGATGGCAGTCTGCCTAGAAGTCAGTGTGGTCAAAAGTTGGCCTGTTTCAGAGAGGGAGCAAAAGGAGAGGGATATATTGGTTTACATATATATGCATATATGCATATGTACATATAGACACATACATGTGTGTGTATTTAGGTATGTGTAAATATATATATAAATGTGTATTTATACATGCTACAAGCAAAGTCAACGTTCCTGTCAGTACTGTACACTTTGAATGCATGGAGGGTGTAAACATTTGAAATCCTTCTTGCCTGGCCATTTTTTTTTTCTTCTAAACTCCTTTTCCTCACACCAAACTACTGGAATGACAGAACCATCCATCTTATGCATGAAAACAGATATTTCTTCTAAAGAAACAATAAGATGCACCTTGGACTCGGATATGGACCCTGAGTTGTCATAAAATACTCTAATTAACAGCTCTTCAATTGCTATGACAATTTACAGTTAAGCTACTGCCTTTTATTTTTATGTTATTTGATTTTATTTTGAGCAGCAGTAAATTTTAAATCAATCTGCCCCCACACTTTTTGTATTCTTGCCATTGGTGAAAGATATATTTTTTAAAGACTTTACAGTATTAAGCTGTTTAGGGATCATAAAATGAATCTACCACTTCATCATACTGAAATATGACCTTTTTCTGCTTAAAAATCTTAAAATAATTAGATCAAAATTTTCGTTGTTGATATTTGTGCTACAGTAATTCATGGCTGATAATTTAATTGAATTTTCATATGTATGAAGCAGATGTTATAGGTTCTCTGCTACATCACTAGGGTAGTGTTAGTCATGCAGATTTATAATAAAGCAATCCCTTATTGTTCCTTCCCACATTTATCTACATTTTGTGCTGCAGCTGATTTTGCAATTGTCTCATTTAATTATGAACATTGACATCATTTACAGGATTTATGCATCTAATTAAGTAGACTCTAATAGAGAAGTTTCAGACATAAAGCCAAGAGACTCATATATGTTTGCTAGTGGTTACATTGGTTTCTATTGTTTCTCCTAAGCAAGATGAGTGAGAAAAAAATAAGATCTTTGTTTCCTGATATCAGAAGGAGTCTTAAAATAAAATATCTTCAGTCTCCTCAGTCTCATTATATATGAAGGAATATTTTAAAATCTTAAATTGATTGTTAATATTAAACACTGTGTAAAAGTAACAGAGCAGAATACAAAAGCAGAAGCGGTAGTGGGAGCTGAGAAGCCATGGTTATAGACAGTCTGTTGACCAAGGAGATATTATAACAACTGGTAAACCATTTATTAAAGCATATATTTATTCATTGAATAAGCCTTTATAAACTATATGTCTGTGACATTAATATAAAGTGTGAACCTTTTCATTTTCCAGGCAAAGGTAAAATGAAAGAGATTTGTTGATTAACGATCCTCTAAACTGTTGGAATGGCCCAGAAAGGTCAGGAATGAGAAAAAATCCAGTTCATTAGTCAGCAAGTTTTTCTCCTCATGGTTTTATTGCTCAAGCTTGCTTATTTATTGGTCAAGACAAGGGAAATGAACAGGAAAAAGGCCAGCTAGGGTTATAGTCCAGCTCTGTAACAGGCAGATACGGCTTCCTGCCCTTCAGGAATTTCCATTTCTGCTCATACCCAGTCACTATTCACTGAAAACCACAAGTAATATTAATTTAGTCTGACCTCCACCATAGACAGGACAACAACTATGTTTGTTCATTTCCATAGATCTGTTTAAGCTTGATGCTCCCTCCTGTTTTAAAGCCTTCAGGTGAAAGGAGGGTCCACTATGTCTGGTCATTTGTTCGGGACCAGGCTCATCACCATGAGCCCTTTCTTGTTGAATATAGTGGGGTAATTGGGATGAAGTAGTTGGGCCACTGGTAGAGGTGAAGATGTTCAAAACAACCTATGCGTGATAAGTATTTCCTATCTCATTGTAATACCTCATCTCTTTATAAGTCTTAAGGAGCCAGTGGGTGTTCAAAAAGATTTGAACCCAGAGTAACCGATAGCTGATGAAGAATGATGCTTGATAAATCATGAAACAGCAGAGTTCAGAGGGATATCAGTCATCTGGCCCATACCTCTGCCCCAAATGTTATCCCTCTTTGCTTACACTAATCTTCCTCTTCTGTCTCCTCACTCAGGAAATTCAGCAGTCTCTCTAGGAAATCTGCTTGCATGAGTAATAGTTGGTAAATCCTGTGACTTTAAAATAATTCTGTCTTGTACTGATTTAATCCTATAATTTTTGCGTGCATTCCCAGAAAACATGAAAAACAATTTATTGTTTTCTTTTACATATTTGAAAGTTCATACGTGTCCTTTCAATCTTCTGTAAGTTGAACAGGATTCATTTTTTCTTGTTGGGAATGGAGAGAGGTATTCAATACCCATGAATTGAATACCTATGATGTGCAGTAGTTTTTAATTATGTAGCTGTTATCTGTCTCCCCCAACTTTTCAGCATAATTGTAATGAACAGTATTTCTTTCCATTCTGATCTTTTAATAAAAATCTTGTTGTGTTTTTTTGTTTTCATTAAAGTCACAGCTCCAGGAGTCATGGGATTATTTGAAACTTTCAACTTTTCTTAGAAGAACTTTTCAGAGAGAAGCATAGTGCAGAGGCAAAAAAAAAAAAAAAGTTTGTTCTGGGCCAGCATGCACATTCTTCTTCTCCTCCTCAGCCATATAAAAGTTTTTTTTTTTCTCTTTAAAAGAGCAGGTCGGCAAAAGCTCTTATTTTGCTTATTTTAGCAATTCTCGTGAAAGAACATTTGCTCACATTGTTTTGGCTCGCAGACCGCACAACAGCTGTGAAAGCTTCCCAGCACCTATGGTCAATAAGGAAATGGCTACTGTACTAGTTGACAAACTGCAGTGTTTTTGAGAAACTCACTACCTCCAGGAGAACTGTGGTATCGTTCTCAGAACAGAGGAAAATCTAATGGCTACAATATAGTATTTTTCATCTGCGTGCTTTCAATTTGAATAAAAAACAGATGCAGAGGTACTAGCTTCCATTCCTCATAATATTGTCATTCTTATCAGCAAGCTGAACTGATAATATTTTGAAAAACTGTAGCTGGGTGGCCATTAATTAAGGTTTCTCACCCTTATGAAGGCTGCATTGCAAATACCCCACGGTTTATCCACTGCCACTGACCACATATTTCTGGTGGAGTTCTTCTGTAATCACATGGCAAGCAGACCAGGCTAGCTGTAAAGTAAAAAATGGATCAGGTTGTGTGAGACCCGTAAGGGGACTTTACAAGAGCGCTACCAAAGAAGGAGAGGTGCAACTAGAATTAAGCAGAAGACAGCTGTGGCAGTGGGGTGCCAAATGACAGGATGGAGTCGTCTGTCTGAAAATATCTTAGTGTCTGCCACATAAGTGTACACCAGTGCTCGAATAGGTAATTTATTAGAAAGTTAGAGTATTGCTCTTCTTGTTTATGTTCCTCTGTGTATTAGAGGAACAGGCATGTTTCATCTTAATATGCTGAATGTGTTTTTCTTCTGTCCACAATCCACAGCTAAGTGATTTAATTTTCATGTCTGGCTTCTATTTCTTCCGCAGAGCCAGAAATGTTACATCTGTAACGGTCTGATGCAAACTTCTTTAGAAGTCAGTGGAAAGTCTTCTGCTGACATTAATGGGCTTTAAATCACACTTTAAATCAAAGTTTTAAGTGAAGAACTGAGTTGGTAGCCTCTGTATTTTTACAGATTAGTTTATTGATAACATTGGGCTATATTTTTAGGAAGTGGAGATTTACTTTACCAAAAGTACATGTAAATCAGCTAATTGCTCTTCTATGTGCAATGCTTGAAAATGAGGATGCTCTTTTCTCAAAGCACAGTGGACTTTTTTTTTCTCTTTTTCTAATGTGGTTCCATTGTGTTAAACCAAAAGGAAAATTAAATCATTTGATTGCTGTAAGTTATTCACACTGTTATAATCTGTGTATCTGTCAACCTTGAATATTCTTGAAGGGGATAGTGGGAGTGGGGAATGAACTCATCTGAACTCAGCAGGAAATTAAGGAGGTACTTGCAAAATAAATTGAGCTACAAATAGAAATACTTGCAAAGAGGGAAGCAAGAATTAATGGAAGAAGCATCTGGAAGTACAGAAGAGAGAGTTTATTGGTCCTAACCTAAGGGGCTATGTCCAAAGTAAGGATGAGAGAGGATAGGTGGGATGTGGGGACTTTGTTCTTCTCTGCTTTCCCGTGGGATCTAACAATTACTGATGTGAGGGATGCACGAGCTTGGCTTCCTGCATGCTCTGGTGTGCTCTGGCTTTGGAAGTGTGTGAATTGCCAGAAGTGTCAATCTAACAGAGGTTTTTGCATTCCCTTTTTCTGTCTTTTGCGAATGCCTATGACTCTGAAGACTTCTGTTCTTTTGTAGGTTTTATCTTGTCTCTCTGTAAAGGAAATAGAGGGGAAAAAAGGTGCTTGAAATATGCTTTAAAGACACTGCTTGGATAGAGGAGCTGAGAACAGGTACCCCTGACGCACATCACAGGCTCTCATGTGCTAGCACTGCTGTGAAGCAGTGATAGCAAGAACGCTGTTCACAGCTTTTTGAGCTTCCCTCCCCCCATATGTATTTATACCCATGGATATTCTCATTCTGCTGAGAGAACCATATTTAGAGAGATGATTTTCACACCTGTAATTACCACTTATTGTTCCCACCTTGGAATGGAAGTGCTAACATGTGAGGACATAGACTACATTTGTGATTTTTTTCAGAGGTCTAATGAACCCTTTGAAAATATTTCCAAACATATTCATACTCTCCACACCATGCTTACAATGTATACAACAGACAAAGGAACATTTCAGAATAAAGTTGCATCCTTTATTTTTATCCAAACACCGTAGTAGCTCTGTGCAAAACACGGTAAAGAACTATTTTGTGGTTGATTGCTACCTTGTCTCGTGGTTACAAGTTCATCATGGGTACAAGTTACTCCTGGGGATATTCCAACTGGACATAAGAGGACAATTTTTCACAATGAGAACAATCAGCCATTGGAATAATCTCCCCAGGGAAGTGGTGGATTCCCCAATATTGGACACTTTTAAGATTCGGCTGGACAGGGTGCTGGGTCATCTTGTCTAGACCGTGCTCTTGCCATGGAAGGTTGGACCAGCTGATGCTTGAGGTCCCTTCCAACCTGGTATTCTATGATTCTATGATTATCTGAGAAACAGCTTTTCTTCCTGAAACAGACCCCAATATCCTGCTACCCTTCCAGCCTTCCTCCATCACAAGCAGGCAGACAAGGTAAAAACCAAACTACCAAAGGAAGAAAACCACCCTGCTGGCAACAGAGTGGCAGAACTTGTTAATTAGACACAAGGCTGCTCACGATGCCCTGTGTCCTTCTGCAGTGTTGAGTTCACTCATCCCAAATCTCTAAAAGCAAATGCAGGTGAGGAGCACATCCATAATTCTGCCATCTCTAAGTGATATACTGTGTCTTTACCACACACGCGTGCTCCCTGTCTTCGAAATGAATAGAGTGGGAAACGCATGCTGTAAAATACTTTCCATGCTCTGAAAAAGCAACACATCTGCTAATATTTATGGTTCTTCTACTTCCTTTTGTAATGCCCTCACCCTCCATACACAATGCCATCTAACGCCCCTCTTTCATTTTCCCAGGATAAAACCCACAGATTTCACTCATCTCACATTTAACGGATGATAATCCCCAAGACAAAAAGAGAAATTATGCTAAGCTTCTGGCACAATCTATTCAGCACACTGCTGAAATAAAGCACTGCAGCCTCTGTTGAGGTGCATTTGCAGCTCTTCCTTTCTCCACATAGGCAGAGGATGCCTGAAGCACCTCACATCACAATCACAGCTCTCCTGATTGCTCCATATTATCTTCAGCCCTTCAGGACACTTACAGCTAATAAACTGGGTACAGCTAAACTACCGGCAGGTGCTTCCTCTTTTCTATCACTTCACTCAGGGTCAGCTGAATTAAAGATATTTGGGTAAATAGTGTATGTGTATGACCTATCTCTGTTATTTCCTGGCTTTCAGAAGGCCGAGATTTAGGAGCTCAGTTGCAGAAAATACTGCTGGTAGCTGCAAATAGCTCTGGGCTTTTGGGAAGTATTATATGTCCCGATGACTCCAAGTATTTTCACAAGAACATGAAATTCCTCCCCAAATATACAGCCTGAATTAATATGCTGGGCATATTTTGAACTCCAACAGCAAGAAGTGAAGGTATTTCCCTTCCCTGTCTGAGTTATAGCTGAAGTCTGCATGAGGAACAACATGATTCTTGTGTAAGGTTCTTGTCTTAGAGATATTGTATGGAAAGAGGGAAACTATCTTCAAGCTCTCACCCTTCAAACACCTGTCCCAGGCACCATATCCTCATGCTACAGACTCTGAGAGTCACTTCTACAAAATGCTGAATGTTTCTTTCAGCAGCTGAGCACACCCTGGGTTCCCTTTTGCTTTAGCGGGCATTAGGGAGCCTCAGCAGCTTCCAGAAGCGCCTGCAGCAGCACTGAGCAGCGGTGGGATTTCTGCATCAGGGAGAAGCCCAGGAGGAACATTGCTTTTTGTGGTGCCACATACTGCTCTGGCACAAAGTTGCCCCATGACAATGCCCATGGCCTCGGCACGCAGCCGCCTCCTTTGTCATTGGGAAAGCACAGAGGAAGATGTTTGTTAGAAGGATTACAATGACAACTATCCCTTTAAGGAAGTGGGACATAATCTGTCCTTAATTAGTTTTAATAGTTAACTTATTTTATCTTATTTTCACATGAGTTAGCTAAGTATTTCAGGCCTCTCTTCTTAAACCACATGGAAATCCCATTAAGCTTGGATAAAATAAAGCAACCATTCATGTAAACCTCTTTTGGTGAAGAGATGTTTTTGATTAAGAGATGTTTTTAACCTGTGATCAGAGGGTCCTTAATAGAGCTGTATTGAATAGCATCCAGGAGCTGAGTATCTTTTGCATATGCTCTTCAAATCCAGAGTATATCTGGTTCTGCTGAGTTCCAGAGAACTGTTCTGCTCTGTCCAAGACTGACCTCCCCTTTCACTCAAGGCATCATTTTTCTCTGTAAAGAATAGGTGACCTCAGTGCTAGGATGGTGATTTTTAAAGCCAGAAAGATGGACAACCTCATATTTTCTATATGTACCTCAGTATATTTTCTATAGCAATATGCTCTATCCTACTTAACATAAACTGACCTTCCTCTGCGTCTTCTGAAGTAAGGCACATTTACCTGACCTGCATCTGGAAACGGAGTTGTAGCTCTTCAGGCAAATTAAGGATATCAAAATGCCTGACTTCCAGGAAGTCCTGCACCGCTATATTCCCATATATCACTGATGTGATGGCTGTCTGAAGCCATACGCAATGACCTCATTCTTTACTTAACAGAAGTTTTCCTATGGATTTAACTGGTGCAGGAATTTTTTGTGGGAAAATGAATTATGCCAATATAAGCACAGTCCTGTCAGTAATGTTCATTTAGTCCATATGAAGCAAAACCATAAAGGCCTCAATTTCTAACAGTAGCCACCAAGACTCTGGCTTTTGCTATAGCTCTGCTGGATCACTTTTCCAGTCCTTTTGACTGATCTTTCATATTCATGTCCTGTGTGCTTGCAAAACACTGTTGCAGTTAATTTTGTACGAGTGATAATTCCCATGATTCCCATCTCACCCCTACACTTCTGCAATTACTCTTGTTCCTTCACTACAGAGAATTAGTCTCACATTTTTATATTATTTTTGAAACATTTCGCGCACACAACTCTGCTTATGTCTGCAGATTTAAGACCTGTTCCAGCTTGCTGTACTTGTCCTGCCCTTGATTTACTATTTGAAATAATAAATGCGGAGCATTTATGTTACACTTTGCCTATGGAGGCTCCGCGGTGCAGAACAAAGAAGGCAGGTAACACTACCCCTGTTTTACAAGCGGTAAAACATGACATAACAGCAGTTTCGGCTGTTTCAGGCAATCCTAAAATTAAAGCTGGAATTCAATGGAGTTATACCAATATTAGACCTGAGCAAAGCAGTGTTGAATCGAGTATTTATAAAACACCAGCCCTGTGATATCTCCTTTCACTGACACAGGACTGAAGAACAGCAAGATTGAGACGGAGGGAGACAAAGTGCCAAAACAAGCACCTACTGCTGGGCACCAGTATAAATTGGGAGAGGAGTGGCTGGGGAGCAGCCCTGCAGAACGGGACCTGGGGGTGCTGGTGGGCAGCAGCCTCAACAGGAGTCAGCAGCGTGCCCTGGCAGCCAAGGGGCAAACCGTGTCCTGGGGGACATCGAACACAGCATGACCAGCCGGTCAAAGAGGTGATTATCCCGCTGTATTCAGACAGGTGTTTCACATACCTTTGCCTGCCCTTTGACACCCCCAATACGTATATTAAGATCTTAAGCCGGCCTAAAGCAGCATAGCTCTATGAAAGCCAAGAGAATGACACCACTTAGAGCCAGCTGACAGCCTCAGTCATAAACATCCCTCCTGTGAAGAGAGAGACAGAGCCGAGCTTGCTTTTTAAGATGCAGATGGGATATCGATTGAAGAAGAGATGAAGACCACCAGGGTAGTTTTGTTTCCGGTATAAGCATCAGTCTTTGTTACAGATGAAAAACAGTGTGTCCATGCAATGGCTCCATTTCTCTCATCATTTGTTTTAATCGCTGCTGACTCATTGTTTTGCCTCCAGTCACTTTGCTGTGACAACAATGATTAATAAGGATAATTCAGAAAGATATGTTTATGGAGAAAGTAGGATTTAATAACTGGATGACAAACATATAACTTACCTTTTAAAGTGAGAAGTTTAAAATTAAATTAAAATTTAGAAAATATTGCCAATTCTCTAAGCCATGTTGTGCTTTTATGTGACAAGCAAACTGTAGCCCAGTCATGCTAATGAATCACTATATAGTTTACACTAAATAATTAGAAAGAAATGGGATACCATATTAAAAATGTGCATGGGTTTCATTTTGGTTAATCACAAGCCATTTTCAAGACTAAATAGTATCAGTAGCAAATGGCCATTCTGCAATTCCATGTGCAATCCCTGTAGAAACCACATTCAACTTGGAAATGAGGCATAAACAGAGGATTTTCAAAGGAATTAATAACAGCCATGGACTGGAATTCAAAAATCCTTTTCACGTTTTAGATACCACCTGATGTGACAAAGAATAACCACAACCTGCTTCTTATTTCAAGAAACAGATGCAAACCATGAACTGCAAAGGCTTTGCTCTGTTTTGTTTCAGAATTTATTATCTCACTGGCTCAGACTTTATGGGTACTACCTTTTGCAGCTAAGATTCAAACAATGTACTTCCTATGCCACACAAGGAACATGTGCCACATTCAGCCACATTCAACTTCTGCTAGTGCAAACACGTCAACCT
The DNA here is from genome assembly GCF_964195595.1 of Calonectris borealis. Lineage (NCBI taxonomy): Eukaryota > Metazoa > Chordata > Aves > Procellariiformes > Procellariidae > Calonectris > Calonectris borealis. The sequence goes on from NC_134312.1 coordinate 210,014,248, forward strand.
GGTGTTTTGTTTGCAAATGGATGTTTGCATTTTCCAGGGGGATTATGGGAATAATCCATCCAATATTAAAGATTGTCACACAGAGCTTGGTCAAAATTTCCAAATCTAACATCAGACTTCTAAAACTCTGCACAAATAAAACGAGATTAATTTTCAGGAACACTAGAAACGGGTCACTGCCATTGACCTTAGTAGGAGTTTGGGGTACTCCACAACTTGGAGAATGAAGCCACTTTTATTTAGCTGCCTAGGTATGAATTTAGGACCTTAATTTACATGCTCAGTCTATGACCATCCTACCAAGTTAAACATGCTGGGGAAAGATGCTGGGTGTGGCCCTGGAATAGCTCACACCTACACTAGTTAGGTGCTCTAGCCACAAAGAGAGGGTGACTAAATGCCAACTGTCTATTGGGAGTGGTCCCTGGGCATTTTAACATCCAGGACATACCTGGGATTTCAATAAAAGAGATGGTGTGCAAAGCCCATACACATACCGGGGAGCAGTCTGATGGTTTGTTAGCAAAGATGACCTTGATCCAGGGTGCAGGAACGTTCCTGGGCACACTTGGATTTATTACCAGAGGTGCAGTGTTTTGTTTCATAATTTTTCTTGGAGATTTTAGGAGAGTCAGGTTTAAGCTAATGCATTGGGGTAATCCTGTGGTTTTTACTCTGTTGAGAACCTTAACTCGCCGCGAAGTTAATTTTTAGTAACTTAAGTCCATCTGGGTACTTTAGGGTGCTCAGCTACCCATTGGTCTAAACCTCTACCACCTCTGTGAAGGACCGTGTTTCACTCTGTGTGATACACAATAGGAAGCACTTGTTCCAGAATAAATGATAAAAATGGTGAGCAGGCTGCAGCTGAGCACAGAAGCTGTACATAGCAAAAAGCATAAGGGTTTATCTTGAATGTTCTATCAATCAGTGATATTTCCCATAATATCCGAGCAACTATCAGGCATCTCACTCACTTGTCTCCTCCTCCTTTTCAAACACAAATATGGGCACCTGGTGTGTGGTGTGGGGCCCTGCTGTTCCGGAGTCTCGCACTTTACCGAGTGCCTCACGGCCACTTGCGGCTGGCGGGGAAAGCGAAGCCTTTGCAGGGAGAGCTGTCGGCCCCGGCTCAGCCGAGCTCCCAGGGCAGTGTTGCAAGGGCAGTTTCTTGCCTCGGCTATGGCTGAACAAGGGTGCGATGGAGCTGCAAGGGAGTGGCTTTAAAAGACTGTTCCTTTTCTTTTTCTTTTTTTTATTTCCCCTCAAGGGTCAGATTGGGGAATCATTGCAAATCTTCAGCAAAGGGAGTGAGCTGATGTTCAGAAGCACTTATTTGGAAAGTCCATGTTTTCTATTCTCTCTTTTAAGGTTGAAATCAAACCTCATGACATAAACATCTACTTGTCTTGTACAAGGTGAGAGAGATACAAGTCAAGATCACACTCCTTCCCCATTCCTTCTCTCCTGCAGCAAAGCCCCAGAGCTGGAGTGAGAAAACCATCCCCTCTGCAGCTCGTTTCTTCTCAGTCCACAGAGCAACAATGTGATGCAAACGACAAAGTTTGCATAAGAGCAGTAGGAAGCGCTTAGTGCTATCACTATACACGTGAATTGAGACCCATTGCTATCTCAGAATTGAATTCCTCAAATTGAATTTCTCCCTTCCTTTGCCCCTTTCTTTAATGATATATGAATTTTCCACAGTTTATTATCAAGTCAGAAACATGCCCATAATGCTGGAGAACTGTTCGGCACCTGTTCATCCACTGGCCAGGCAAATTATTTGCTGCCCCATCTGAGAAAGAGCACGGTAAAACACATCCCACAACGCTCCAAAGAGGGCATGCACACTTATCTAAAGTGGATCAAAAGAACACACGCATTATACCACATGTTCTCTTAAATTAACAAACACTTTAACAGCACAATAACTTGTATTCACAAGATGCGACTGAATGGAAATCTGACTTTAGACTTATTGAAAACCCCTCTAATGAGAAATTAAAGCTACAGAATGATCTTATCAGAAAGGATTCTGAACACTTTCCTGGGACTGAGAAACAAAATCCCTGAATGCCCTTTTGTGCTAAGAGTCACTGTACATTACTGGCTTCTTTAAGGAAGGTCTTTAGCTGGCTATTAAATGAGGTTGGAACCAATGAGACAATCTCTTGCTGATGATTTCTGGAGTAAAGCATGAAAAGAACTAGAGAATTTGATCCCACTTTTCCTCTTCTGGTCCTTTCATTCTGTTTAGCTCTGCTCCCTTTTTCTTGTGACTGATTAAACAGCATTCAAACGTTAACGAAGGGAAGGAAGGTGGGACGTGTTTTGAAGGTCTTGGCCAAAAAGAAAGTTCATTAAGTTTCTTTGCAAAAACAGCTAAAGACCTCAGGGAGAAATATCTCTGTATGTTTTTTGAAACACAGCTCCTTGGAAAAAAAAAGCAAGCTATATTTCCTTGGGCATGGCTAGCTAAAGAATAGAGAGAGGATTATCAGAGGAGCACTTAGGAGCACAGTTTCCATGGACTCCAATACATCTGTTCAGTTTTCTAAAAATCTTCCTTTGCCAGAAAAGGAAAAAAAATTTGTCAGTCTTTCCAAATATGAACCAAATAAGAAAACAGTTAAGAACATGCAGAGTTACTCTCTTCCTCTCAGAGAGAAATTTCTGAATTGACATGTGCCTCACCAAGGGTTAATAGACCAGGCTCGCAAGAACACATTGTGCAGAAGAAGCCAGAATTTGGATCTCTGAAGCTTGCCACAAGCTCCATCAGGACTGAAATTTAGCTGGCCTCTAAAATGTTCAGAACTGTTAGTGAAAAGCCTATGAATTCTGAGCTGCAGATTTTTCCTGGCTTTGTAACACTCAGGAGGTATTTCTTCAGGCTAAACAGATGACTTACAGACCTCTTAGAAATACCATAAAAACGAATATTAGGAAATAATACACTCTACGCTATGTTGGCTTTGTGTAACACATTGCATAATATTTCTATGCACAGAACACTGTCTTTGTTGTGTGAAATATTCACAAGCTTTTTCAGAGAGATATAATTTTTGTACTGTGGCATCAGCTGTGTAATCAATGTTTTATTGGCCGACAAGATTGAAATGCAGCTCGTTCAATATTATTATGTGATTGAGGTTAGAAATCCCTCCCCCACCCCCAAAATGAAGTATTAGATAACCTTTATTTAACATTCTAGTGGTAATTCATTTCAACTGGATACTTATAACTGATACTTACAGACAGGATATTTTTATAGCTGTGGAGGTTGGGACGGTGGCACTGCACATATGTTTAATTCCTTATCATCATGCTGATCAGCAATGTTTGTTTGCTAAATGCAGGTGGGATAAAGCTTGGATTGGTAGAGATCTGGCAGCAGTGACAAATCGTGTACAGTTTCCACTTCCTCTGATCAACAAGATCCTGGGAAAAACCTGCAAAAACATTGGATCACTTTGTATCAGTTTTAGATGCCTGTTCTGAATAAATCTGTGTCTGAGCTAGTCACCATCAGCTCCCTTTAGTCAGTGGAAAGAAGTAGGCATTTAAGGGCACAAATCAGATGTCTCATTTTAGGTGTCCCATTTTAGATGTGTAGTTTATGGTAAAATAACCATTCTATTTCAATGCCTATTTCTCTCCAAAAACTATAAGGGGACGCTAGGAATGTTGTATGTTGAAGTCTACACTAAAGACATTTAGTCAGGTGAAATCCAGCTTAATGAAAAGGCCAAAATGAACACCAAATAGCTCTTTATAGCTGTATAGAATATTGGCAAGGAGTCAACAAATCATCTTACAACAAAGACCAAAAGTACAACATTGTCTTTCCAGTGGGTATGGCTACTACACACTTCTGTTTGTGCTTCCTGTTTTATTAAGAGATTTTTGTCACAAACATGATAGGAGAAAAAGAAAGAAATGAAAAGTATGTAGTGGAAATAATTTCTATAATGTTATGCTCAATGCAATCTTAGACTGAAAGTTTTTTCCTCAAAAGAGTGCAGAAATAGAAATCTTTGCAAGTTGCTGTGCACAAAAATAATAAGATTGAGCAAACAGTCGTTGCAAATTCTTTCGATGTAAAATAATTCACAAACAGAAACACCTTAAGGTTGTAAAACATCTTGTCATGCATCTTGAAACATGTTGATGTGACAAGTTACAAGATGAAGCAATTTGGCAGGTATACATTAGGACAAGTATTACATGATACGTAAATACTTCACTGTTTTCAATAGAATTTAAGTTTCTAATATTCCAAAATCCTTTTGAAAAGCCCACACGAACCTCTCCAGGCAACGTGGGCACAAATGACTGCGTTATTCCTGAGAATGAATCTAAAGTTACACATGATGAAATGCAATCAAGCCACGGAAACTCAGAAAGTTACCACTCATCATCCAGGCTCCTAGCGCTGATTATATGTACCTTTCTGGCATACAATCAAGAATGATTGAATCACTGTGGCGTAAGAAATCATTGCCCAGCAGCTGGGTGGTAATAACCGACTCTTCATGCTTTTCCCCACCATTGGGGAAACACATTTTGTTTCATCTAATATATTCTGTTTCATTATTGGAATAAGCCAGGAGGCACAACTGGCCAGCTGTGGGAGCTCAGCTGCATAGTGGCAATTTGTTCACCTGTCATAACTCAGCCTTGTTAGATCGTGTGTCCACACCTGCTGTGCTTTGGCCCTAGACCTGGTCCTTTTAAAGCGGGTCTTTGGCTTCTAAAATGTAGAAAAATTTTGAAAAATTTCCCTTTTGCATCAGCCAAACAGAATTTTTAATTACAGTCTAACCAACACGGCCATTTCAATGACAACAGAAACAAACAAATAAATCCTTCCATCAGTTCAATCTTCTGTCCAGTTCTTCTCAAGATTTGGTTTGGAAATTGTAATCTTTTCTCGTGGTGAAAAGTTTCACACGAATTAAGTCAGAGCAAAAGGTTTAAAAACTAATTATGTTAAACGGTGATGAAGTCCATATGTAGTCTTTCTTCAGAAGCATCAGTACAGATGAAAGAAGGATCAGAAAGCTCTTTTTTCCTACTATTACCCCCTGTGCTGGTTTTAGCTGGGGGAGTGTTAATTTCCTCATAGTAGCTAGTATGGGGCTGTGTTTTGTATTTGTGCTGAAAACAGTGCTGATAACACAGGGATGTTTTTGTTACTGCTGAGCAGTGCTGACACAGAGTCAAGGCCTTTTCTGCTCCTCACCCCACCCCTCTAGCGAGAAGGCTGGGGGTGCACAAGGAGTTGGGAGGGGACACAGCTGGGACAGCTGACCCCAACTGACCAAAGGGATATTCCATACCATATGACGTCATGCTCAGCATATAAAGCTGGGGGAAGAAGAAGGAAGGGGGGGACGTTCGGAGTGATGGCGTTTGTCTTCCCAAGTCACCGTTACGCGTGATGGAGCCCTGCTTTCCTGGAGATGGCTGAACACCTGCCTGCCGGTGGGAAGTAGGGAATGAATTCCTTGTTTTGCTTTGCTTGTGTGTGCGGCTTTTGCCTTCCCTATTAAACTGTCTTTATCTCAACCCATGAGTTTTACCCATCTGATTCTCTCCCCCATCCCACCTGGGGGAGTGAGCGAGTGGCTGTGCAGGACTTAGCTGCTGGCTGGGGTTAAACCATGATACCCCCAGGAGAAAATATTGATGTGGAAAATCAGGCTGTACCTATATTTTTACGGAAAGGTGTTCTTAAACTTGTGCTCTGAAATAACCTCAAACTGTAGAAGCTGTCTTCAATCTGTTTTCTTTCACATCTTCTGTTTCAGTAAGCATCATCAGCAGATTCTTTCTGAAAGTCTCAGGGACATAGAGGTCAAGTAATTCCTTAAGACTGTCCTTTGGGACACATCACTGAGAAAACAGAGAACAGTGCAAACTGTAGGAAATGTTTTCTATAAAATACATAGCAAAGGAGCACTGCAGGATAGGACTCCATGAATAATTGATTTCTTGGTTTGGCTGCTAAATGGAAGAGGAAGTTTTATTTCAACCTGCAACATATTTTTTTTAACTTGTCTATAAAAAAAAAAAAAAAAAAAGAATTCACTGAAACATTTGAAACATTTCATTTGACCTGAAATGAAAAGCCTTTCTTAGAGTTAGCCAATTCTAATTTTGGACATCTTTAGGAAAAAAAGATACCAATGGTTCTGGAGGACTTTGTTCAAAGCCCTTTCCCAAAATAAAGGAAGAAAGGGAAATGTGTCCCTTCTAATTAGTAGCTCAATATCAAGGGAGCTTTTTCAGGACTGGGAGACTTGAACTCAGTTCCCTAGTTTGTCTAGGGGAAGGAGGACTCACATCTCCTATGGGTGTTTCCCTAGTTAACCTGCTACTGGGCTTTGTGGGTGGGTTGTTCTCAGACAGGAGTTTCGTCGTTGGTAGAGTCAGGTGGAAGATCACCTTGCTGATGAGAGCTACAGGATTGCTCTCCCTCCACTTTGTCCTCGGATGGCTGTTCCTTTTCCCTCCTTAATGCTGCTGCTAACACTTGTGTGGCCATGAATATGGCCTGGCTGCAAACTAAATCCACGTAGAAGAAAAAAATAACTGCTTCTAACTGGATCCGATCCTGTCTCCAGGCTTGCTGCTCAGCTGCCCAAGGGCTAGTGCTGGGGCGAAGGAAAGAGTGTGTCTGCACTGCTGGAGATGGCAACGGAACATGCAGCCCAGGGTTTTAGCTGTCTGTGACCCAAGGCCTGGGTTTGTGAAGCTGAGCTCTTTGATTTTAGCTCAGCTTTACTGAAAAAAGTTGGTGTTGAGCTCTAAGGGAACATAAGCCAAAGCCATGCAAAGTAAGAAAAGTAAAAACACAGACAGAAGCAAAATTGTTGAGCCATAAATTAAGTACTCAGGAGAAAACTACTGACATGTGACTGTATAAAACTCCAAGAAATAAAACAAGAGCAACTCAGCAAGGTCAAGGTTCAGTCATTTCCAACAAGGAGGTTGACGCTTCCCCATCTGACTGACGGCTTCCCGGACAGGAGATACTCACGGGATGCCTCTATCATGGGCAGCGAGTGTGCTCGTGCTGAGCCTAGTAGCCTGTTAGCCCCAGCTGCCTGCTGGGCATATTAACTAATAAATAATCGTTGCGAGCTCATAAAATGTTTATAGTCCTGCTTGCAGTGTCTCTGCACCATGCAGGCTACAGCCTATCCACACCCTCGCTTCTTCTGACTCCGTAAATATAACACTGCGATGTGCACACTGGAGCAACGTCCACGAGAGAAGCTGAGAGTTACTCACCACATCGTCCCGTGTAATGGGACAATTAACGCAATCAGGGAGATGTTTTGATCCTCTCCAGCAGAGCTGGGAACCAAGCCTGGGTCAAAGCCCCCAGCCACTATAATCCTGGGTAAAATGGGGTGACCACCAAACCATGCAAATCATTAATTCACCGTGCTCTGCTGCAGCCGGGCAAGAGCCGTCCAGTGTGATGTGTCCTCTCCTGTTGCAAATTAGCACATGGCCCACCACCAGCAGAGACAGACATCATATTGCTTGTAATCGACATGGTGGAGCTGTGCCAATTGACACCAGCTGAGAATCTGGCTTGCATTGAATTTATTGGCAGCTCGGTTTGTGCACATAAGCTTTGTCTTCAGTGCAGAGAGGAGCATTTCTGCAGGATTTACAGCTACCTTGCTGTAAAATACTAGTAGAGACTGGGTGCTGGTAGTTTTTGCTGCAAATACGTAGCCAAAATCGATTGCAGGTGAGGATTGTAGGGCTGAGTTCATTTAGTTTTACTGAGGTTACAATCTGTGCCTTGTCATTAGGATTTTGCAGCAAGAGTGATCTCTACATAGAAACAACCATCACTGGAGTGAAGACAAGTCATAGCTGACACCAAAATTCGTATAACACACCGTGTTTCCCCCTTGGAAAGAGCACATACCGGGATGAAGTCGAAAAAGTCACTGATACATACTGTTTGGTTTAGTAAGAAGACACATTACATCTCTTTTGCACATTATAACGGTGAGCTAAATTGATCCTAAAAATGTACCGGTCCGTGCAAATGGGAAAGCTGCTGTATTCATATGTACATAATAGGCTCATCCCTGCTGGGGAGCTAGCAATAGGTTATGGGTAGTTGAGAATCGACATGCCTAATTGCCTCACCTTGGTAATCGGTGACAAAACGTGGGGTGAGGAGCAGGGGGAAAAGTAGCAGAGGTGGCTCTCAGGCAGACTAATGCATTATTCAGCTATTTCTTCTCAGGAAGCTTCATTTCCAAACTAGTGATCCTCACTGTAACTCCCATCCTCTTTTTCATTTGTCTCATTAGACCCACTGGACTCATTTACACCTGTTCAGATGAGTTAACTTTCAAAGGCGATAAATGAAGGGGGAAATGAAAAAATTGCCTACTCCCCAGGGGTATTTTTGTACTAACCAATTCATTACTGCTTGACTAATGTCCTGAAGCATGAGATTTTATACCCTTTATGCGCTTTTATTCTGTTTTATGTAACTAGCTGATATTATCCCTATGTCTAATTAAGATTCCCATTCCTTAATTCTGAAATAGAAGAGAATTGCTGCTGTATTTCCTCACATAAAGCTATTTTATGAGCTGGCAAAATGATCTTTGTTCACAACCTGTAAAACTCTTTGCGCTTCTTGGGAATGAAAAATGTTAGCAAACTTTTCTGGAATATGAGCGTGGAAAGGAATATATTGGCATTTACAGGCTTTTCTGTATTTTTAAATTCAAATGAGGGGATGGAAATCAGTCAATTGTTTAGTAGTTACAAGGCAGGTAAATGAGTCTGCTACCTACTTTTTTTTGTTTTGTTTCTAAGGGGAGGTATTCAAGATCAAGAAATAATCAGCAAAATTGGCAATCAGCAAATGAGCCAAGTAGCATGATCATTGAGTTAAACTCCTGAAGATACATTGCTCCAAGGCTGAAAGCTTACTTTATGGCTCCTTTTTAAAAAAGTATTCCATCTTCTTTCATGAGCTCTTTTAAGTTAACATTATTTTCAACTACTCCTGTGGTTTGAAAATGCAAAGAAAACCTGCAGGAAAACATTTGCAACCCTTTCAAAATTAGCTCTATTTTTGCTCACATGTTCTGAGAGAAGCCTGTGTTTGTTCACACAATGTCTTCTAAAGGCTTTACAGAAATGTATCATATTTCAAAGTTTCCTGTTACAGATTTTGCACTTGTAGGAATTTTTCATGAACAAAGTTTTTTGCTTGTCTATGTTTGAGGCTTCTTGATTTAAATATTATAATAAATGGAGAATTTTGCTATTATGAAGAACCAGATGGAAAGCAGTACAAACTTTGAGGAAGAAAACTGTTAATTTTTATTGCTATAATTTTAGTATTCCAGTGCCAGTCTTCTGTCCCAGCTCTTCTGGCACAGCACATTAGTGTCTCCCAATGCATTTTCCTTTATAAGTGTATTTAGTCTACGGAAATGCAGATGCTGAGTCCTGCCCTTTCATTTGGTTCTTCTTCTTCACTTGGGCAGGCTTGTAATCATATTGTCCCAGAATATATCTTTGATCTATGTAGGCTCTAACTAATGCTGAAATGGTAGATATTAAGCATCTTTTTTGTGTGTTGGGGTTCTCTGGAATCTCCTTTAGCAATTTTTTGATAGCAGCTCCTGTATAATTTAAAGAGCATACAGGATATGCTAATGAGGTGTTGAAAGTATTAACAGCATTTGTGAAATTAAGAATTGGAAGTGAGTCTCAAAATGAGTCCTTTGAATTTAACTTAAATTTGCAAGCACAAATGTACATATTTTCTGTTAGTGTCTTTACAGAAAGTACATTCTCTGATGTTTCCAATTTTATTTAGCTGATAGGGATTTATCAAAAAAGTGTGGTTGGTTTTTTACATTTTGTCTTGGGATATGTTTTCATGAGAGGACAGGGAATGTTTGAAGACATATTTCCATCACTCCATCTTTTGCTTGCAGAACATAAAAGGGCCCAAAGTGCTTGCTAAGAGTAAGACTGATGGATAACCTTCATCTTTAGTCTCCACAACCAAACAAACAATTCTCCTGTGAAAAAGAAAACAATAAGAGTTGTATTTAATGAGCGCCTGGCACCAACCAGGGCAGGGCACCCTCTGCACCCCCCTCTCCCATGCTGGCCATCATCAGCCGGGGAAGACGCAGCACCCACCACAGTGCAGGCAGGAAGGGGAGCTGGGACCACAGCCCGGGAGATCAGCCCCTCTCCAGGAGAAGCCAGGCGTTGTTAGCTGCTTATTTTCCCTCTATCTGGCACTAGCAATATCAATATTTCAGTGTGTGAACACACCACGTGCATGTCCCTATGTTGTGTAAGAGGAGTTTTCATATAGCTGTGTTAATCTCTAAGGAAATCTATTATAGCAACAGCTTTTTTGAACTGGGGCAGCCCTTCCGAAGAGAGATGAAACTGCAGAGCATGGCTTTATCCATGCACTTTTTGTCTGCGTCCTTACTGTGCCTGATACTGATCATAATTTGCAAAAAGCTGGAGGCTCTTCTGGTTTTCAGTGTGTTTTTCCTTGATCTTTTTCAAATTACCATCTATCTTCCATATCACAGAGTTTTCTATAGCATCCATCACTGTTCAATCTACACACTTCCCTGCTAAATCAATTCTACGTTGTGAAGTCCCCGCAGGACTCTGCGGCTGTTTCTGCTCAAGTCCATACTCTGCTTGGGGAATACTTTGTTTTAAATCATCGTCATTCTCAAAACCTTTTAAATTGTGCCAAAGTACGACTGTCTTTCTAGTATGGACAAAAAAGGGCTTAGGAGTGTGTGTTTGGAGGGATATGAGATAATTTAAGAGATGTGGTTTTGGTCAAAATGCCAAGATCTTTTTTTGAAATCAATTTATAGGAAAATAATTCTCTCTAAGCAATGTATATTGAATCTTCATTGCCTTGTGTGGAATTCTTCACTCATAAGAGGGATGAAAGAAGAAAAGAGAGAGTTGCTGTGGCTGAAGGATCTGTTTGGCTTTGGCATAAGGTTCTGGCAAAACAAATCCTGAAATACAGATACTTGCTGATTTGTATCCAATGGGCCAAATTCTGCTGTCAGTCACAAACTCTGGTGATTTGTAAGAGAATAAATATGTGAGCACAAATGACAAAAAAATACTGCTTCGGGCGCAGTTGCTTCACCACATTGCTAATGCTCGAGCAGGTATTCAGCGAAACTCAGCGTTGAGGGTGTTAGTGGAAAAGAATAAAAGATCTAGTGCCTGGTTTTGACCTTGCTACCGACTGGCTGTGTGGGGTGAGGCATATCACTTAACCACTCCGCTGGCATAAAACGTCTGCCCAGGACTTCTGTGCACATCTCGTCTGCACAACCACTTACTCTTATTGACGTGACTTTTGTTTTCCTTCCCTTCCACTCTGATTTCTGTCTCGCTATCAACCTCCGCTGAAGTTGGCTCTGATTTTTGCAATCGTGGAGGAGAAAACTGCTGTCTCTGCACAGAGCCCCTCTTGTAATCGATAGAGAGCCTGCTCAGGGAGCAGCACGTTGCCAGTCACCAGGATTTAGCTTGAACTTAAAAGCTTTTAGAGTCAGGGCTGTCATCCTGCTGTTTGTTTGTTCCAAAAAGTTGTAAAACAAATGGAGCTCTGGACAGGGCTGGGCAGTGTGGACTTGCAGACACTGAGGAGAACCCCAGGAATCAATGAGAAGCAACCTTCAACTCAAGGGAAGTAACGCAGAACAAACTTTAGTGAGTGCTTTGAGATCTCTGGCTCAGGTAAAAAGAAAACAGCGCTTGTATCAATATTTAATTGATGTAAAGTAGGTTTAAGTGGACTTTTCCTTGGACAGGTAGTTTAAGCTCTTCCTGACTAATAATATTCAAATCTATTTTCATTCCAATGTTTCAGGTAACTGCTTTCCACTGATGAGCAAAAGCTCCCACTTCATTCATTTCTAACAGAGCATTTTGTCCTCCCTGCCCAAGCTCACTGTCTCTGGTCACCTCTCCTCCCGTGGAGGATACGTGATGATGAAACGGGCGGTGGGTCTGCCAGGAAAAATCCCAGCCCTGCACACGCAGCATTACTGGAAGAGACAGGGTACAACCCTGTGAATTTAGTCAGGGCTGTCCAAGAGCTCACAGCATGGAGAGCCTCTACCAGGTACCAGATAGCGCGACAAACGCCTGGAGGCTAAGGGGATAATGCCAGACGATGCAGAGAGGCTACGGTCCAACACATGAAACAAGATTGTTCTCCCCATTAATTTCCTTTCCTATCTCATCTTCCCATATGTTGCCTCATTTCCTTGCCGAACCTGGCCAACCCCCTGTTCAGTACAGTGTCTGCATGGGAAGGGGCTTCCCATTGCTACCGCCCTGCCTGGTGTGCAGCCTAACGGGACCGTGCTTTTTGCCTCTAGGCTGTTAATTTCTCCTGCAGTAGGAATGAGGAGTAGTAATTCAGGAGAGAGATCAACAGCAAAGCCTGGGTTGTGGGGTGTGAACTTGCTGCGTATTGAGTCGTCTGCAATAATTGTCCACAATGATTTGTTCTTTCTCCAAGACAAATGTTTCTGACATAAGAAATGAGAGTCACCTCTCTCTCTTACGTTGGTGGTTCAAGTAACTGCTATATAATGTCAGATAAAAGCATGTCCATAAGCACATCACAGACCAACTTATACTCTATCTAACAAGTTCACAGCCAAGATTATCCAAAGGAACCTGTCCATACATCCCTGCTCTAAAAAAAAATTGCTTTGCAATTGTCTTAATTTCCAGTTCGTCTTTTGGGCATTCCCAGTAAAGTATTTTTCTCCCGCTGAGAGTCAGTGTTGCATTCTCATTAGTGACTGAGTAATGTGTTTGAATTGCAGAGAAACAAATATTTACAGCTCTTAGGGGTAGATAAGAGAAAGCGTTAAGGAATAAGACTCCACTATTGAGGCTTGCTATAATTAAGTGCTTCAAATTCATACAGGGTTGCCACATTTCGGTATTCTTGGTGAATGAGTCCCTGTATTTAGAATGGGAAACAGCATGGAACCTAACAGTAATATTGTTAGGTTTTTTCCCTTAAAAAAAAAAGAAAAAATGTCAATGCCTTTGTACGATGTACAATTACCCAGAGGGTATGAAACATCTGCTTTTCTGTGGTAAGGAATAACTCCAGCTGAGCATCCAATCACAGAATTAATCTGCATTTTATGGTCTATATAAAAGAGACCAACAACTTAGACTATTTTAGATGATATAAGGCTATGTTTTAAAGAAATTTTGGAAAAGACTATTAAGCAATTAAATAAAACCAATGTCCAAATAAAACATTGGAACACTTGGGACTAAATAGTCTGCCTGATTTTTTCCAAACTCAAGTTTAGTCTTGCTATCATTTTGCTGGTAGAACTTTCACTTTAAATTCAAATGAGAACTAATTTTGGCAATACTCAGAAAAAAAAATAAAAAGCAAAATAAATCTTTGTGCAAACTGAAAGGATGGGAAGGCACAAAATGCTCAGTCATTCTGTTCAGGTACCTGTTCATCTAAAAAGTTATCTGTGACAAAGCCAAGGAACTATGTTCCAATAACAAAGAACAGGGAAATGAAACTGATTTCAGACAGCAACCAAATTGACAAAAATTGCTTTTAATGGAGGAAAAAAAAAAAAGGAAAAAGCAAACAGGAGAGCAAAAAAAAGTAGAGGCAAACTAGATACGGATTTTGTTTATCTGGAGAATGTTCCTTTATACAGGTTATTTTAATTGTATACTTACTATTTTCTTCCAATTATTCACACTACATTTTACTTGTAAGTCTCTAGAAGAGTGGTTCCAAAGCAAGTTTTCTTTTCTTTTCTTTTTCCTTTTTTTTTTTTTTTTTTTTTTTGTAAAGCGAATATTGATTATTTTACTCTGCTTGCAGTGGAGCTTGAAATGAATATTTTTGATAGTTTCCTTGCTTGTGCACCAGTGTTATCAATAATCCTGGCAGAACATTAGTAAGAGGAGGTGAAACCGGGCCCAAACACCTTGATTTGCTTGATATAACTGTAATGACATAAGTAGGCTTGCTACTGACTTATACTAATGTGATTAGGACCAAGCCCTGTAAAAGCAGAACGTAAACATTGCATTTGACTAGTCTGACTTTAAGGTCCAGGGCCTAATCTTGCTAATGTCCATAGCCCTTGGTAATACCAATACATGCTGGTCTAGACACGTCTTTTGTAATATCATTCCTAGCTTTAGTGAGAAACATTTTCTGTATACGGGACTGTAATGGAAGTCCTGTGTCTCCATGATCTTCAGCTGATTAGAACACAGATATTCCTGCAGGTACATGCTTTAGACTGGTAGGATGAAGTCCTTGTCACCTACGTTTAGCTGTCTGAAGTTAGGCTAGTTGCCTACATATCCACTGCAGGCGAGAGAAAAAAAGTCACTCCCAGAAAGTGACCCAGGCCAGGACAGGCATTTGCAGAAGTGACTCTCCAGTTCCTCTTATCCCATCTATTTCTGTCCTTTGAACAGAGCAAGCCAGCCTCCTTGAGACCAGCTCAAAAGTTACAGACATAGTCCCTTCTCCCCTTCTTTCTTAGACATACTGTCGTCTTCATTTTAGAGTATATGTAGCATACTACATGATGGAAAAGATTATTTCTACTCTCCATATCTGTAATGAACCTCTTACAAGTGCTGTCCTGTCCGTCCCACCCTCCAGACCCCCAGAGGAACATTTTCCTTTGCTGCCTTTTGCTCTTCTTGCTAGGGTTCCCCTCGAGCCATGCTGAGCTGGGGAGCGATAGCCGTGTTGTTTAGATGGGCGATAGCTGTCAGTCTGAGGCATGCTACAACATGTTGGGTCACAACTTCTCAATTTTAGTAATTCCAGAGGTTTCATTTTTGCAGGGTTAAAATTGCTTACGAAAAGTAATTACATTTTGATTTGAACTGGAAGAAATGTTAAAATAGATATGAGATTCTGCATTTCAGGCCAGTGACAAGAAGAATGTGGAAGATGGTTATGTGCATATAAGAGAAGCAAAATAATTATTTTGCTCTACCTAGCACTGCTGGGATTGGAATTGGAATACACCAGTCTATTACAAGCACCGTGTTTCAAAGACAACACAGAAAAATTAGGGAGAGTTCAGAGGAGAAGTAAAAAATACAGACTAAGTTTTGTGAAAGAAAACTTCTCTAGGTTTTCCAGAGAAGTTCAAGAGAAAGAGGCCTCTTTGCATATGAGGAAAGAAGGCTGAAGAGAGACAGACTGACTAGCTAAAACACAAAAAATGATAATACCATCCGTGGTACTTTGCTCTTGCATAGCATCTTGGTGGTGTTGTTCCTCATTACGGTTGCTCGGCTGGGGCCAGCCTTGCGCAGGAGGTCAGCCAGCACAGTCCTAATGAGTCCTTCAGCCCCTGCAACCCATGTACTGTGCTGTGATCTGCACAAACACAGAAGAAAGCCTGACAGCAGCCAAAGTGCTCACAATTTTCCTCCCAAGGATCTCGATGTGTTTACAAACACATAACCAGAGAAAAAGTAATAGAGAGTATTAAACGTCATTACTTGCAATTCGTTTTGTTTATGGTGGTTCAAAACATACATGCTTTTCACTCTATGGCTCACAGTGATGGAAAAAAACAAAGCAAAGCACCATGGAAAGACCTAATTTCTTCCAACACTGCCCAAACGAACTATACTACAATTAAAAAACCCCAATTTTATCCCTATAAATACTCGTCTTTCTTTGCACTTCTCAATCAACCTTTTTCCTAAAGCCCTTCTGAGCCCTGTTATTACCAATTGGGAAAAAAAAAAGAAAACAATTCCATCTTATATTTTATTGGGTTAGCATTAAGCAATGTTAACTGAATCCTCATATAAAACAGTTGTATCAAGCACTGCAGAAATATTCTTGAGTAAACAGCCGGATATCTTAAGCTGTTATAGATATTATTAATTAGAGATGAAAACAAAGCTGCAATGAAACCTCTTCTATTAATATTTTGATTCACCTTCAATTTTCTCCAAAGTATCCAATCTTTCCCTGTTGAAACTCTTAAAAACAATTTTAACTGGTGTCTGAGTTTATGTCGCAAAAGACACTCAATCAGTGGTCAGAAATTATGCAAGTGGCAGGCTAATCACTCCTAATGGCCCCATCATCCAACCAGCAGATCTGGCAGTTCAAACGCACACCACGTTAAGTTAACTTTGCTAACTTAATAAGCAGAGGTTGAACCAGCATATGCTGCTTTATTCTGCTTGGCAAATGCTGTCTGATGCTTTTGAATTACGCTCCAGGCTGAGGAGAGATTTTGGTTAACATTTGCAGTCCATGCCCTTCTCATTGCTCGTGTCTGGGTGCATGGTGCAGCCATTCCCATGCAGGCATGGACTCATGAGCTGCAGGAGCACGTAGGAGACCTCTTACTGCCTTCCTGAGCTGCTGCTGCTGCGAGTGAGGCCATCCCCATTCCTATTATAGCCACACGTATCCCCATTTTGCTTTATTTTCTTTCCTTCAAGCTGTGCCAAGAAAACACCCAGCTTACTCATTTCAGAGATCGGGACATCCAGGTGACTGATGGAGTCTTCCCCTCCCTCCCCTTGCCATCCTGCCTTCCTGCCCAAGAAGCTGAAGTTTCACATTGCCTCACCGACTATCATTTCACTCAACATGTGTTTTGCCCAAGAGCTGACCGAGGAGACAACAGCCATTTCTGCCCTTAGTACCCCCACCCAGCCCATTGCACTGAACAGTAGCATAACCACCTTGGTACCAGCTGCAGGCACTGCTCTTCCTGCAGATACCAGTCCATTCCCAATGGTCCCTTACAGCCATATGCCTGCTGGTATGTGGATACAGACCACTGATGCATTCCTTGCTCAGAAAGTAACAGCACAAAATCCACAGTGTCTCCCTGAATATCATAATTGCTTGCTTTATAAGTTAGGAAATTAAAACACTTCTGTCTCAAAGATGACCTCTCAGTGAAGAGAGCGCTTTGGGCAAGGAAGAAAAAAAAAAGGTCTTATTTTTCTGACTGTGCATTATCTCAACCTGAGAGAGAAGAAAGCTTCTTTATTTTTCTTCCTAATTATATTTCATAGATGTCCCAGAACAAGCCATTTCTGCAAAGCCCCTTGAAAGTGCATGGGGTGATGTGAAATATGGTGTGCTTTCCCAGAAGAGCTATTGGAGTGCCCTTTCTTTGGCAATACAAAGTACACACTTGAGCACTCAAGGGGCAAGTGCTTCCCTTCAAATGCTTCCCAGCTGAAAAGGAGGCACTGAAAGAAAAATTGCTTTCCGTGAGCTTTGACATGCTGTGTAAGGCAAAGAATGATCCCGCAGAGACTTACTGGACTCAGGGTATATCTGCGCTGCCCTCAGAGCAGCTCGCAACACTACATCCTGGAAGCTTTCAGCTAAGTATCTTGGGTGCAACCCACAGCTTAACCCCTGCTGAAGAGAGCTCAGAGCTGCCTGCAGCCTAGCAGTCACTCTCTGGGTGGTTTAAAGTGAGTTTCTCTACATACATCCTCTGCATACATCTCCCCTTTGCTCATGGGAGGCGAGTTCAGCTCCCCATAGCGTTAAAGCAGAGTTTGTGACATTGGGACTGTCACGGTGGGAGGAATACCTCTCCCCAGACAATCACTGATGGAAAGTGAGGCATCTAACCCAACCCCGTGGCATCTATGCGGTGCTCAGGGATGGGTGCCTCTACCAGCGACTAATCCCAACCTGTCTAAGCATATAAAATCATTAGATCGAGATGCCCCAGTTTGTGACCGGCTAATGTGAGAGGTAATGAATCTGAAATGAATCTTATCCTCAGCATCTCCGTCGAGCAAGGGAAACTGCACTCACAGCCTTTCTTCCTCTGTTTTATCTGCTTCTAGTCAGAAATATTTGGGCCAAAATAACTCCTATTTTGTGCTCTGGAAATCTAATCTTAATAGTCTTTTGAGACTTTCCAGTGGGGACCAAATCTATTTTCTGTATTTGTACAAGAAGGTCATGGTCCTTTACTCTGTCTTCTGGGCACTGTTGCAATCAGGCAGGCTCAGAAGGACCATGCTGTAGAAATAGAATAGGTCTTTCACTATAACGTTTACTGTTTTCAGTTTAATATATGCAACTTAAGCATATATGTCATGTTATAAGAAAACAATATGTACTTACAATAAATAGATTTTTAAAAAGATAAAGCTGATCCTATTTCTCACCTGCACACTCTTGGGATTACCAGAAGCAACTCACTTCTTCCATCATCTGGAGCTAAATTGCATGCAGCTCTGAACTTGAGAAAGCAAGCCAGACTATCAAGCTTAGATGTTCAAAATTGAACAATCTGCAGGTGAAGGTACACACCTTTACAAATAGGAATTAATTTTCAGATTTCCTGGGCCCTGCTTTAGTTTTTAAAGGTAGGTGCAAAGGTCCCCTGAAGTTTGGCCTGATTTTGTTTAAATCCTTATCTTTGGACTTAGATATTTCAATTCAGGCACTGAACTAAGTAGGAAACACACTTCTTCACAGCCACTCCAGCTTTCCTTTTGCGAAACAAGATCCAATTCCCATACCTCTAAAGTCAAAGGCAAGACTTGCATTGATTTCTAAATGCACAAGTTGATGGTCATAAGGCCTTCTCCAGATGATCAAAAGTAGGGTTCGTTTGCTTGGATGTCATGCTTAATTTGCCACCACTATTAAGTAGCTGCATTAGCTACCAAGAATTGCACAATTGTGCATTTGGCCCCCTAATTGCTACTTCATTTTCATTTTTAACACTCATTTTGTGAGAATGTAAATGAAATTAAAGAGTAATTAGGGGACTAAATGCACAACTGAGCAATTCTTTGGTCCCATGTCATGTAGGCCAATGACTACGGATCTTGAATAAAAATGCCAAAGGAAGCATGAATGCTTCACCATTTTTGTGCTACTATTTCAGGCCTTGGGAAATGTATTCAAAGATAACTGTGTTACTAATCTTCCTCTTCATCTATGAATGCTAGCAACAACCCACCTTAAAAGGGTGGTGGTTTTCAGTTTTGCATATTTTGTTTGGAAGCCGAGTCCTTTGATAAATGGCAGGTATCTTCATTTGCTTGCTAACAGATAGGGAACTTCTAATGTAACACAGTGTATTAATTTTTCTGGACAGTGAACACTTAAAATATGAAAAGCTGGGAGACTTACAATGTGTGATGGTTTCTGATACTGGCTTTTGAAAATAAATATCCTTTAGGCTTAAAATATATGTTTGATCCATAAAAGCTTTCATCCCAACTGGTCTAAAATGTACACAATAAATCACACTTGCTTGAAGATAACCAAGATTTTGTTGATAAAGTATAATAGAATATTCACTTGGCAACAAAAGGAAATGAGCAGAAAAACCTTTCTGATGAACAAGCCAAGAGAATGGTTCAATTTTTTTTCTACCCTGCTCTTTCTGCAGCCCCAGGTTAAATCCATCACAAGGAGTGCTCCCAGAAAATAGACTGATAGGTAAACCCCATTAATAGAAGATTAAAATGACTTCAAACTGCCCTTGTTCAAGGAGGAAACATATGGGGAATCCCAAGTGGAAGAAGAAAGCACTTGATATTCCATGGACAGCAGCTGGAAATGCTTCCTTTTGACTTCATGTGCATGCATTCAAATAGGCATGACCTTGGATATTTTTGTCCCTTGTAGTACACAATTAAAACTGTCTGGAATGATAGTTTCCTAGTAATTTTTAATTGTGCAGAAATTGTGGTGTTTATAGTGAAAATGGTATGCCACTGAATTACCATAAAATTCATAGTAATTTAATGCTTTATACCTTTTAGCAATTAGGGTTGTGTAGTAACCTGTTGCCATCTCCTACATTTATTTTAATATTTAACCACACATGCTCTGCAGACAGAGATTTGAGCTCTCCTATGATTACTGGAGAGGGAGGGAAGGGGGAATTGGTGGGAGGGTAAGAAATAGTGATAACAAAGGTTTTATTTCATCCTGCAGGTGACATTGAAGACATATTGCCATCTGGCATGATAAACATTATAATATATCAGTGCTTGTTTGCCAGATGTTGCTAGACACAAATAGACAGTGGTTCAGATGCATAGGGATGATTTAGCAAAATGAATCTTGCAAAATTGGAGTATCTGAGTTGTCACGTTGTATCTTGCTTCTACTGGCTAGGTATGTAAAGCAGGAGGGAAATCAGAGTTATTAAGAATTAAGCAAATTGTACGGTAAAGCCAATCTTCTACTGCAGACCAACAGAAATAAGGCCACTCTGTGTAATAGCTCAGTTCAAATTGATA
The DNA here is from genome assembly GCF_964195595.1 of Calonectris borealis. Taxonomy (NCBI): domain Eukaryota; kingdom Metazoa; phylum Chordata; class Aves; order Procellariiformes; family Procellariidae; genus Calonectris; species Calonectris borealis. The sequence continues at coordinate 210,034,630 of NC_134312.1, forward strand.
CTGTCATTGAAATAAGCTAACACGTGACAGTGTGCCGTGCCAACACTTCATACATTCATGCAAGCACTTTTCAAACATAGATTGCAAGATGAATAAATGTTTCTACCCATAGTTCTCAGTTTTTCAAACCAGAACTTTTTAATTTCCATTTTGATCAGTGTGTGCATGTGTCTAAGTGCATGTCTAGGTCCCTACTGTCTGGGACTTTTTTCCTCCTCCCTAGCTGAGACCAAAAATGTCATAAACATCAGTATGCCTTTCACACAGAAAATCAGACATTTTCTGTCCTGAGTTGCTCACACATTGAAAAAAGCCAAAGTGGTAGGGGACCCTGGACCCTGTGAAAATTGAACGTGAACATCACTAGGCATTGCAGAGACTGGAAGGAAATTTGAGTGGCAAGAATTCTGCATTACCCTGAAGGTACCCTCTCATTTTCACTTGTATTATAGCTATGCCAGGAATCAAGGCAGACTGGAAAAAAAACAATCAACCAATCAAACAAACCTCGGAAAATTTCCTTCCTGATTTCAGTATTTTTTCAGTCTTTTCAGCCCCATGGGCAGCCTATGGAAAACACAGGAATGAAATGTAGGAATGAAAGGTCTCTTCATTCTTGTATCTTCTGTATATTTTCATTTCTCCCAGAAACATCCTGTCTGTTCAGGATAATAGATGGGGGATAAAAATTGGGAGAGTTAGGAAATGGCAAGGAATCTTCCACCCTGATAAAGCATCTATCTAGGTCTAGACTGTTGCTTTGACGTCTTCGTGATACTGATGCTGTAAACCAGGCTGATGGATGATATCAGGAGAGAAGAAGAAAAGAATAAATAAAGCATTGCTATAGAGATGTCCCCAAGGCAGGGCTTATGTCACATTATTTCATCTCTTAAGAAAAAATGACATGCCTTGCTGGGTTAGACCAGCGGCCCATGTAGTGCAGGCTTCTGTCTCTGACAGTGGCAGAAAGTGAGACTGTGCGAGGAGAAAACGTGAGCCCAGCTGCCACCTGCAGTGTGCTTTCCCTTCCCCTGTACGCCCCTAGTGTGCGCTGCTGCAGTCAGTAGCACGCTAATAGCTGTTTGTGGATTTGTTACCTATGTCTGATCTGTTTTTGAACCTGTGGATCCTGTCTGCTTCCAAAACTTCCCTCGGAGACAACTTCATTACTGGCTACGTGAAGAACTACATCCTTTCAACTGTTTTAGACCAACCTCCCACCAGCTTCAGTGAGTGTCCCTAGTTCTAAAATTGTGGGATTTGCTGAAAAATAGTTCTGCATCCCGATAATCTACTGACTTTGTGATTTTTCAAATTTCAATCATATCTTCTCTGAGTCTTCTCTTCAAACAGAAGAGCACAGATATTTTTAATCTTTCCAGATAAGACAACTCCGTCCTTATCATAATTTTCTTCTCTGTATCTTCTCTATCTCTGCAATGTCCTTTTGGAGGTGTGGAGATAAGAACCATGCACAGTAGTCAAGATGGGGGTGTGCCAAGGTTTTATACAGTGGCAACATAAAGCTTTGTGTTTTGTTCTCAAAGCACTTTCTGATGATGTCTATTGCTTTTTGGTTCCAGAGCTGATCCTTGGAGGAACCAATTTCCTGATTTTTCTCCACTTTGTGAAATGACCATTGAGTCCTACCTTCTGTTTCCCATCCTTTAAACAGCTTCTCGTCCTTCTGCTTCTTTGGTGGTCTTTGGTGAGGAATCTTTCAAAAGTCTTTCTGGGGAACCAAATCTATGATGTCCATTGGATCCCCTGTATCTGCCTACAGACACCCTCATCGAACTGAGGCAGGGATTCCCTCCACAGGTGCCATGCTGACCCCTTCCCAACAGGCTGTCTTGATCCACTTGCTCTGTGACCTTTCTCTGTATTACAGACTCTACTGTCACACTGAGGCTGGAAGTCAGACTTGGCAGTCTGTGCTTCCCAGAAACCCTGCTTGACCCTTTTGTGTGGACAAGTCACCCTGACACCCCACCACTCCAGTAGCACAGGGGATCCTAGCTGTGGCGTATTTGACATGTACCAGCTCTGAAATTTCACAGTTTCTTCACTTTTCCGAGGTAAATGCCATCCAGTCCTGGTGACATGTTGGTTGTTTCTAAGGTTTAAAACACGCTGTGTGTTTATCTGTATCATGTCAAACCTCTCTGACCTACCTACTACAGAAAAAGTTGGATGTGGGCATTGCCCCTGCATAGTAAAGACTGATGCAAAGAGTTCATTGAGCTTTTCCAGTGTGGACTCACCATCCCTGAGTCCCTTTTTCATACTCTTGTCATCAAGCAATCCCATTGATTATGTCACCAGCTTCCTACTTTTGAAGTATTTAATGAACTTGTGACAATCAGTAGAAAAACCCACGCTGTGCAATGCATGCTTCACTCTTTTAATGACCTTTTTTACTTTTGACCTGCTGTCCTTATTTGAGCAAGCTTTCCATTTTTTAACTGCTGACCTTTTCCCTATGACAGCCTCTTTAACTTTCCCATTGAGCCATGCAGGGAGATTATTGGACTGCTTTGTTTTCTTTTTGAATTATGACACATATTTTATCCACGCTCCTAACACAGTATTTTTCAAAAGCCTTCAGGATGCTTATAGACTTCTTGTTTTTGGACTACTCCTTTTAGGTTGTGTTTCTATTTGCTTTTCTGGATCAATTGCCTCATTTTTCTGTAGTCTCTTTTCTTTTGTGTGTTATTTACGAGAACCTGATTATCTTGAAAAGGTAATAGGGGATAGCAAGTCTTTGCTGGAGGTCTGAGTGGATGGATAAGAACCAGCCAGGGGCTCTGAGTCACTCACAACTGCAGAGCAGATATTGTTACTATCAGTCTCCTTTTTATTGTTTTTGAATCAACACAAAACTATTTTTTTAATATTTTCCTTTCCTCCAGTGTCTCATTATGTCCACTGTTCATTCAGACATTCCCCAAATAGATTTTACTTTTTATATATATTTTACTTTTTTTAAAGAATGATAATCCTTCTTGGCATGCTTTTTTCCTAGAATTCTCAGAAAATTAAGATTCCTGTTTTAATGGAAAAGCTTTTGGGAAGAATATTTTAATGATTTTTTTTTTTTCCTCAGAATTATGCATTTTGATGTTTGTTATTGTTGATTCTTCTAATTTTCTGAATTTTTATGGTGGTGTTTAATACAATGATACAAAATGTGCCTAGCCCGTTACTCTCATCTTGTCTTTTTGCTTCTCATGAATTTTCCCTTTCTTTAAACCTCTCCCAGTTCAAACTCCTTAGCTCTTTGCTCTTTGAAAGTTTCTGAGCATCAACAGGAAAAAAATAGAATGAAAAAGAGGGTGGACCTTCATGTACCCTGAGCAGGATAGACAATATTTATTGTGTTTGCTAAGTGATGGAGTGAGTAGATGGGTGTGAAGAGGCCTTCCCAGTGCAACAATATTTCAGCAATAACTTTCAATTTCTTGAGCAGTTCTGGGTTGATTTTTTTTTTTTCTTTCATTTAGTGTTTTATTTATGTCTCCACAGTTGGCCCTCTTCTTGCTCTTGTTTCATTTTTCTGTGATACAGCATTGCTAAGTGCCATCTCATAGACAATGAGTACTGTAGCCTTGGATTTTACTGTTGGCATATCCAAAACTAGGAATCACCTGACTATCCAACATAAAAAAGAAAGTATTTCATGTCAGAAATGGCTGCTGTAGCCTGTTTCGTTTTCTGACTAAATGTATTCTTTTCTGCATAGTTAAAATAATCACTCCCCATAGTACTACACGTCAGCCTATATTTCATCCATAACATGTAACAAAGGTGTGAGCCATTGACTTTTCACTTAAGGGACATTACTAGAATCTGTATATAAATTAGAAGGTATGTTTCAGATGGCACTGTTCATTTGAGGAAATCAAGGAAACAAAAAATGAAGAAGGGGCTGGTGGAGTTAGTGAAAGATGAAAAAATTAAAGGAATGCCATATGAACAAAGAATTAGAAAACTTAGCATAGGCTGGTAGCTTCCACTTGGGTCTTCATGAGAGGATAAGATTATAGAATCATAGAATCATAGAATCATTAAGGTTGGAAAAGACCTCTAAGATCATCGAGTCCAACTGTCAACCCAACACCACCATACCCACTACACCATGTCCCTAAGCGCCACATCTACACATCTTTTAAATACTTCCAGGGTCAGTGACTCAACCACTTCCCTGGGCAGCCTGTTCCAAGGCCTGACCACTCTTGCAGTAAAGAAATTTCTCCTAATGTCCAATCTAAACCTCCCTTGGCACAACTTGAGGCCATTTCCTCTCGTCCTATCGCTAGTTACTTGGCAGAAGAGACCAACACCCACCTCACTACAACCTCCTTTCAGGTAGTTGTAGAGCACGATGAGGTCTCCCCTCAACCTCTTCTTCTCCAGACTAAACAATCCCAGTTCCCTCAGCCACTTCTCATCAGACTTGTGCTCCAGACCCTTCACCAGCTTCATTGCCCTCCTCTGGACACGCTCCAGCACCTCCATGTCCTTCTTGTAGTGAGGGGCCCAAAACTGAACACAGGATTCGAGGTCCGGCCTCACCATTGCTGAGTACAGGGGCACGATCACCTCCCTGCTCCTGCTGGCCACACTATTTCTAATACAGGCCAGGATGCCGTTGGCCTTCTTGGCCACCTGGGCACACTGCCGGCTCATGTTCAGCCGCTGTCAGCCAGCACCCCCAGGTCCTTTTCCTCTGGGCAGCTTTCCAGCCACTTTTCCCCAAGCCTGTAGCGTTGCCTGGGGTTGTTGTGGCCGAAGTGCAGGACCCGGCACTTGGCCTTGTTGAACCTCATACAGTTGGCCTCAGCCCATCGATCCAGCCTGTCCAGGTCCCTCTGCAGAGCCTTCCTACCCTCCAGCAGATCAACACTCCCGCCCAGCTTGGTGTCGTCTGCAAACTTACTGAGGGAGCACTCGACCTCCTCATCCAGATCATTGATAAAGATATTGAACAGGAACAGTCCCAGTACTGAGCCCTGGGGAACACCGCTCGTGACCGGCCACCAACTGGATTTAACTCCGTTGACCACAACTCTCTGGGCTCGGCCGTCCAGCCAGTTTTTTACCCAGCGAAGTGTGCACCTCTCTAGGCCGAGAGCCACCAGCTTCTCTAGGAGAATGCTGTGGGAGACAGTGTCAAAGGCTTTACTGAAGTCCAGGTAGACCACATCCACAGCCTTTCCCTCATCCACGAGGCGGGTCACCTGGTCATAGAAGGAGATCAGGTTGGTCAAGCAGGACCTGCCTTCCATGAACCCGTGCTGGCTGGGCCTGATCCCCAGGTTGTCCCGGACATGGCTCGTGAGCACCCTCAAAACCAACCGCTCCATGATCTTCCCCGACACCGAGGTCAGGCTGACCGGTCTATAGTTCCCCGGATCCTCCCTCCGGCCCTTCTTGTAGATGGGAGTCACATTGGCAAGCCTCCAGTCGTCCGGGACCTCCCCAGTTAACCAGGACTGCTGGTAAATGATGGAGAGCGGCTCGGCAAGCTCCTCCGCCAGCTCCCTCAGTACCCTCGGGTGGATCCCATCCGGCCCCATAGACTTGTGAACATCCAGGTGGCATAGCAGGTCATTAACTTCTTCCTCTTGGATTATGGGGGGTTTATCCTGCTCGTCGTCCTTGTCTTCCAGCTCAGGGGGTTGAGTACCCTGAGGATAACTGAAATCTTCTGTATGTGTTCCTGTACTGTTGCCTGGAAGCCCTTTTGTTTGTCTTTGCTACTGTAGGTTTCTCTGTAATTATCAATAAAAAGATGAGATGCAATCAGACAGTGAGATAAAAAAGAAAATAATGAATATATACTAACCATCACAGGACAATCCATCTTTAATGAAAACCTAGAGAAAGGCAGGTGTAAGAGCTGATGCAGTCTCCCATCACTACTGTAACTGACAGACTCCTGCTGAACTGATCTCAGTGGCTTCATTTCTTCGCAATGGTGAACTGCTCATCACTGATTTCTGAGAGGTACAGTAGGGCCATGAGTTTTTGGTTTCAGAAACAGCTGACTAAAAATAGCCTCAGTTCTGGATTCTTCTCTGTGTCTGTGTATGTCTCTGCAGGAGATTCGTGAACAGTTATAATGCACCACACTCACTACTGAGAAATATGGTCAAGGATGTTCTATTTAGTTCTGTGACTGGTGTGGTCACAGAAAGAGCCATCTTTCTTGCTGACAGGAGAATTTTCTACCCACATGCGCTATGAAATGTAACTTGCTTGTTTGCTGGGTACAGTCAATTACTTTGGTTATTCCTTTTGTGTTTTGCATTTTGGAAAAGACCATCTGGCTTCAGAGAGGATTGTCTAATGAGAATGATAAATGCCCGCTGAAAGACTGGTAACTTTCTATGACTTTGGTAGATACTTTAGACATTCTGAGGGTCTGAGAGACATCATTAAGGTTCCTTCTTTTAATAACGACTGCTAAGGTTGCATGCCCCATGCTAATATTTAACACCTATAATAAATGAACTGATTTTCACTGGCACCTGGCAATTAAAAAAGTCAAGGAAAACTGAGCATATATGGCATGTGAAAATACATTATCTTTTGTTTTGACACCCAGATTTAGTGCATGTGGATTGTAGCAAGTCATCCTGAACTTGAGGGAGAGGCAGAATGCATGTAGGAATTGTCAGATCTTATTGAGTGACCTCTGCTCACACACACTGAATGAACCACCTCTTTTCAAGTGACATAGGAGGGAAGTTATTGGCAGGATCATCTTCTTGTTATGCCGTATAACAGGCAAGAGTCAGCCATGAAGAACACTTCTGATCCATCTGTTTGCCTCAGTCCTCAAACTGCCTCTTGTCCAGAGTAAAGGTTTAAGTGACTGCATTCAGCAAACTTCCTTGGTGATACTTTTTTTTATTCAGTACATGTATTACATCTTAAAAGAGCATTTTGTGTGGTTAAATCCAATTGCCCTACTTTTTTTCAACTTGGCAGGTCTGATTACTTTTCGAAGCCATTCAAGTGATCTTTTATGCTTACTTGCAGACTTTTGGGGGACAATACTTCTGTGAAACTAAGTTGTGCAAAAAAAATTGGAGGTTTTTGGTGTTTTGTTTTTTCTATTTTTTCCTAAGTAAAAGGGGGAAAACTAGCAATGGCTATCAGTGCGTGTAAATAGAAACTATTACTGCGTTGACATAAAGATACACAACCTCTTTGTCACTCTAATGCAGCTGATTGATTAGTCATAATTCTTGCTATGGATCAGAGGCAATAAGTTTGGATGATGTATGTGATCTCCTGGGAAAGGAAGCCAGCATGTATTGTACCTCCGCAGATCTGCTGAGCAGTGACGATGCAGTCTTGGTGGATTAGAAGCAGTTTCTTCACTTCTTTCTAACCCCGGAGAAGTAATAGCTGTTAACAGCCCAGCTCTGTAGAGGCACTGCAATGTCACCGTAAGAATACACTTTCATTATAATCAGTGCAAACACCTGGATTGTTTGCAGGAAAGAAAAGGGAGAAAGGAAGGGAGAAAGAGAGAATGATGAAATTTGAAACATGCTGAAGCTGAATGTAAATCTTGCAGGGACAGGTTTTTGGTTGAAAACTTTATTCGTAATAATGGGTGCTGTACTCATAGCTCCAAGATAGAACAGACTGAACAGCTGCCGTTCAACATAAATGCTGGAGAAAAGAATGATCCTGAAACAAAGACTGGGCTTGAAGCAAAGATTTAATAATTAATTGCTGCTCAGTTTGGAATCAAAGTGAAATGTTGGGCTTTAGCTCAGGAGGAGACATGGAGGGAGTGTGAATGAGGGGGCTGAGATCCTTCTCCCAAGCACCGATTCCCAGGAGCCCAGTCAGTGGAAATGTGGGCAGGAGGAGGGAGATGACACACAAGTCCGCACAGCACTGGGTTTTGGGGCATCTGCAATTTTGGAGGGAGGATTTCAAGGGGTGTTTGTGCTGGCCTGGAGATCCAGGGCTACCTGGCACCATGTTGGGAGAGTTTGAGATGGTGGCTAATGGAGGTGATAAGGTCCTCTTAGATCACCCCAGTGAATCAATATCTAGTTCTAGGTAGCCTTCAAGGGTCCCTATATAAGGTCCTGAGAGAATACGCTAGAATAATGTACCTTCATAAGCCTAAATTAAAGTATGCTTAAGAATGTTAGTATGTATCTAAACATGATGTTGGACCCAAACTTCTTTGGACTCACTGTAGTAAGCACTTTGTATCGTACTGTTCCTCCCACAATGTCAAGTGGATTTTATAAAAAAGCAATAGGAGATATGAGAGACAATTCTTGCTACAATCCATGGTACTTTGGGCTAACTTGGGTTGAATGATTTTTTAAGAATTAGAAAATAACTAATCATTTTCCTGGAACATAAATGAATGTGTCTAGGAAACACATTTTTCCATTTTATTTTGTTTTGTAATAACACTTTCACGGATCATCTGAATTCTGTGAAATATTGAGAATCTGGGTAAAGTCAGAGGAATTGGTAGCATTTGTTATGACATTGGGTTGGGATTTTGGGTTGGGGCCAAAACTGGTTTTTGATTGTTTGCAGCTGAGGGTGTTACAATGAACTGCTTGACCAGGATTGTTCTAGAACAAATGCATTCTGGTGGAAATAAGGAGATAATAACAACTAATATCAAGTCCTTCATAGAATGAATTCAGTATTTTGATATTCATGAATTGTTGATGAGCAGCCTGTGATTTTATTTGAACTTCTAAATTAATTAAATTCATTTTCTCAATATTTTTGATAAACACTTTTCTTTTTCTGGATTGTTTATAAACAATTAATTGCAAATACGCCTCAATCAAAATTTCATTGATGTTCATTAAAATATATCACAGCCAATGTTCTGTGTGTTATACTTAGAGCTAGGCAATAAATGTTTCTTCCATCTTTTTTTTTTTTTTTCTTCTTAAGATTTAAAAAAATCCTATTCCCTGGTGAAACTAGACATTTGGAAATTTCTTCTAAAAGAATAACTAGGCTGCCATGGTAGCCAAATGGTATCCATGTGGACTGTATAATTCCTGCGTGGACCAAATCTTTGCTCTTTATATTTTGAATTATAAGCAATCACTTGGGATACTACTTCTTTGGGGTTTCTCTGTCTTGTATTTTGACCTAGAATCTTGGACCCAAGAAATCGTTCTTGATGAACATTTTATTGTCGCCAGGAAACCTAAAGAAAAAATGTTTTGATTTAAGCAAACAGCATTTCCAGAGGAAAGCGGTTTTGATGAAAAACTCTCTACTAGCTCTAACTATAACACACTTTTTAAAATAGAAATGGTATAAACTTCTCAAAATCAGGGAAGAAAACATCATCATCTGTTATTTCTTCAGTTCAGCCTTCAGAGAATAAACCAGTCTAACTATTTGGCACTGGACAAAAAAAAAAAACTTTCCCTGTAAACAACTTTCTCTTTGGTGAGGTGTGATTCATCTGGCAAAAAGGAGCTGTTTAAACCAGAGTTAGTCAACTGAGGTGACTTCTAAAGGACATTATTTGTCTTATCTTAAGGTAGATGTCTAGAATAGATAAACTGTAGGTAACATGGCAGTATTTTGAACCCTAACCTGCTAGTGTTATCTGAAACAGTCATTTATATGTCTTTTGCATTAGTGGATAAGGTCTTAAGAGTCTTTTTCCCAGAATAAATGTTCTCATTTGCAAGTCCCTTAATCTTATGCTCCGTGAATTATTTTAATATCCATTTAGCATGAAGCATTTCTTTGAATGCCCCTTCCAGCCAATTTCTTCTCTAGATGGTTCATGGAAAGGAGGGGACGCGGTGTATTTGACTTTGGGGTGAATCGTGGACTGGCTAAAGCCTTTGAGATGAAACAACTTCTAAGACATGTGTGCCAAGAAGCACCAAATATTTCTAATCTCTAAAGCTTTTATGTTATTAGAACACAAACTAACAAGCTACCATGACATAACTCTTTACTTAGGGGATACTTGGAATGAGGCAGATGAAATTAAAGGCTTAAAAGAAATCTGTCTCCTTCCTCTACCCATTATGTCCTTGCGGGGTAGATCTTTTTCTTTCTCGCAATCCTTTGTGGATGTAAGCAAACTCCACAGTACTCTCAGGATCCCTAGGAAAGCCTCCTTTCCACCACTTTTCTAATTTGACTTCAGATATGTTCTCTGCTGCCAGCAACCCTCAAGCTATGTTCAGGAGTTTCCTGTTCTGCATTTGGACTCACTGTATATTTCTAAATCCCTTTTTTTCCTATTGCATTCCAGAATCTTCACTCAGCTGTGATGATAACTCCGTTACTCTCCAGGAAGATGCTATTTCTCCTCTATTCAGAGCAAACCACAGCATGTAATTAGCAAACAGAGACCAGAGACCAATGAAACGGTTGTACCATCTACTGGAGATATGAAGGCAAGTCGTGATTTGCTGTTATATCTCTCTCTGTCCTTTAAGCTCTTGATATAATCTCCATCATGGATGTTACTTGTGCAAGGGAAGTAGTAGTTTGTTTTATTCTGCAGCTTGCAAGGCCTGTGCTTTTGCACAGCTGTTGGCAAACTTGCAGCTGCAGTGCATGCTCTTGCAAACATACAGCTTCATTACTCTAGTAACCTCTTTGCAGGGTTCCTCGGTTTCAGAGCTTGTTCAGGATGCTGTGGCAGAGTTGTTCTTTGATCTGAGTTGGTAAATAGAAATACATACATAGACAAACATACACACACAAAAATAGATACATGTACATGCCTGCCTTGCATTTTTTCATCAGCAGATTATATAAGACTTGAAACCAGCTGAGATTGCTGAGACAAGTCAACAGAAAATAGAGTAGTGACCCTGATACTTTTCAGTTCTTCATTACTACCCAGGTGGTCCTACTGCAGTTTGAAGACTTGTAACAATTTGCTTGACACTTTATGCAATATATATGGAATATAAAATAATACTTGAAAAGCACGCTTTCCATGCTGGATAAAAATGTAAGAGATTGACAAGATTTTTCCAAGGAATTGCTAAGAAGGTCTATAGTTGACAGGAGGACAGGATGCCAACAAAGTTACAAATGGAGATTTCTATAGGTTTAATTCTTAGCTCATCAGCCTTAGGGAGAGGGTTTTGCTTGAAACTCCAAAACTCAGTATATTATGATAATATATAGTTTCCTCAGATTTTCCTGGGAATTAAATAGAAAGCCTGTAAACACTCAAAAGCACATGCACAGTAAGAATGAGCCTTACGAAGTGTCCATTCCTGGTGGAAAGAAAGAGGAGGAAGAACGTGAAAAGACATAAAATTTGTCTGTCCTACTAACTTGGGTCCCTGGGATAGTAAGTGCTAAATAGTAGTCTGGAAGAACATAGATGTTATACACAAACATGTGAACTGTGTGACACAAAGAAACTGAAAAAAGACAGCAAATTAGCAGTAAGACCTCCTTCCTTTCTTTCAGAAAAAAAGAAAAAAAAACGGAGAAGAGATCACAGTGTTTGTCTTTCTCAAGGCAGAAATATACATAAGGAAGTGGGTGTTTGTTTTCTTATATTTAGCTGGAAGCTAAAGGAGCCAAAACCAGATTGTTCTTTCTATAATTGCAGAACAGCAAACACACTTGCAATAGCTGACTGCCTTTTGCTACTTCAGTGTGACACTACAGATGTTTTATTAAGTGAATTGTAATATCCTCTTGCCTTGAGAGTCCAACACCATGTGGTGATGTAATAGGTTGTTCCTCCTTTTATGTTCTTTCTGATTCTTTTTCCCCTTTTATTCTTTTAAATGCTTAGACAGGTGGTTTGAATAAGTCAGGAGTACTACCTTATTATGTACTTTCTATCTTGTATCCTATGTTAAACAGTTTCTACTGAGTAAAAGGGGAAGGGGTAGTCTTTTGCATGAATAGATTTATGCATAATAATCCTACTCTACGGCACAAGGATGGGTGGGCTAGCAGAGATCTGTTCCAGGTCTTTTTCTATAGTGGCAAGGAAGGTCATTTTTAGATGATTTGCTGTTTCAGACATTCCTGATACCTCTGTTATGGATGGACACAAAAGAATTGTCATTTGTTAGAGAATCTCACCTGTCTTTATTGTTGAATGCAAGCTTTTAAGGGAGAAGGGGTATTTTTTACCAGACCAGCTGACAAAGCTGGGGAAAAATGGATATTATTTTATGCTCAAAAATTCTTCTTGGTCTCTGACTCACCAGGACTCTGAATGTGAAGCCTGCCCATTTTTTTTTGTTTGTATTGTAAGAGATACCACATGTCTCTAACCCTCTGCCTTAGGCCATGGTGGCTACCACATCTTTATTTTATTTTTGGTGTTTTGTTTTCTGGCTTGTTGTACACAGTGATTTGTCTGTGTGGGAATCTCTTCTCATTGGCTACCCGTTTGCTCTCTCCATTGCAATTTTCATTAGCTTATATACAAGTCCTTCTTTAAAAACTTCTTGCCTTTGTTACATAGAATATAATTTCACTAAAAATAATATTTCATATCGCTTTACTGCTTTCATTATGATTGCTTTTCCTTTTTTTTTTTTAGGAAAGCTATCTAAATGGTCATCCCTACTTTCATGGTAAGAGTTTTCATATATTGCTGAAAAGATTTAAATAATTGATCTTGTTCTCCATATAAGTCACTGAGTCATCCAGCTACTGAACCACCACCGTTCTTGTGCCAGCTTTTGAGCATGTCCAGAATTGGGACCATAGAAAATTTTTTATAACATGCTCCTTTATAATGAAAGGTCTATTGAAAACTGCTTGGCAACAAAGGAGTTTTGTAAGATTTCCAAATACATAAAGGACCATCATCTGATCCTGATTAGACCAATCTGTCAGCTTAAGCATATATCCACTGAAGGCGTAACAAAAACTCCTATTACTATCAAGAATACGGTTCAAAACCTATTGCTTAAACTGTAGATTTGATCTGACTGTAAAAAAGCATGTAAATAAAACTACTGTGCCCATGTGAAATCCCACCAACACTGATGGGGTTTTTTATGTCCAGGACAGTTCGGTTATACATTGCAATTTGGTGAGGAGAATAAGCTGTTAGACGTTAAATCAACAGAGAGCCTAATCAGCCTGCAGGAAATAAAAAAACTCCCTATCTCTCTGTGAAGCTACCCAGGGCAAGGCTAAGCGGCCCTGGGAAATCCCAGGCTTCAGATCAAGATGCATGTCGGTCATAGGGCTTTGGAAGCAGAAAGCTGAGCTAACTCAGCTGTGACACAAGAGACCACTCGCGTGAAGAGCACGAGCTCTGGAAAACAGCTCAGCTGCGGATGTAGGTGGCAGCTTGCAAATGAATGAGAGAGGTCTGAGAGCGTGAACGACTGATGTTAATAGTGGTTGGAGTTAAGTGCGTGTGGACAAAGTATTGCACTCGTTCAGAATTGCATGAGGGGAGATCATAACCGAGAGGAAAGTGTTGGGCCACTTACACTTGGGTTGCTGAACGGTTTGATTCTCCTACGCTGTGTGGTTATCACTGTAATAGACTCCCTACCCACCATGCGGCCAAAACAGGGGCACGTAGAGTATCTGGTGCAGCTTGTGGATCAGTCCACATCCATAACAGCTGACGGTGAATGACGGATACGCGTGGAGGCAAGAGGGATCAGAATTGAGTCCGTGCTGCCGTTTGTGGCTCATCTAGTGCACAATTTAAAATCAATTTTGAATAAATTGCTGTTTCTTTTGTGATCCTTGATGGAGATCAGGGCATCCTTTTGGCAGATGCGGCACAGACTGAGCACAGTATATATGTGCATTAAGAAGTAGTTTCAGCTGGGGAACGTATCTCTGTATTACCCCTGTATTCCCGTGATACTCTGAGCAGCCCGTGACCCTGACGCAGGCAGGACGTACACAGGGAAGGATCATTCTTTCCTTTTTCTGTCTCTCACTGTAAATACTGACTAATGCCTCGGGCAGTGACAAGAGACCGAGTCAGCTAGGCCTTTGGTCTAACCCCAGGTGACACAATCGTGTTTTATGATTTTTCTTAAAGCGTGCCTAGCGATAGGTAAGAGTAGCATTTTTTAAAGCCCAGATTGTCTTGGGAGGCAAAGTTTTATTTCCAAAATTGGCTCCCTGACCAATCCCATACCATCCCTAGGGCTATTTTGCTGACTGCCTGAGGATGCTTTGTCTGGGTGTACCTTTGTCTGTGCTATACTGATGGGAACTTCTGGACTTACAAGATCCCACATGATTCTTTGTTCATGAAAGGCTTCCAGAGTTGCTGTCTGAATGGAGAACCAATATGATATAATTCCTATTTGAATTAGTGGACTTAAAAATGAATACATTGGATAACATTTGCAAAAGTGTCTTAAATATTTGATGAAGATCAAGCATCAGAGCAAAGACAAAAACTTGTCCATAAATGCCCAATCTCCCAGACATTGGCTGGCCTTCTGACAGCACATAAAATTTGGTCACATAAGCAAAACTGTGGGCAATAAACAAGGCCCAAGAAATCTACTCACAGAGATACACACATGAGTGTGTCTACAGATACATTTTGTGGTACCCACAGAGTGATGGTCAGTGCATAACTCCACTCAGGTGAGACTGTGTAGACCTCCTAAGAGGTTTGGGACAATCTTAAAATATTGGCCTCCATTGTTCTTGCCTCTTGTTTTTTATATAAGACTATGCACTTGATACTGGCTCCACATCAGTACTCCTTCCTCCTTCTGGGGACTTCTTTTCCCAGGAAACCCCTTCTCTTGCTCCCCTTATCTCCAACCCCTTGTACTGCCAAAGTATGGTCAGTGGGTTTCGCAGCTGTAAGAGCTCTATATTTCTTTTAATTTAAAAAACCTGGGGGACTTTGTGTCTGGCTTTGATGGAAATCAGGTATCCCTCATGATCTTGTACAGAGGCATCATAATTGATAACTAATGATGTTTTAAACTCAGTTGATAGGCAAAAGTCCTTCTATTCCATTGAAGGAGTTGTCTTTCTATCAATATATGTGAAGAACATCAGTACAGATCTTAACATTTCAGGATTTCTGGAGACACGATAGTGTATCCAATGCACAAGGCACATGGACAGAGACATGGACTTATGTCACAACATTATAACATACATTATACATATATGGTACTATTCTATTCTATTCTATTCTATTCTATTACATTATGTTATATTATGTTATATTATATTATGTTATATTATATTATATTATTTTATATTATATTATATTATATTATATTATATTATATTATATTATATTATATTATATTATATTATATTATATTATACTATACTACACTATACTTAAGAAAGAGGCAGGTTTGACCTATTTACCTATGATGGGCCATGCTCACATTCCTCTGCATATAATGGTCTTGCTTATAGGCTAGTGCAGTTCGTAATGGGAAATGATTTTTAGTTCAGTAGCTGCAAACTTTGCTCCCAACATCAGATGAATCCTCAAATGCACGTAACAAAGCTTCCGCTATTTTTAGACTGCAGTAATTCTTTTGTAAGGAGACAATTCTTGTACAGTGTATATTAACTCCTCAGAAAGCCTTTCCACATGGTAAAATACATTTGGAGAACAAAAGCACTGAACATTGCAACTTGAATAAGAAGACGATCTTTTATTGTTAGCTTTGAAGCACTGAACAATGTCTGCGATTTTTTCTGCAAAAGAGAAAGAAGAAATAGAGACTTTCACGTCCATTTACATTCTAATGTTCTCTCAAAATAGAATTCCTCTCTGGCCCTCGAATAAATACCATGCGGTAGCTTGGGGATATTTCTTTAATTTATGTGGCTAGTGACAACAGAATTGGACACAAACAGTTCCCTTTCTCAGATGTTTATTGCCGCTGCTTGGCTGGGGGTTGAGCAGGAATCAGCAGTAAGGTGAAACCTTCCACAGTAAAAGGGACTGCCCTGGCCTGACAAATCACTTTGATTCTGATTATTAAAATGATAATCCGGCACGGCTGTCTCTAACAGTAGCCTTTCTGCAGGTAATAAATCCCGTGCTGAATGGACGATGCTTCCCATCAGACAGTCTCATCAGAGGTGGGAGCTGGTAGCGGTGGCGAGGGCAGGGGGAGGGCGGGGAGGGGGCTGCTTGCATGGGAGGACACGGCAGATAATAAAATGTGACTTGGGCGTAGAGTGTTGTCCTGCTACTTAGTCTCCTGACAGTTCATTTGTTTCTAATCGTTTGTTTGACTAGCAAACAGAAAACCCAGCAGAAAAGAGAGGGAGAAGGAACTCCAAGAGGAAATCCATTTGCTGACAGAGGCATGTACGGTTTTGGTTTTGTTACAGCTGAATCCTTTTTACTCCCAGCACACATTTGCATACTCTGTCTTCTGCAGACTATCTGCTTTATATCTACCTGCAGCAACTTAGCCCTGTGTGTATGTATCTGAACTGCTGTCATGTTGCATCTAGCCGACAGCACCGGGACAAAGCAAAATCTGAAAAACTGTCTGCCCTTTTCATACTGTAACAATCTATGGACTGTTTGGCTATTATTAAAGCTGTCAGCATGATGCAAACAGCTCACTGAGGTTTTACCAGGGTTATGATTGTTCTCACTTGGCATTACTGTCGGCACAGGCACATCAGGGAAAAGAAGAGAAACTTGCATGCTGGCTTAGGACTGCTGCTTTTAGGCCAATTTTAATTTAATATGCATGGAAAAAAAAAATCTTTACCTTGCATTCTCAATAGCAGTCCAGTAGTAGTTCTGCTGGACACAGAGAAAGAGCGATCAGATTATCTCACCACATAATATAGCTAGATGCAAGCAGCATTTAGTGCTTGGTTTTGCTCTGTGGTTAGTACATTAACACAGGTAATCCTGGGTGTTTTCAAAGCTCAGCTCAGGGTTTTCTACTGCACACTGCATGAAAAACTGTTGCAGACCAATCATTGGGCAAATTGGATGCTGTCCAGAAAAGTTGTTTTCATAATCTCTGGGTCTTCTAAAAACATTTTTTTTGGCAAATGCCATGTAACCCAGTCAACTAATTTTAGACGTATTCAGAAAGCCATGCTAAATTAACAGTTCCCATTCTTACAGCACTGACTTGGCAGGCTGGATAACCAGAAGCTTTAAGATTCACATGGCTGTTTGATTCATTAGTCTTTCACATGTGTGTGAGTGTGTTTGTGTGAAAAAAAGAGAGAGGCTGTGTTTGGACCTGTGCAGAGTTTATTGTCTAGACTCTTCTGCATGTTACTGCCTCTCGCCCTTGAAATTTGGTTTTGCATGCTTTGCATTGGAACTAGTGAAATGGTGGCATGTACTGGTGAGGAATTAAAAATAGACTTCGGGAAAGTGGTGGGTGGAAAGTAATTCTGGAAAAACAAGGAAACTGCAAAACCATTTAAGACTTTCAGAACTGATTTGGTATTGACTAAAATCCTATCCTCACTTGGGGAATGAGTCAAGAGAAAACTCAAGGCAGATGCAGCAGATGACATGGCTTTTGGTGCCCACTTCATTCTGTCTGCCCCTTGATGATTTAAATTAACAGTAATACTGTCCCCACTGCTGTGTGTCTTGCTTGGGTCACTTTAAGATGTGGCATGATGAATGGTGGGTCAAGTTCAAAAGATTTAGTTCAGATTGCATAATCTTTGCAAAATTGAGATAGTCCTCAGAAGACCGCAGGCTTCAGTTCAAGCTCAACTGAGTCCTCATGCAGAGCAGTAAGACCTCTTACCGGTTCATACCTCCATTGTTGTGGTATCTACTGGTAGTCTACTGCTCAGCTGCATCTGCATGTTAATTTATAAGGGGAAAAAATGTGAAATGTGACAGTCTCAAATAAATTTGTCATCATTTGTCCTTGCTTGGCCTATGACTGCTGTTCTGCAGCTGTGCTAGCTGATGCCTAGTACCACCTCCAAGATCACCTGCCCTCTTTTAGGCTCCCAAGCTCAACCTCTACGCTTGCACGATTGCCTTTCAAAGGGTGCAGTACAAGAAGCCCTGCTTTGCATGCTGTGGGATTTGGGCTGCGAATGCCATGGCAATCAGAATTAATTGTATTACTACCTGATGGCCACAGCATCAGTTCTAAGATAAAGAAAAAATCCTTCTATCTTACTTCTCCTCTAGTAATTATTGAACCAGCAGGTTTTAAAATGTGTTTTGAAAACATTGTTAAAAATCTTCCTTAGCAGTCTCCTGTCAAATGCATTCAGACTAATAAACACTTAGAAAAAATATAAATCAGTAACTTCTTGGTTGCAATACTCTCCCTGTTCATAGCTAAACTCGGGGGAAGACAGACATGCAAGACAGATGTGGACATACGTGTCCAGCAAAGGACCGCTAAAGTAATTAAAGATTTGGAGCAGCCGCCATACAAGGAGAGTCTGAGAGAGCTGGGACTGTTTAGCCTGGAGAAGAGAAGACTCAGAGGGATCTTATCAATGTCTATAAATACCTCAAGTGAGGGTGCAAAGAGGACGGAGCCAGGCTCTCTTCAGTAGTGCCCAGTGAGAGGACAAGAGGCAATAGGCACAAACTGAAATACGGAACTACCATTCAAATATAAGAAAAAAAGTTTTTTCACTGTGAGGCTGACTGAGCGCTGAAACAGTTTGCCCAAAGAGACTGGGTAGTCTCCATCCTTGGAGATACTCAATACCTGACTGGACACAGCCCTGAGCAATCTGCTCCTGCAGGCCCTGCT
Organism: Calonectris borealis; assembly: GCF_964195595.1. Lineage (NCBI taxonomy): Eukaryota > Metazoa > Chordata > Aves > Procellariiformes > Procellariidae > Calonectris > Calonectris borealis. The sequence continues at coordinate 210,053,361 of NC_134312.1, forward strand.
TTGGGCAGGGGCTTGGACTAGATCTCCAGAGGTCCCCTCCCACCTCCACGATACTGTAATTCTGTGGTAAGGGGAATTTCTTATGGAAGTATGGATTTTATTCACCAACTACAAGTGCTAGCCCTTCTGTGTGCAATGCTATTTTCAATAGTACTTGAATCTCAAAAGTGCTTCTTAGAGCTGATGAGTTTAGGATGAAGAGCCTTAGATATGGTCCAGAGAGGGCCTACAGATCCTCACTTTCCTTTCATTTCAGTATCTAAGACCTTAAATCATGTAGCTTGCCTCTGAGTGTTTCGCTGATGTAAACTGAAGATTAAAAAAAAAAATAAAATAGGGCTTTTACTTTCCTGAAAATAATACGGAGAGCATCATAACGGATTTTTATTACATATTGTCATAGAAATTCAGTGCCATAGAAATTCATATTCCTTAATCCCCAATATTTTAAGAAGGTAGCAATAATAAAGGAATCTCAATATTCCTTTAGAAGTAGTCCTATGCAATGTAAGAGATTATTATTTCTGACTTATTCCATAACATTTGATTGATGTCAATCTCTCCCAAAGAATTTTATAGGATGTTAACTTGGCTTTATATTAAGATTCTATTAATAAAACATATGTAAGGGGTTAATAAATGATTGATAGTGACTGTAAATGTTTTATAGATTTGGGCCATGTCTTAGTTATAAGCACATCAATAGATGACAATACTGAGTTTTATAACAGCTAATCAATCAAGCCATTGGACTGCATAAAATGTACATCCATTCTTTACCCATTTCTTTAAAGCTCCACTCATCATTTATTAACCCTTTATAAACCACTTAGAAGTGGAATTTTAATTAAAAGTATATGGTGTGAATAGGGACACATCTGACATTTTAAAAACTTTGAGTATTTTTTATTTAAGGCCACTTTGATGCTGGTCCAGGTACTACCCATGGCATTTGCAGTTGGAAAGGACTGGACATAATAATTTAGAAGTCCCCTTCCAGTCCTGAGTACTGAACTTACGCTTCTAAACTTTGATGGGCTAAACATAAATTGAATACATTCCATTAAATCAGCGGACTGTCATCAGTTTCTGCCATCTGAATAGGTGCCACCTTTGCTCCCTTCCGAAGAGACTACCATTTATCTAAAAGACCTCTGCTATTCTCCTTCAGATGATGAAACCATTTATATATATTATATACTTATTTCTTGTTATACACCAGAGTTTTATGACTGAGGACCGGAAACTTTTTCCCCATATTATTAAAATGCACTCTATAAGATAATGATCCTAGATACTCTCCAGACAAGATAGCAGATGTAAAACATAAAGACAATACACTGAAATATATCAGGTAAACAAATTCTTAACTTAGCTTGAAAACATCAGGCACATCTGGTGTTCTTTAAGATAGAATTTATGAAATTTCAGTATTAGCATGCGAGATTGATCTACAGTCGTGAAGCAAGCAGTGACCTGCCTAGAGCTCAGAATAATATGTTTGAATAAATGTTGGAGCTTCACTTAGATATCAGTACAGTGCTTCACATGTTTCTTGAATTGTTGCCTCCTGAAGAGAAGTTGGTTGGAGAAGGTAAAGGTTGGCTTGTTATTCATGGTCATGTCATGCCTGGCCTATGGCATAGGCTTTGGAAAATCCTGCAGTTGCCAAGTACTGCGAACATAGGGCCAGATCCACAATCAGCTCATGTATGCTTGGCTTTATTGACCACATAGTGTAGCTACTGGTTAGCAACCCAGGAACAACTCTCTTGGAGTCATGGAAAGAAGCTGAAATACTGGTGAGAGGGAAGAAAGCAGCAGAAGCTGCCACCTGCTCTGACTCAGTTTTGCACCAGGTTTTGCTCCACTCACCAATATCAGCTGGAGAAAAGTGTCTGGCTCACATTAAAAGTCCACTAAAAATTGAGTTAAATATTAAAGAAGCTCCAGTAGCCAATCTGAATCAAACCTCAAGTAAGGATAAAAAGCTGAAACCACAGCTGGTGCAAAACCAATTTACAGCAATAGAAAATTTGGCCCACTGAGGTGTATGGAAGCAACATATCAGTATGGATAACTTCCTCTCTTTGTTGTGTTCACTACAAAACATCACTTCATTGGTCAGTCATGTGAACACAGAGTAAATTTCAGGAATTTGATAGATTTGATAAGTGGTTTGTTCTTTTTGCTCTATATAAAACAATCTCCACCTGAATTCTCTTGAATAAATGTTATGATTAATTGTTGGGGTGTGTGACTGTTCTTAAATGGATTTTCATCTTATACACAGAGGCATATGGAGGTTGTATTAACCAAAAGATGAACCTGCTGTGATGACACCTGTTTATTGGGACAACACCATGTTTTGAAACTTCAATAGCTTTGATTGGCTTACAGGGGAAGCATCTTCTTGGAAAAAATAAATGTTTTGCCTGGACAACTCTCCCACATCTGTGTTTTTCTAGCGAAATACCTAAAATAAATATCTGATAGGGACCTGAGCTCCTGGAAAGGCACCATATGCTGCATTTGGAAAGATCAGAATTGCAAAATAAATGTTTTGAAAAGCACATACAAAAATCTTTATGTGGCCCCAGTGCAAATGGAGAACAAGAGCTGTCACATGGCCACAACCTGATGGGTTTGCATAACCGTATTCTTTACGAGCGGCAGGACTGTGTATGTGTAGGGGACTACAGTCTTCAGTCTCCCTCTTTAACCCACATCCATAAAATGAAAGACTTGGGCCTCCAACTGTTATCTTCATGTCTGTACCCCCTTGTACTACTTCTGCTTTTAAACTCTGACTGGAGAGAAGGCTTTTGACTTGGAGTGCTGCTCTTAGCTCCACTGGAGCCTTTCCTGGTGACACCAGCCACGTCACAGTGCAAGGGAGTCTTCAGTGAGAGCTTTGAGCCAGGCTTGCAGCCTCTGTCTGCTCGTGGATTTTGTACAGAAGGGCGCTGCTCTTTCTTTTCTTTTGTGTTTCCTTCCACAGTCCCTAAAGTCTTCTCTTTGTGTTTTGTTCAACGCCTGGCTTAGCTGGACTCTAATCTCACCCTGGGCTGCAAAGCACAGCACCTGGGTAACTGGGACTCTATCCCACTCTTTACTGAGGAGTGCTTAATAACAAACACAAACAAAATAAGGGTTGCTCATTTGAGCTTAAAGATGTCATGGCCATGAAAAATAGTATCATAAGGAATTTTATTAAAAGGCAGTGTTTGACTGACTTCTCAGTGTGTGAATTTAAGTAGAGAGGATTAGGAAATTCAAGTCAATTACTCACAGAAGTAGCATTTTTGGGACAGACACTGTCTGTCTTCTTCCGTTGTCTTCCCTCACTCTCCAGGACTTTAACTCTATCTGGGTATTGTATGTTTGCATTCCCTAATTGACTGAAATACAACATCTGAAAGACATTGAACTGGGTGATGCAGAGATCTGCTGGTGAAAGAGTATACGGTTTAGTGTATTAAATAAGGACTGAATATACCTGTGTTAGTTTGATTCATTTTGATTTTTCATTTTTCCTTGCTGTTTAGAGCCAATTAAAGTCTTGAGCCAAGTTCTCAGCTGGCATGAATCAGTCAAGTAAAATGAAATCAATGAAGCTACATTGATTCATATCCACAGAGGATATAGTCCATTCACTGTTGTCAATTGAAAAGGCATATTTGGCATAGCAGATTTTGGAATACAGGGCAGAAGCATTCACCATAAAAGCATTTTCACATTATCTCTTTGACCTACAAGAAAATACAGGCATTTGAAGTTTTATAGATGTGTCTGGCTTCCTGGCATAGGAACAAATAAAGGAAGATAAGTATAGGGCTGCAAATTAGAGCTCAGGTACTCCCTAGCGTGTCATTTTGCAGTTCTACGATGTCTCTGAGCATGCCTGCAAGCAGAAACTTAGAAGAAAGAACCATGCAGCAGACAGATACATGTCAGTCTGCCTTCCTGGTTTCTAAATGTTAAATTTTCTCTTTGCTCTGCAATACAAGAATGAACAGACTTCCAAAGTTTTGGTTCATATTAATGATCATAGTCGCATAGTTTTGCTATTTGATATTGTTATGGATAAAATATCAACTGCTTTTTAGGTTGTGTTAATTTATAGCCACAAGACCTTCTTGTGGCAATGAACTAATCACAAGACGTGTATTAGACATGTATTTCTGTGCATGGGTTTTGAATTCCCAACACTTAATTTGCATGGCTTTTTCTTCTTCTTCAGTTCTCTTCAGACTTTTCAGTATTTTCATTGTGTTATCTCCGATTCACACAGGTAAAAAAAAAAGTTTGTGAATCTCTCTTAAACTGATTCTTCAGACTTGTGCTCATTACTCTGCTCTGAAACTCTTCTAGTTCTGCCATATCACTTCTGAGCTATATGTGTCCTGTAACACACATTCGTCATCCAGAGGTGCTTCTGCTATGGATTCTTTTAAGAACATTGCAATATTTTCTATGTTACTTCCTATCAATAATCCTTCTGGATCAATATTTTCCAGGTGTGAATTTTGTTCATGCCTGATGTTCATTCACTGCATTTTTTGGCTATTAAAGGGTACAAAATAATGCTCAGTTTTAGGTCCACATAATAGACATGTTTATGAATGGAATTAGAACTACATTTGTACCCTTTCTCCACTTGATGAATCTTGATTATCATCTTGATGGTTTTGTTTGTTTATCTAAGTTTGGGGGATTATTTATTTTAAAGCAACTAGTGAAGCTATCACACTGAAATAATTTTTAAAAGATTTATTTTGCTTTTTATCAGTGAAATGAATTCTCAGATCCAATGTTTTTTCATCAGAATAATAACAGTTGCATAATGTGTGAGAGTGTTGACTCATGTTTTCAGCTTCATTATTATTCAGAGACTCCTCCATTAAGCTGTGGGGCAAAATTATGAACTACAGTATGTTAGAAGATTGGTACTTCCAGTGGCATCAGGCTGTGCAGCAAAGAAAAACAGAAACACAGTGGAACATTTTGGTGTCCTCTTCAAGATATTTTCCCTCAAACCATACCTTTGAGATCCTTTTGGATGCCACCATCACAAACCCTTCATCCTAGGTGGCAAATTGAGGCAGGAAAGTTAAGGCTTTTACATGTCCCATAGCTGGTAGGAGCAGGAAGATAAGTTTTGATAGCAGGTTTATATTTTTCTAAAAAGATATAATATAAACAGAATAGAAAGAGGGAATTAGTTAGGTCTGCTCTCCAAAAATCTAAGTGCTATGGGATTATAGCTATCATCCAACTTTCAGCACATGGCTGGTCAGTTCAGCTGTCAAATGTCCATCTGTTTTTTACACAGAGAGTTTGGTTAGGTTCCTGCTCAGAACTTATAAGCACCTATGCTCCATTGTACATAGTGCCTTGTTAATCCTGTTTTCCTGAGGTTTGTTAGTTGGTCATGGATTATACTGTGACCTCTTCTGTCAAAGGTGAGCCACTGGCAGGCAGGATGCAGAGCAGTAATGGTCCTTCTTTATGGTTTCGGTTCCAGTTCAAGCATACAGTCAGTCCTTGCTCTCCCTTGTATGCGTGGACTATTCCTTTCAAGTGCTCTTAGAGTGTTACCTCCCAAAAGTGACCAAAACCACCAGTGAGATGGATCACTGAGGCAGCTGTTTTGTTTATCACTAACATCACAGGTTAATTCAAGAGTGATTTTTATTTATTTCCTATGACATCGGGAGTTTGCCAATAGAATTTAGAACTATCGTGATTATGATAGAAGAGGCTAATGTGATTGTCTCATGTGACATCCTACCTGGTGAGACTGGATATCACCAACAAGCTCAACATTTAGTCTAGAACTCAGTAAGAATTAACAATTAACATTTGGCTAATAGAATAAGATACTATTCAAGAATTTGGCAGGGAGTATTCTTTCTGAGTAAAGAGCATTTGAACTGTGTATGTGAACCATTTTGCTGATGGTTTCTGTAGTTGACCAAGAAAAACATGCTAGAGATCACTTGTCTACTGTGGTAAGTGTGTGATAACAGGCAATAGAAACTTGCCATGGACAGCATAAGTGTAATAGTCTACTAGCATTTGAAAAGGCATTCAAGAAAGTTTGTCACTGAAGACTCATAAGGACACTAGGATGTGAAAGGATAAGGGAACAGGATAAATAACTCACTGAAAGATAGGAAACAAAGTAGGAATAAATGTTCTTTTCTCTCGCGGAAGGAAAATTACCAAAATAATCCCACAGGGACCTATGCTGGGGCCTGTGATGTCCTACATTTGTAAATGGTCTGGCAAAAGGGATGAGCAATGAGGTGACAGAGTTTGCTGACAGTACTGAGTTATTCAAGGTCGAGGGTTGACTGAAAAATTAAACAAAGTCGTTGCCTTTCTGAATGACCAGGTGAAAAAATGGCAAATGAAATTCAATTTAGACACATACATGGGGGAGAGATGGATCCCAGCTTTGCAAATATGATGATAGTCTGAGCTGACGGACAACACTCAGTAATGAAATTTTTGTGACTAGGATGGTTAAGTGTATGGAAACCCCAGCTCAGGGTTGAGTAGTAGTAAAAAAATACACATAAAATGGGAAGGTAGGAACTGTTAGGAAAGGAAAGCAACACAAAACAGAAAAAGCTGTCATATGGTTGCAAAAATCCAGGATTTGCCCTCATCTTCAGCATGGTACGGGATCTAGCCTCATCAATCCAACTAAAAGATACAGTAAAACCAGAAAAAGATACTAAGCAGGGGAAAAAAAAATCAGTCAAAGATACAGAATGCTTTTGCACAAGTAGTGGTTGAACAGATCAAAATTCTTCAGCCCAGAAAAGGGGTGGTGAAGGTCCATACAATCACCAGTGAGTATGGAGAAATGTAGGTAGAAAGTTTTGCAGGACATCATAAGTTACAAGTGCACTTTAGAGAATCTTTTGGAGGTAATGTTATGGAGATATTATTGTGGGCTTCAGAAACCACTTGCCAAATAAGCTAGAAAGCAACGAATGGATGAAAAGTTGACCTTGTAACAAAGACCATGTTACTTGCCTTGACCTAGAGTAACATAAAGTGGATTGAGTCAGTTCTGAGTACCATAAAATAGAGGTTGCTAAGTGAGGGTGGTCTGTCCATGACGGACATGCTAAAGCCTCACACTGGATAGAAATTTGTTCTGCATAGCACCTAGGAATTTATAAAGAGTGAGAGGAAAAAAAAACTGAGAAAGAAATTCCTGTCTGAGTACCATCAGGATCTGAAAATAACCCGCAAGAATCTAGACTCCAATACAAAGAATTATAAAACCTAATGAAATCTCGCTACCAGTAGCTCTGATAATTTGTAGTAATAGAGTTTATTTGATATATCTTCTAGTTGTTGACAATAAAGTTACACCTTAGGTAACATTTGTGCTATGAAGTGCTAGGATAAGCCAAAATAGCTATTCACCTTCACTGTAGAGATTTTCCGGCCCATCTGCTTTAAGAACCAACCAGTGGGCTGAAAGTATTCCCTCCCTTGGCTGGCTGGTTAGTGAGTGGCAGTGGTCTTAGAGGTGGTCCTCCTGACTTTTTCCAACACATGAATTAAGATTATCAAATGATATTTCCATTTAACATCTTGAAAACAAATAAAAGGAGGTGGTTATAGTCACACAACATGAAGTTAAGGTGTATAATGCATTGCCAAAGGCTGTTGCAGATGCTAAACATTTACATAAATGCTAAATGTTTCAATGGATTGCATGGATAAATTCATGGAAGAAAAACATATTCAAAGCTATTATAAAGACACTAGTTTTGCTCTGGGGCTTCCTGTGTTACAGACTGTGGAGCACTAGAAGAATATTCTGGGAAGCTGTAATGATGATTGCCCTGACTTTTAACTATTTCACAGGCATCTGCTCTATCACTGCTGGAGACAGGCTGTAGGACTAGTTGGGATCTCAGTGTGACCCAATATATCTGTTGTTTTGTCAGCTCCCCTCATGGCAATGGTTTTGAGTGTTCATATATATCCAGGGCTACTCAGAGATGTGCAAAGGGCCATGAATGAACTCCTGGCTGCACTCTGCTGGAGAGCAGGAGCAAGGGAAGGGAGAAGGGGAAGGGGCTGACAACAACAAAACCTCTTGAGCTTTGTAGTAGATGACGTGCCTGGTGTCCCTTTTGACCTCCACTGCTATGCTGTGGTAGATACCACCAGTAGCTGTCATTATTCAGACTTCCTGTATTCTGCCTAGTAAAACAGGATTGCATTTCGAGGTCGTATTACTGTGTTTAAGACCCTATATTGATGGAGATTTATGTTTATTGTCCTGGTGGGGGTACAGGAAAGCATGCAGCCTTTCATTCACAACTTACTTTTTTGCCTGATGAACTTCACTTCTGTCCAATTTTTCTTACCGTAGACATATCTGTACCATTAAGAACACTGTGAAAAAAATAAATGAAAAAACTCTTGGATTTTTAACTGAAGATAGAGTAACATTTTTACAATTAGCTTAGTTTTGAAAATTTTTATAAATGCAATCATGTCAGCGTGTACTTAAAAGCTGCCTATATTACTTTAAAGAAGTGAGGACATGAACAGTGAAAGATAAGTGACTGACAGCCATGGAGGTCAAACTCCTGTAGAGCAGAGATAGCAAAGGTAAAAGTGCAACATGCTACCCCCCAGTAAGTTATTCACTCAATTCACTAAATTACAACCTGGAAATGCTACTGACGACTTCCTGGAGTTCCTTTTTTAAAGAAAAAAAGGAGGAGTCTGGAAGTTATTCCAATCTGGTCCTTGGCTTACTCTCTCCACTTGAGCCACTTTTGCATCATGGATAACATTGTGGCCTGTCTTGGAATGAGTCCTGTCTTAAATCAGCATTAAAAGAGAGGAGAGCATTTGCTGAGATGACTGTTAGAGATGTCTGGAGGATTGCTTTATCTTTTATACATAGTGTAGCAATATGATAAAACAAAACAAATGCTTACAAAACCACCAGGAAGCAATTAAGTATCTGAAAAAGGGGCCAGCAGAAAGAAAGAACAATAACACAAAGCTCTGCAGTTTGCAGTGAATGCAAATCCTTAGAAGGAGAATAATTTTAGGTATTCTCAGGCTACATAACCAGATGGGAATCATAGAATCATAGAATCATAGAATCATACAGGTTGGAAAAGACCTCTAAGATCATCGAGTCCAACCGTCAACCCAACACCACCATGCCCACTACACCATGTCCCTAAGGGCCTCATCTACACGTCTTTTAAATACCTCCAGGGATGGTGACTCCACCACTTCCCTGGGCAGCCTGTTCCAAGGCCTGACCACTCTTTCAGTAAAGAAATTTTTCCTAATGTTCAATCTAAACCTCCCTTGGCGCAACTTGAGGCCATTTCCTCTTGTCCTAAATGTGACCAGCTTGTTCTGAGTGGGTGCACATGGCACTTCGTGATGATTTTGTAGAGGAAAATCTCCAGAGAGGATACACCTGGAGTAAGATTATGTCTCACTGAGCCCTAGTTTAGCACAAGAGCCCACTTGGTACAGTCATCTGCAGTGACCTGATTTACTGTGCCGTTTTCATTAGCCAGGTCGATTAGTGAAGAAGACCCTTTCCTACCTTGCCTCCTTTAATGTCTTGGTGGTGAAGGAGACAGAGAGAGATTCTGTTTCTTTGCTGTCTGAAGTGACACCAATTATCAATGAACAGCTTGTCCACAGGAAGAAAATTGATTGTCCTTGTGAGCCTGTGCGGGGAACAGCTTCATGTTTATAAATCCCTTTGAAGAAACCTATGCAGTGCCCTGCTCATGGACATATCAAGCTATACTTTTATGGCACTCAAGTTGTCTTCTGTTGCAAGTATTGCTAAAAGTAGCTGTATTGACTCTTACAGTTTGTCCGAATATTGCTAAATGGTCCTGTTACACATAGGAATCAAATGCAGTTTATGCCCGAAGCAACAGTAGCAGCTGGAAGCAAGAAAGTTAAAGTAAATTTAGGGTCAAAAGGGTCTGTTAAAATAATCTGATTTCCTACATGAAATAGACTGCAACTTTTGTTTGACAGGTTCCTGCATGAAGTCCATCCTTTCTGGTTAAGAAACCAGGAGACATGTAGAAAGAAATATCCAGCTAAAACTCATTCCCCAAATGGAATCTGTGTGGGGAGAGGAAAGTCTCCTTCTGATTAAGGAGACCCTTCCATCCTGATAAGACTGGAACATTTCTGCTGTGGTTTCACATTTAGTGTTAGATTAAGAAGAGTCCAGAAGCTTTCTGGATCACAGAGTCAAAGCTGCACCTTTGTATTATATACCCAAGAGAAATTAGCAAGAGCCCGAGCACAGAGAACCTTCCTTTCCTCTCAGCATGGGTGAGACAACATCTAGAGTGCTGTGTCCAGATTTGGGCTCCTCAGACAAGGAAGACACGGACATTATGGAGTAAGTCCAGCAGAAGATCACTAAGAAAGTCATGGGGCTGGAACATGGGATGTAAAAGAGAAAACTGGGCTTTTTCAGCCTTAAGACACGACAGGGTGAGATCTTGTTGCTGTCTGCAGATACCTAATGGGAAGCTGTCTAGAAGATGGTGCCAAATTCTTTTCAGAGGTGCACAGATACAGAGGTGCTTAGGACAAGGGTCAGCAGACACAAATTGGAATATTGGAAATTCTGATTCGATGTAAGGAAATACGTTGGAAGAGGTTGCCCAGAGGGGTTGTCAAATCTCCGTTCCTGGAGATCTCAGAGCTCAGCTGGGTGAGTTCCTGATAAACCTGATCAAACTGGATCCAACTCCAAGCAGGGGGCTGGACTACACAACAGCTGCAGAGGTTCTTTCCAACCTAAACTATTCTGTGATTCTATGCTCACTCTGGTATACGTGCCATGATCTCATGGACATGATGCCTTTTTAAGTTCTAAGCTTCCTGGCAGAGGTCTGCCTGGGAATGAAAAGTTCAGGTTGCTGTTTCTGCAGAGACAGTTGAAAAGTTATATAAACAGTCATACTAAATGGTAACGCAACATCTTATAGTCCCAGAAATTTTATATATATATATATATTTTTATATATATATATATATATATATATATGAAAGACAGTTGCCACTGGAGTACCAGTTCTTACTTGCACATATTTGCAAAGTGACAGAATTCCTTCTGGATTTCCCAATTACCAGGTGTAATCTCGGTTTGTGTTGGTTTCTATCCAAGTTAATCTAGTTGAAGCTCTCGGGACACTGCAGAGGACAGATAAGAAATATTTATACAGGCTGTGTCTATAGGCAAGAGATACTGTAAAGATAAAAATATTCAGAAGTTGCTCAGTTTGGCAAGAGTTATCTTGAGTGCTGCAGTAACACACTGCAATAAAAGAAAATAACAGGACCAGAGAGGGAATGACTCATTAGCCTGGGTGTTAAGACAATACCCTAAGTGGTGGAAGCTGGTTGAAGATCTTGCCTGAATGATACAAATAACAGATCTATAGTTTTTTAGGACATAGTTTGGGTTGAAAATCGATACCTACCTCAATTAATATCTGAGCACATTGTTTCAAGTCAGGTAGCATTAGCTGGAGATATTGAAAGTACTCTCTCAGCAGTATTCTTGAACCCAGTGTTATGAATCTGTTTTGTAACCTGGGAGAAGTGTTCAAACCTTTAGCCAAAGAAGTGAACTTGGGCTTCTGTGCTTGGAACAAGTATCATATGCTTTGGGGTAAAAACATCTCTGTTTTCCTCCTTCATTATTGTTGTTCTGGTTTTCCCCACTCAAATCTATTTGGTGGTTTTGACCTGAGTTCTCTATGGTCATGGTATGAAGGGACTGCGCTGTCAGGCCAAGAGCATATTTACTAAAAATATCGCTGTCTGTTTGTGTTTGGAATTGTATTGATGTGGGTTTAAAGTACTGGAGGTTTTGCCTTCAGAGAGAGGATATGGTTCTGGGAAATATGATTGCAAAGGCTGAATATCCTAGTCAGAAAGCCTGGGCAGAGTATGGAGACACTGTAAAGTATACACAGTTAAATGGCCACATACTAAAGTGCAAGTATGTGAGTGCTATAGACCCTGAGACATTTTGAACACTGAGATGCGAGACACTGAGTGTATGGTGAGAAATTTGGATACCACAGCAATGGGAGCCATTGGGGAAAATACAAAGATAGATATTTTGGATTACCGAGCAGAATCACCAACATGACGATGACTTAACTTCCAGATTTTCTGGAGTGGGCAGAATTCAGTCTACGTGGATGGCTTTCAATGGGTAACAAAAACAGTAACAAAAAAGTAACAAAAGTAACAAAAAAGTAACAAAAAAAACCCAAGTATTTGTTTCTGCAGACAAGAGAGGAAGAACGTGCAGTGTCCTGATCAGCTACTCTCTTTGACTAATCCTGCTAGATTAGGCTCCTGGAACAAAGATGGAAAATGTGCTCAGATTTGATTTCTCTTTATATTTTCAATTCTCTTTGGGTCCACAGGGTGACACCAGTGTGAAAGGAGGGGAAATTGAAGAGTCATGCCCTTTATTTTTAAAGTAACTGCACTTAGAAAAGTGAGATGTTGGGAGAGTGATCTAGGTGCCTACATTTAGGAACCAGTACCAGTATGGATGGTCTGAGATATCAAAATGTCTGTATGAGGCTGATGGATATGACACCCTAGGGTGTCTCATCTGGCACTTAGTCACACTTGTTTAGACACCCAAATTGCTCTTTAGAAGTCTAATTTAAGTCTGCTGTCAGGTCTCCTCTGTAGTCAGTGGAGAGGGATAAGACAAGATGAATCATTCTGCAGAGGTGCCATTCTCTTTTCTCTACAGAGGGGATGAAATAGCCTAAAACTGATCCTGTTTCCATCTGGCTGCAGTTAAGTGAGATGAATCCTGGTGTATTGATATGAAATGTAGTGGGCCTGGATAGAAGGTCACTGCAGCCAAATGGGGGAGTTCCCACTCCATCCTGATATCTCTACCTTTCCTCTTTACTTCTGGCTGTGTGTCCCCACCACTTGCATTGTGCCAACTCTGGTGCACAACAGATGTATTGATTTAATTCATTAATATAGAGCCAAAAGAGCTAGATTGCTTTTGTGGTGAGTTAATGATGTCTCTTGGGCTCCAAAGCTGGTGCAAGAGATGGAAAGGAGGAGGACAGAGCAGCAGCAAGCAAGGAGAGGGAGAAGGAGGAGTTGTGGAGGGTGGTTGTGGAGGGGCGATCCCTCCCCTTTCCATGGAAGAGGTTAATTAAATCAGCTTGACTGCGATGGACCACAATCAAAGTGACTAAGACCAAAAAAGACTTAGACTAAGACTAAAAAAGTTGCATACTGTAGGCTGAAGGTAAGTTGGGCACCTTTACCAGTGCCAGTGTCAAGGGGGACCATGTGATATGTGCTGTGACTTAGATGTTGAAAAACGAACCTAGTGCTTTAAGCTTTTCCTGGATATCTCAGTCTGTATTGGATATTTCTGCCTGAGCACAAGCTTAGACTGACCTTAAGGGACCTAAGGAGGTCTCACCACTCAATGCTATAGCTACAGTCACGTGTAGCAATAAATTACAGGAAATAAGTACTTTATCAGTGATGGGATCTATTCTGGGCAAACCATTCTTTGAACACACTCTTTTTTTTTTCTTTCTACAGGTCAGTGAATATATCCAAACACATTGCAGTGCAACATTTAATTAAGAATAAAAGAGGTTTGACAGAAAGGAAATTGCTGTACAGGTCACCCTTGACGTTTTTCTCAAACAATCAAAATACTGAAAATAAGGCTCCGAAGGCCCACCAAGCAGCCAAGGAACACATAGAGGGCATGTTATATAAATCTGTGTTGAACAGTAGGTTTCCACTTTATTTGGCATATCACAGAATCATCCGATCAATAAAATAAATAAGTGTTGAAGAGACCAACAGAGGGAGAAAGAGACAAAGTGTGCATGACTGAAGCTTTTCAAATATCACTTTAATTACATCTGTGCTTTGATGTAGACTTCTCTCCGTAGATCTGTAAAAGTCAATTTTTGCATATTTCCCTCTCCTTCATGTGCCACTAACGTAAAGACTGAAGAATGATATATGAGTTATTTATGCTACCGTCAATATGTATGTCTCTATCTGTCAATGGGAGAAGTGTGGGGATGATATGTCATTTAAAAATGCTGATACATAATAATTGTTACTCACTAGAAGAAGATAACTGCTACCATACTTAGCATTGCTGTCATCCTTTCCATCTTCAAAATACTTTCTAAATGTTAATTAGCTACTGTAAGGCACCAAAAATTTTATGTCAAAAATGGTTTTTTGGCATCCAGTTGGGTTATTTTCTCCTGGAAGCAGATAGTTTTAATAAAAATGAATGAAACTGACATGGAAAAAAATTCAAACAAGAAAAGGTGTATGGATAAAAATGGAAAGATTTTATTAAAAAGTCTTGGTTGGCATCTTGCAGTAATTGCAACCAGTGTTCTCATATGAATGCTCTTACTCTATGCGGAAGAGGAGACTAGCTCAGCCATGACTAAGTGGTCTGTGACATACTCCAAGGTAATCACTTAATCTGTCATGAGAACAAGTGCATGTCCAGAAACATGGTCTGACCATGCAGCCTGCATTTAGATAAGACAGATGCAGAAAATACCCCAAATCCCCACAAATGAGATATTCAGGTTGAAATAGAGCCAGACAAAGTCTTTGCAAATTTGCCAGGCAAAATCTTAGTATATTGTAGGCATAAATGCAATGGAGGGCGGAGGGACTTGCTTGGGTTTTAAGACTTGCCACAGCTTGGATCAGTATTGCGGTAAAAAAGTGTTGGGGGACTCTCAACTAGGCCCTCTTCCACGGTGTGCACACTTCAGAAGAGAACTGGTTTGGGCTGTACAATGTATTTTCAGGTTTTGTGATGACGTAGCTCTGTATTTAAGTATGGCTCCCAGACCTTAGTCTCCCATGGTCTTAGAAAACAGCTGAGGAACTGAACTTGTTCATGACTGCATGTCTGCTGGAATTTTCTCCCCCTTTTCTTCTCTCCTTTCTGGCACACATAACAGAATAGGATGGATGTGTGAATCTCTGCTGCTTCAGTGCAAACTCCAGCAGCTTAATTTAACTACAGGTGAAAGTGTGCTTAGTCTCAGCCTTGGCACACTTTGTGCTGAAATACATGTGTACGCTCCTGCTTCAGTAACTCTGCTGGGAAGGATGGGCTGAGGGGTGACAACAAGCGGTTATTAAATTGTTAAACTGCCCAAATTAAGTTCATTATTGATGATCTTGGACTTTGCTCCTCAAAATGTTCACACATTGCGCAGTCATCTGCAGCCTGTATATCAAACTTGAACAGAGGATCAGTTATAAAAGACTGTTTTTTTAGTGTCAGCCAGGGGCCCTTTGTGCTGGGCTCTGCCTGCATGTTTATGTGGCAGGAGCCAGTCTTTGCTTGGAAGATGAACAAGGCCTGACAGATAAATCAGGCAATGGGTGATAAATGGAAAAAGAGGTGAAGTAACTTCTCCATGATGATACAACATATCTGGAGCAAGTCTACAGCAGTCCGCGATGCCTCAGAAGTTCTTATATTCCTGTGCTCTGCTCTGTTTCAGTGTTATCCTCTGTCTTAAACAATTTTCAACGGCATGTGAAGTAGTAGGCAATAAAGTAGTTCGGTTGCTGAGGGGTTATTACATTCCTAGGATTTTGCAGAAAGTCTATTTAGGGAAGGCGACACATACTTAGTGATGGATTTAGGATTGCTGTTTACTAGTTAGACACTGTAAAGAGTAGAGATCATGGTGTTTGTGGAATAATGTTTACTGTGATTGGATTGAAATGCAGCTGCATACTTGCTTCTGAAAAAATAAACTGGAGATGACAATTTGAGCTAAATGTCTCAAAAAAAATTTCTATCATAATCCTTGGGTGGGCCTGCTGGAGAGAGATATATCTATCTTTGACACTGCTTCTGCACTAAAAAAAGAACTGAGAAAGATCTGCACATCCCGAACAGGGTAAATGCTAATATTGTCAAAAGTCTTGACAGTATTCACAAAACAAGCTTGCCTTTTTGTGCAGGGAACTGCAGGCTTTGCAGAAAGGCGCAGCGTTACCAAAGCTTTCCTGTGGCTCCTGAAATAAGATGCTCGGCTGTCCCAGGTCTGCTGGGGCACTCCCGAGTCTGTAACGGGCTCTGCTACGGTGTTTGGCCTGTGCTTTTTTATGAAGATGTGAAAATGTCCTTTCCTGCTGGGGAATCCTAAGGGATTGGTTTGGCCCCCTGACTTTTTTTCCCCTCAGTAAGAAAAAATTGCCCCTTGGTGCCCTTTTGCTACCGAATGATCACTCACTCTGACATGGGTTCAGTCTGATGTAGTTCATTCAAAAACATTGAAGGGTCACCAAATGCCATTAGTAGTATCATTACTGGTGACGTGAGGGATGGAGCTTTGGCTTCAAATGCATCAGTTTTCAGCTAATAATGTTCATTAGCAAGTAAAGATAAAGGAGGGATGTTTTATGGTACATCTGCACTTCATCTGCTATATACAGGTAGTACATCTTCTGCTGCAGATATGAAACCACCCAGATGAAGTGGATGACGGAACACTAAACTCTTTTTCAGTCTCCAGGAGACAGTTTCTGGCTGGAAGAAAGTACTCATTGACAGTAACTGGTGATAGAAAGAATTTATGAGCTACCGGACAGTAAATGACACAAAATCTCAGCAGCAAAACTGATCAGTCAGGATTTACAAGTGTGATCTCTTTTCACAGCCTTGGCAGCTAACGATCCTTTGGGACACCAAAGTGACCTTGGAAGTTAATAACCTACTTCTTGCTGCAACAAATAAAATGAAATTTTTCTTGTTTTGATGAATCATTTTCAGGATTGTTAATTAGAAGACCTGGCCCTAACAGAGATACTAGATATAGGAGACTGCTTGTGTTTCCCGCTGACTTTTGAGGACCAATTCAAATCCTATTGGAGGCAATGGGTAGGCTCAATAGGGCTTTGAATTAGGTCGTTAAAATTAGTATCTATGAGCAAGTCACTTTATCTCTCTGAGCCTCTTTGTTTATGTGTTCACATGGGGACAGCTAATAATTACTTACATCAGGACGTTTAGCGTATTATGGGATGTGTCCGTGAACAACAATATAGAAGGACAAATTAGTAATTTAAATGTGCATAATCTATTATTTATTATAAACTATATGCAATAGATATCATAGTTTATGACAGAATTAATATCTGATTCTATAATAATTGGTAGTTAGCTGTAAAGGGATCACAAAGAAATGCAAATAAAACAAATTAACATATATGAAGTAAACAATTTTTGAGAATATCTAAAATCCCATAAAAACTTAATGAAATGTAAAAAATAATTATGATACAAGCAGAAATGGCACTAAACTATGACTAACCAGTGTTAGTAGTTCTGAGACTTGTCATTAAGCGGTTATAAGTAAGTACAAAATACCCAGAAAATCTTATTGTGCAATATAATGAACACCAAGGCTTAAGAAAGAGGATCAGATGCAATGGTAATTAATGCAGGTTGGATTCTACCTTGGATTAACTCAACAAGCTTCATTTAGGCAGTTTCAGGAAGGAATCTGAGCTGCTTATGCTGTTAATGTTTATTTGTATGTGGCAGACTTTTTTCTAATATTTTATTTGATTATTTTGGGTAAATTACCCTACCCACCTCCACCCCCCAGTGAATCCATTTTATTGCTGCATTCCAATGAAAGCATATCTGTATTTGTAGAAAGGCCTTTATTTTCAGAAATATTAATCTTGGGACAGTTCATGCCCTCACCCTGGGTGAGACTCAGGCCAGGGCTGCTTCTCCTCCTCTTCCTCGTCCCAGGTTTTGCACGGGAAGGAAACATCAGCCTGGTGGCCCACACCAGCAGTTTTCTAATCTGATGATGGAGAAAATTCCATCCCAGCATATGAGGTGAAGGTCCAGCAGCCGACGTCTAGGAAACATCAACCATGGAGCAAGCAAGTAAGAAAACCTTAGTCCTACTGAAACCTGTAGTAAAACTTCTTTTCTAAGACTAATATCTTTCACAGGCTTGTACTGTGTTTGTTACAAAAGTCAAGGAAGCTCCAAATCTTCCCTCTTTGTAGAAGACTTCTCCTCAGGGCCCACAGGGCAACTGCAGCAAAGGGTGAGGTGGGGATCTGCAGAAGAGGCTGCAGCCCTACACAGAGGCAATTCTCTTCCCTGGCAAACTGGCCTGTGGATCTAAGTTAATTTGGTTACCTTAGGAGATGAAACCATGCTTCATGTTATTTTAGAGCAAACGCTTTGCAGAATTACTCTGGGGACTAAAAAAGCCAGGAAAAGTGTGTTTTCTCTCACCAGAAACCATCCTAAGGTCACACCTGTGGCAGGGCAACCAAATTTCTTCTTTATTTCTCATGAGAGATCTAATTATAATTTTTGTTGATGAAACACAAATGCTAGTAAGTAGCATCATTTAGTATAAGGAGTTCGGGTGAGTCTGTCTTTTCAGTTCCTCCTCTTGGTACCAAATCTTTATTTTTATACACACAGAACAGCAATCCTTAAATTGCCACTTAGAAACTTAAAAACATATAAGGAGAAAACCACAAAAAATACTTGAAAATGGGAGGCAAAACAAGCTAATTCATCTCTTAATGTCATCAGCTAGTGTAACCACCATTCTAGATGGAAAAAACAACCAAAAACAACTGTTTATGTGTAGGCTGCACTTGTATGTGAATAGGTTTGTGTGGGCCAAGCTGCGTGGGCCTGAAAATGACTTGAAAAATTGTGAGGTTTCACTGTTATTAATAAGGTCAAAATGTTCTTTCTTTTATTTAGGAAAAAAAAAAGAAAAACACACTCAACACCTAAACAAGACTATAAAAGTGAAGTGCAGCAAATCCAGAAGTTAATATAAAATCCACATGCCAATTTGTCTGCGGGAAGTATTTTGAAAGCCAAAGGCAACTCAATAAAAAAGGCAGAAGAAGCAGCAACATTTCAATTAGATGAGAAGAGAGTAGGCCCTGACAGTTCATTACTGAACTGGCTCTTCCAAATACTGCCTTTTTTTTCCTTTGTCCTTGTTAGTTCATTAATGCGGTCCCCAGTTAGGAACAATATTTCTAACGAGATCTCTAGTTAGCAACCTTTGCTTTTTTTTCCTGCCCATTTCATAAGTACAGTCATAGAATTGTATTGTAACTTTTGAAATCTGAGGGCTGAATTGCCGTTAGTGATGGTACATTAAATCACTGAGCCCCAGAGAACAAAGATGTTAAGCAGTGAAGAAGCAAGAACAGGAAGAAAGAGATGGAAAGAGAGAAAATCATGGCAGAACTGACCAGTCCTTGGTCTTGTCAAATGCACTGTCCTTCTTGCAGCTCTCTTGCTTTTAGGCATCACATAAACTCTGGGAAGAAGTTATATCAATCTCAGACTTCGATGAGGACCGTGGCAGCAGGGATCTTTGCTTGCTGTGTCTGCCTCTGCAGCAGTAACTCCCAGCGCCTTTGCTGCGCGGGCTGGAGCGGCGTCGCCGCCGCCTCCAAGCCGGACAGCTCGGGTGCAGGGGTAACTAGTATGCTAGTCATCAAAGTATTTATTCAGGATACCTAGTTCCCTATAACTGCTTCAAGTCCTCTCAGTGGATCTGGAGCCTTCTTTAGTTTCCCACTTCTTACTGTTTAGATGAGAGAACAGAGCTAGGCTGGGAGTCAGATCAGTAAGATAAGACAGATTTCCACTCCCTAAATACCTGCTGAGCGGTGAAGTGCTTCCTATTTTAAAGTTGCTGCTTTCTGATTTCTTTTTAATCTTAAATTATGAAGCTCGAGAGGTAAAAAACAGTGTTGAAAAGATGCAAAGAAATTGTACTGACTGAAAAAAAAAAGTGCAGCACCTAATTCCATGTTAATGAATCCCTCTCTTCAGAACTTCATTCAAAAATCTGCGAGCATACTTGCAAAATAAAAAGCTTGTAAATAACACATCTAAAAGCTTCCAGTTCCTGAAGGATATTTTGTCAAAGCAAGAAGAAAGTATTCAGCATAATACAAGAAACCTATCTACTCCCTAGCCATGACAGTTTATTCGACTTTAACACGCACATCTATATCAAGGTGCATAAGAAATAGGAACTAAAAATTGAGCTATTATAAACTTGAGAACTTAGTATTTCATGGGTATATTATGCTAAATGGCTTACACCTTATTGATTCACACAGTTATTAATCAGAAAAGCCTGAGTATATAATCCCACCTGATCTTTAGGTCCTTGGAAATGACAGTTAAAGCTGGCAGCTGGCTTAGTGGAGGAATGGTGGGATGAAAAAAGCAAATGAATATCATGTTGCATTATTCATATAATTCCACTAACAGAGACAGAGGACTTCCATTAACTGTTGTTGCTCAAGAGCAGGACTCAGGACAAAAGTAATGCTGGAAATACTAGTATGAGGCTGTGCAAGCCTCTTGCCATATTTTTCCGTTTTTTGTTGTTGTTGTTTTTTGTAATATTTGTGACCTATGACAAAATATTGAGGTTTTAACATCTAGTTTCTGTCTGACTGAGGCATGTGCAGCTCCTTCTGACTTTCCTCATGAGTTCTACAGGCATATTTAGATACTGCATTTGATCACAAAAAGCTGCACCAGAACGAAGAAACAGAAACTGGTGTGGCAAGTGCATATGTTGCAAACCACCACCATAAGCAAAACTCTGTATATGTAAATGGCTAAAGCAGCACAGCATTCTTGATGTCCAGCCTTATCCAGACATTACCGTTATTATAACAGCGTCCAGACAACACAGACAGGAGGAAGGAACCCTGTTGTATTAGCTGATTACACTTTAGATAAATGAAGGAGGGAAGGAGGAAAGGAAACATGGATATATGAAATGACTTACCTACCTTCACTGAGCAAAGCAGCAGAGAAACTGGAGCGGACCTTACCTAACCTTTTGTTTCTCAGTCTCGTGCCTTTGGGAGGGATTCAGCTCATTTAGCTTCAGTCTGTACAAATGTAGCGTTTAATGTGAGCTAGACATCTAAATCTAGCCATAGTCTATGCAGAGGCATATCCAAGGAGCTGCTCATCCTATTCTGGGACAGAATGTGATATGGGAGGGATGAACTGTTCTCTGGCAATGCCTCTCTTTGCTCCCTGACTACAGAAGGAAACTAAAGGATTAATTTCAACTAGATGTCTAACTTTTAATGAAGTTAGTTCAGATGAATCCCAACTTATTTCATTGGCTTATAGTACAAATTTCAATATCCTAGATGTACAGAATTGGGATCTTCAGATAGATATTAGTCAAAAATCCAAGATACAGTCAAGTACATATGCGCATAAGGACATCTTAATTCCACCTACAAGTGAATGCCTAATTAATAGATCTGATTTAAAATGTAACTTGATCCTGCTGTTTGAAAGCTTTGCCCTCACCTAATATTTTATTTTTCTCAGGCTTTACTTTTAAAGGGCTTTTTACTTCTTCACACTGCAGTTTTCCAGTTTTTACACCAACAAAATGTTTATGGTATACTGCTGCCATCTCTTTCACTTGTATGATTACAGAATATGAATACAAAATTAAGCAAATTGTACTATGCTCAATGAACCTGAAGTCTTTACTGAAAACAAATCCCCGTTCATTCCAGCGGCAGGCCTGTGCAACGAGGGTCCTGACAGGCGGGGAATGCTGTTTAACTCGGGGCTCTACCCAAGTGGCGTACCGCTGCATGTTTTTCAGGCTGCCTTATTTTACTGTGCCAAAGAAAATAGCTTTCTCTTGTACTGATAATGTGTATTTTATGTTCCATGAATAATGTATGTTCCCTCCGTAACTCTTCATTTCAGCTTCTGAAGGCATAGGGTGCTCCAATTTCCTGTTTCATACCATGATGAGGACCAGCAATGATTATAGAGTTCCTGAAGTTGCACATTTATTCAAGGAAATAACTTAAATTCATACAAACACCTTTGCAGCCTTCTGAGATATGATTTTTGAGGATTAACACAGAGCCCAAGCCACAGAGCACGTCTATAAAAGAAGGTCTCATGCTGACAAGTTCTCTGCTTCTCAAATTCATTAATTTTTCACATAAATCCCAGATATGAGGCATAGTTTCACTAATACATTTCTATGCCCATTGCAGATATAAGTCAATTTATATCAATGAATTAATGTTTAGTTGACAGTCAGTGAGATCTCAGGGGAATATATGCTATTAAAAGGATATGCCATCATCACAATATTTGGGATTTTTCTTTTTGGTCCAGAGGGCAGATAGTTTAAAGCTATGTGGAAAGGTATGTGCTGATAACACTGCTGATGTATTTGTATAATTACCAGTGCATCTGGTCATTTCTGCAAGCAGATCAGCAGAGTTGGGTGTGGGAACTGGATGCAATTTGTCACTGCATTTTCAGGAAGCCAACCTGGGGCTCTTGGAAGGTTTATTAGAGGTGTTTAACTTTTGTTTGGATTTTTACCACAATCACAATTTTGAACACAGAGAATTAACAACGGAACAATTCTCTGCTTCCCGAATCTTTTGCTTTGTGCCACTTCTCTAGCACAACGACATCCAATTATGGCTGATGCTGCTATTGAGAACCGCAGCAACAGGAACAGGACTTGGGTCAAAGCTTTCCAGCAGCTCCTTGCCCCATGCAGATCCTGTCCAGAAATGGCAATTACTAAGGTGACTGAAACTTTTTCTGCCTTCCTCTTTACTGTGCTCCATCATTTCTGGTCAAAAAGCCAATACTTTTTTTTTTCCCCCCCCATTTGATATGCTTTTTTCTGTTTATATAGCGTTTCCCAAGGCTAGAAAATAACATCAAATACAGGAACCAGTATAGCACTTAGAAAATGCCTTCCATGTAGAACACAATTTCTTTTTACTTCACATCCCTGGTACGTGATATGTGAAAATACTTTACAGAAATTGGTAGGACAGAGATGAGAAATGAGTTGGTAACAAAGGCACTTGTGCTGCTAGACAAGGAAAATAATGTATGAAGACAGAGATGGAGATGAAGGAAGAAAAAGTTGGAATTTAAAAACAGCAAAGGTGCCAGAAAAGTATTCTTGCAGACCAGCTACAAATGATGGGGAAATACAAAGAACAGAAATGATGTTTAACATTAATCAGAAGCTAAAGTGAACAGGAAAGCTTTAAGGTGACAGTTTCAAGAGGACTCGGTGGTATGGAGAGGGTCAGAGAGAAGAAAGGGTTCCCGGAGGGTGCAGCAGCATAGCTGGGGAACAAACCCCCATGCATGAGGCCTCCCAGAGCAGGTGGAGGGGGTGAAGGGGAACAAGACCAGGGAGAGGGATGGGGTACAAGGCCAGGTGGGGTGGATGGTGTAAAATACCACTGGATTGAGCCACACAAGTCAGGGAAAGTCTAAGTTAGGCAAATAAAGCATATTGTTAAAGCCACCCATATGCACTTTTAAATTAACATTTATCCCAGACTTACTGTAACGCTAATGGCAATTTTGGCTTGTACTGTCTGAGATTCTTTAGTTGAACTTGCGGAACAGAAAATGAATCCCCATTTTAGAAGACAGGCTCAGGGACAAGCTAAAACTTGGGCAGTCTAAAGGTGGAGGAATCCCAAACTGATAACCTGTGATAAACGAACCAGGTGGTTCCTTAGCTTTAGTTGTGTTGTTCTCACAACATGGACATCTGTTTGCTGTTTTAATTGCTTGGATTGTGAATGATCATGTTTAAACTTTCTACATTTCATGCAATAAAGAACATGGAACCGTACATTTAGGCTGGGTTATACCTGAGGTTAGTACATCTTGACTAGATCCTTCGAGCTTTGATAAAGCTACAACTTTGATCAGAAGAGAAAAATGAAGAATGGAAGTTTCTGAAAAGCTACTCAGAGCAGAGGAGAAGCCTGCTTTGGTAAAACGTGTAAGAAAATATCAGGAACAGGGGGAAGGAATATAAGAAATATTTTTTATGTGGGGTTAAAGAATAAAAACCTGATTTTTTGAAGAAACCATGGTGGTTATTTCTGCATAGAAAGGTTATCCCCAGTTCTGGTCTCAATCTTTGTTTAGGTCTCGATCTAACAAAGCCTTTAGGCCAGTAAAGCATGTGAAAAAAAGTCCTGCCAGAAGCTGTGACTAGGAACTCATCCGGATGAAGCAATTGCTTAGAGGCTTTGCTGGATCTTTGCAGAAAATTGATTTAGTTGCTAAGGTGATATTCATACCAGTAAATAATGGGTGAGGGAATATTTTCTTGGCTTGCTGAGGAATGGCATGGCACAGCTTGCAGCTCATATGCCTGTGGCTGAGCTTGCTTCTCCCCCAAAACTAGTGGCTGTCCACCAAGTGGGGGCAGCTCTGGCTTGCAGCCCACTGGGTTGGAGCACACAAGCCAGCACGGGCCAGAGCTGCACCAGGGCAGTGCTGATGGCTACTGTGAGCCTGGGCTTGAGACTGCACTTACTTGCTGTTTAGTTTAATGCTATCATTATCCCCTTTTAGATTCTTCACTGACCACTTATCGTAAAAACCTGAAATGGCATGATTTTTTATGTATTTTTAGACTTTGCTAGCATGGATTCCCTCGTTGTGGATGAGGACTGGGTCTCTGAGACATGACTGCCCTGCAAATCCACCATATTGCAGATAGTATACTGATAGGTATGGCAGGCACATCTGAGATGCATAGGTAACACAACTGGATCTATGGAGTCACAGAAGGTGACTCACTCTATACAACACAGGGGTAATTTCACCTAGATTTGATCTCTGTCACTGCAAGCAAAGAAGATAAAATAAACAAATCCTTCAAGTCATGTAGAGGATGTCTTAATAATAAACCTACTGGCAGGTAAAATGCTGTCATATAAAGAAGAGTTAAACGGAAGAGGAGCAGTGTCTGGCTCAATAGGAGATATATGCAGCTTGAACTCTGCCTTACAATAAAGAGAAAATATGCTGGCTGCAAGCAGGAGCACTGTGTAATAACACAGCCCCACTACATTTCAAAGCTGGTTTTACTGATCTCTGGCCATTTATCTAATTCATTCTCTTCAGCAGGCTTACTGGAAATTATTTTATGATTGTTTAAGAGAGAAAAAAAAGTACAAACCAAAAAGAAGCATCTGACTGTCTCCAGTATTATGAGTTTAATTTTTTTACTCACTTTCCTTGGTGTAAGCAAACTGCAGTACATTTTAGAGGAAATAACAGACAGATGTCTGTAGTGTGTTAAATTAAATAATATAAGAGAACATTAAAGGAGGTAGTTTTATATTGGAAAAGACAGATAGTGCTTTCCAGATAGTACTGATGAATTCAATTCAATGATACAATGATTAAATGTCACTTAAACTAAAATCAAACTGGACCTTACAAGAAGTGACATATAAAGTATGTGAAAGTATTTTAAAATTAAAATTCTAGCAAAGACTGATGGAGGAATACTATCTTATATTTTTATATAGATGGTGTTATTCTCTATTTATCTGCATTTATTTTCCAAAGAAATGGAATATGCAAGAAGAAAAGGATATTAAAAAACCAATAAAAATATGTATTACGCTATTGACTCCAATAGGAGATGGATTAAACCAATATTCTCTGTCCTGGTACAGTTACTCAGTTTGGGGTTCATCTCATGTAGCTTTGGGATGGGTTTTAGCTGCTTAAACACAGGTTTCTAAACCTATTTGGGATGTCTAAGGATTATCAAGATATCCAGATGGAGCTTACAGATTTGGCGACATTAGGCAAGTTGCACACCTTTCTGGAATGGCAGCTGGAGGCCAGGTGAGATACCCTGCCACATACCAAATGTTGCTAGATGCTTACTTTTAGGCAACTAGATTCCCTGAGTGGTGTCTACAACGTAGGGGTGGCTCCAGCTCCAGGTTCAGACACCTACATTTATATGTCTACATGTAGGTGTGTACAGGTGTGTTAGTAGCTAACACTAGTAGCTGTGAGTACCACTAGTAGTAGCAGTACTCACAGGGTTAGCTGGAGCTACTGTCCCTGCTGCCAAAACTATCCTATTGTTTGTACTCCAGCACAAGTTTTCTAGGCAGAAATCATACTTGGGACTGCAGTTCAGAAATGACCAAGAACACATACATTTTGCCACTGACCAGCAGTGGAAGTTACACTTTGTGATTGTTACAGCTTCACTAATTATTTTTAGGACCTTCCTCATCCAGTAAAACCCAAGAAACTCAGCCAGCTCGATCCAGAAACATGATAACTTATTTTGATGGCAGGATCCATCAGTGCAGTGCCAGACGAGCTAGGTGGGGAGAAGACATTCATGTTAACATACATGTCTAGGTGAGATTCTGTTGCCTGCAATGGGAGTGTAATAATATCTTAGGTGCTGTGGTCCCATCCAGCAGCCCAGATGGCCACTAAAGGCCACAATGAAGCTTGGACTGAACCTAGAGGTGCCAAGCTTTGGTACACCTGTAAATGCTACCATCACACGTTTGAATTGGGGAGTAAAGAGACCTGCCACTTCACCTTCCGTCTGGTAAGGGATAAGCTGCCATTGAAGACACACAGCTGTGCATGATTGTCAACAATTCTGTATCATTAAGAAAAAAAATAGCAGTTAGTGCCCTGGATAAATTTCCAGATGGTTATTTAAATTTCAGCTGTCTACAACAAGATATATATGTGAATATAATACAAAAATGCACACGGAAGTCTGAGAAAATTCCAGTGAAAACTTACTTAACTAAGCCAATTATTTGTTTAAGTCTGAGGATATATTGTAAGACTCACACCTTTTATTTTGATGTCTGCTAAAAGAAGGCTGACATTTTTAAAGATGTTTGCATGCCGAATTCCCACTGTTTTCAGTAAGAATTAGCCATCTGATCCTTTCAAAGCCTGGCTCCCAGTCCCAGGGTTTCAAGCACAGCCCCTGCATGTTCCCGTTTCCACGCTCATGTCTTCAATTCTGTGTCAACATGGTTGCAAAGCAGGAGCCAGACCCTGCCATCCAGCTCTGAAGGACACCAGTGCAGAAAGTGAAGCAGATATTTTATGTCCCGGTGGTGCATATAGATATTCCATCTCCCAGTGGTGTGTATAGATATTCCCGGCACGTTCAGGAATAGATGGGCACCAGGGACACCGAGGTGGTTGCGCCTCCAGAGCAGGCAGGCTTGGGGGTCCAGCCAGGTGGGCAGGGTTGTCTCTGCTGACTGGTGGGGGGGACAACCAGTGTGGAGCCTCTTCTCTCCATCAGGTGCAGCCGCCACCACCAGCAGAAATAAGTTGTTCCTTGGGAGAACAAGGATGGCACGGAATGGCTTCAGGCAGCAGCCTCCCTTGGCCAGATTTACCAGGGGATTTTAATGCCTAAGGATACCTGTAGACCTGGACTTTAGAAAAGCATTACTGATTTAGGCAAATTCTTTGCTAGGCATATGTTTTAATCCCGTTATATGTTCCCCTGCACCTGGATGTGCCTAAATTACAGACCTGCTTGCAAAAGGGAACTTTGCATTAAGAGATGTTAACACTTGAGACCATGCTGGCTTTTTTGCTCTGAAACAAAATCAAAATATGAAATATGGACTTTCTCATGGAATAAAGTTGCCAGCATATTTAAGTTCAATTAGCTACAAGTGTTTAATTTTTACATCATTCTAACATAAGAAGGTAAACATGCTATACAATATTAATTATAATATAAATATATGCAAGAATGTGATTAACTTCAATACAGTATGAAAGTTGAAGCAAGATCCAAAGTATTTTCACTATAACAAAACAAAATTTTAAGGACATTAGAAACATTTTCTTGTTTTTCCCCACAAAAACATAATCAAATTCTGTATGTTTTCACAGAATATATCAATACAGAGGTAATCACATTTGCTAATGGAAAATCTGTTCTGCTGGAATAGCCTGATCAGTCCCAGTGAAGACATTCAGTCTGGCCCCATAAACACTTACTTTCCCTCTCCTAACAGCCCTCTCATACCTGTATTGAGGGCACAGTACATTCTTTGTCATTTTGAAATCTTTTTCAGTCTTTTTTTTTCTCCCACTATGGTACATTATCTAAAGGATATGTCTTTCTATGCTTGTGGTTTACAAAAAGCTGAATTAAAATTAGCTGGGCTAGAAGAAAAGGGAAGAAATTTTCCTACATTTGGTAATATTTCCTTTCTTCTTCTTTTTGTCTGAGAAGCAGTTGGTAAATGGATCCCCAATTTATTTTTTAATCATGCACACGCACAGCTGTGTAAAAGAGGTGATTGCTCACCACTGTTGCTAGTTAATGTCACAGTGCACCTCTCCTGCTGTTTAGCAATGGGAAGAGCTTTCTAACGAACCTGACATCGCCAGAAACCATGCTGGTTTTAGATAGTCCAGCAGCATTGTTTAATATAACCATGGGATTAGCTGCCTTCAAAAAATATTGTTTTCTTTTCTGGACTTCCCCTTCTTCAAAGGCTGTGGTGTGATAAATGTCATCATTAAGACGATGTGACATATGCATGGTGAGCTTTCAGACCAGGAATCTCTTCTCTGTTAATTGTGCAGCAGTTATTATTTTTTTCCACTGGGACGTATTCCTTCAGCAGATAGAAAATAGCTGTTCACACCGCTCTTCTGCCTTCTGCTTCATTTCTTCTTGTTGTTCTTGTTGTTTCTATTGTTTATTCTCATTTTTAGGGGGAGAGTTAGCACGCAGCAATGCCAGAAGAGAAGGGGTATGAGAGGTCTACGCCAAATGTAAAGGTCCTAGCATATGGTACAGAGATTTAGAGGGAATATCTCTACATGGTACAGAGATTTAGAGGGAATATCTCTACATGGAAAAGGCCAGTGAGCCTTCTACAGAGAAGGCCAGGAGCTCACTTTGAGGTGAGTCAGCTCCAAAGCTTTACAAGCGAATTAGCTTGGCCTTATCCCTTGTCTGGGGCAAACCTTTTTGTGTGCCAGCTTCAGTTTTCCCCTCCTGCTACAGCCTCCATGCCTTGCTGGAAGCGAAAGGAGCAGGCTGCAAGATGGGTCATGATTAGAAATGTTAAAATCCTTTTAAAATCCTTTACTTGCTTCCATTTCCTTTTGTGCTATATAGCAAGAGATCATATCTGGGGATATGAAAGAGCCTATGTGCTCAGAGGTGAGGCTTTGTTAATGCAGCTGCTCGGCTGCTGGGCTGTATCTGGCTCATAGCATGGCAGAGCTCAAGCACAACCAACGCAGGGACTGTCAGCAGCCTCCCTTGTAGATGCACCCCAAGATGTTTTGAAACTCAGATCTGTCTCACTCAACACTCCGTCCAGAAATGTGCAGAGTATGACAATGTTCTTGTGGTCAATAATAATTTGTATCCCAAAGTAAGCATCAAGATGTGCTAATTCAGGTTAAATTCAGCAAATAATTTGACTTCTGAAAATGAAAAAAATTAAGTGGATTTAAAAAAAGATTTTCTAAATGAAATTAACTGAATTTCTGCTTTGAAATTATGTCTTTGTAAGTTTAAATTGAAAAAAAAAAAACGAACTAACGCAGCTTTAGAAATAAATACTTGAAAATTAACCAAAATCTTTCATTAGAGTTGACTGAGACATTTGTTTGATCCAAAATACATTATACTATTTTTTGAGGAGTGGAAGGAGGGAGACAAAAGAAGGGAATCTGCTAAGTCAATCTGATTGATTTTTTCTTTACCTTTTTTTTTTGTTGGTTTACTGTATCAAAAATACATTTATTCCCACAAACCATAAAGCCTTGCTAAACCTGAAGCTAAATTTCTGTAATTGCTAACTGCCTCAGACCCTGGAAGGATGTGCTGATATCTGGAAAGAAAATCTATAATTCACAGACACTATAAAAATGACCACACTATGTAGATTAGAAAAATAAGAAAAAGCCCAAACTAGTACTCATGCATACACATAAAATGCTGTAACAGTGGCCCCATATACTGGCATCTTCAGCTTCTGCCTTTTATGGAGTAAAACGGGTGACTATTTTGTAGCAGCAATAAAAAATTATTTTGTTTTCAATTATAAACATTTTATTCATTACTGTACCTGTTCCAGCAATACCTGGAAGAATGAGCTGGGACCAAGAGCTTTGCTGAGCAGTAAGATTGGGGATTAGAGAAGGTCTGGAGATTTTTCAATCTAAAATAGACAGAAAAAGGTACAAGACAGTTAGAGGACAAAGTTCAGAAACAGGTTGGTAACAGGAGTCCCTGGACTCTGATGAGGAAATGAGGAGTGGGAGGGAAATGTTAGGGATTTTTTTAAGATGGAAAAGAAAGAACAGATGAAGAAACAAGGAGCTGACAATTAGCAACGTATCAATACTGTACATCTACCGGAATGTTATATGTATACAACAGTGATGCTACCACAATGCTAGTGTGATGACCAGGCTACTGTTTATCAGCACATGGACCATAGACCTCTTCTCCAGGAAGTTTAATAGGTGTTGCAAGTTTTGGTGGTGTTTGTTGGCCTTTGAGGGTACCGCTACCAGGAATCTTCACCCCTTGCTACCTTCTGCAGCCCTTGCAAATTCATGCTTTTCTTCTAAAACTGTGTAAATATGACCCTTATCGGCCACAGGGGAGCGCAGAAAGTCCCTGGCATCCAGGGTCTGGGGTGGCTGCTGGAGGGAGAAGACCCCCTACTGAGGATGGGGACCATCGATGTTTGTTTCTTTTGGGGCAGAGCCTCAGCCTGAGCATGGGGTGGGCTGGGGGATGCTTCGCTTTGTCCATCTCTTGGGCTGATCTTTTTGTTCTGGTTTGGCTTTGGCTTTTTTTGTCTGCGTCTGTATTTTATCGGTTCTAACAGCTGGTTGGGGTATGGTTGATGGCAACAGTTGCAGCAACAGTCATTTTAATCTGGAAAATGCCAGGGTGGGTGGTACGTGTAATTTATGTGCTTTTTCCAATTTTGGGAACTGAGAAGTCAGGCTTCCCTGGTGATAGGAACAGTGGAAATTAATAACAAAGAGGGAAGAGCAACACAGGGCATGACCTAGTCTTTTGTGCAAATAAAGGAATCCAAAGGAAACAGCAAAATATACGATCTCATCACACACCTGTTCTGCCTGCCCCTTCTGACAATATATCCCTGGAGACTCATTGAGCATGGAACTGCTAAGGAGTTCACCATACCCCAATGGCTTAAAAAGCCGCTTGCTCTGCAGAGATACTCAATATTTTTATTTAAAGGAAATCAATGTGTTCTGGTACATCTGCCTTGAAATCCCCTCTGGCATGAGGAGAAGGTGAGGTTCCAGTGCGGTGACAGTACAAACAAAACACAAGAGGCTCTCCTTCCAACAAAAATTTAATAATTGCCCAGCAATGTGTTAACTGCCCTGGGTTAAGAGTTAGGTGGACAGCTAAGCCTGCTAAATATTGCAGGACTCTGAGTGGAGGCTGAAGGGAGAAAAATGAAAAACAGTCTAACTTAAAACAGATTACTACAGTACTTTGGACCGCATATGTGCAATTTAGGTAGTTATTGGTATTTCGACTGGATTTTGTGTTCGTTTCCTCTGGTGCACCCTCAGCCCCAGGACTCCCGGTCCAGGCTTGGTCCATCACACCAGCTGCTGTACAAATACACGACAGACCTCTCACAGCATAAAGAAAGAAAATAATCCATCAGCATCCCCATCTTGGAGACAGGGAGCTGAGGTAGTAAGAGATTAAGTGGAACGTCTGACGTCATGACAGAAATCTTGGGCAGTGCTGTCAGCGGGATTCATATCTCTTCTGTCCCAGCCTAGTATAGCTAATGATGGGGTCCATCCATCATCTTCTGAAACAGCTCCAACTTTATCTATCAGTCCAATGTAGTGTGTGGAATTTCTTCCCTTGTGTTATTTACAGAACCTGAAAATTAAAACACTGTTTGAAACAACTTTTATGCCACACTCCTTTTCATTTCTCATTTTATGGATACCTGACTTCTATCTGGGAATTATTTATTTTTTTTCCCCCCCTCCAAACACAGTACTGTCTAGAGCAAGAATATGCCATTCAGGCAGTCTGCTCTGCAAAGAAACCTCTTTTATTTATTTCACATGGACAGCTGAGATAATGGTACAGATCAGGAGGTGCCATCATGGTTTCAGCATGCCCCACTACAAAGAAATCATAATACATTCATATTCAGCTGCATCCGGACTTTTCATCTTTTGCCCTTGAAACCCCCACTTTTAAGCTTACTGGGGGCAGGATCTCAAGGTCATTTTCTGCTACGGCAGGCTGAGACTGTGCGTCTTCTTCTTTCTGCCTTTATAGATCCAAACCCTGAGGATAGAAGGGCAGTAGGAAGTAATCATGCTGTCCTGTGTGCAGGAGGAGAGAAGTCAGCAGAAATTTGGGAGGAGGCGAGATGTTCTGCTATGCACTGGACAAATGTCTGCTACTGTGAGGGCAGGTACAGGTGTTTCAGTCCTTCCCAATATGAAAAAGTGGCATTTTCCCTATAGATGCACATCCTAGTATTTCTTAACATCAGTTATTCTAGTGAAATGACTGCCACTTGAGAAGATAAAGAAAGGAAAAAAGAGGCATCAACAACTAATCGATTCCACCCACTTTTCTAAAGCCTTTGTAAACTCACTCCAAGAGCTGCTTGTTCTTGGTTAAAGGTGAGCAGGCTATTGTTTCTGACAATCCCTCTAAAATGACAATATAGACTTCAGGCATTTTTAATGCAAAGCAGTTCAGTGCAGATCACAGTTAAAATTTTAGCTCAGTTAGCACTTTGTTTAACTAAAGGCCAAATACTGTTCTTGGTGTTGCTTAGCCCAACAAAATGAGGAAAGTAACATTCACCCCTCCACAGCTTTGGGCTTGTTCATGACCTTGCTCTGAGACTTGCATCACGGCATTAGTACTGCAACCTGGTTTCGGGAGGACCCTGAGGCGAACACTGTGAAACCAGGACTACATCTGTACCAGTACTAAACCCTGCCAAGCAACATATTCAGGGTACTTGAGCTCTGTCATCTACGTTGTTTAACTGTTACATTTTCAGAATGGCTCTTAGCATGCTTTTGGCTCGTTCTCCTAAGTGTCTCCTAGCTATTACTCAGGTGCAAACACAGGCAAAGCATTGTTCCCAGGAGGCACTGTGCATGCAGCCAGTATATTCTGAAGGGCAAAAGAGTATAATATTGTGGAAACGCACAGTACTCTGTACATTGACCTCCATGCCAAGAAATAGTCTGAGATTCAGTTAACATTGTGTTGGCATTAGTATTTCCATTTAGATCAGGAACCTGCTTTTGAACTGAATCTCCTGGCCCATGCTTTGGTTCACATCACAGAGAAGGCTTGGGGAACCTGAGCTGGATTCTTCTTGGATGACACTAATCCAAAAAATGTGTATAACTAGCACTCTCCATCTGCCAGGCTCCAGAAGACCAGACTGGAGGTAGTCTGCAGTGAGTCCCTTAGATGTGTACGGTGTGGATGCTGGGTCCTTGGCACCAGCTCCTCCATCCTACACATCCCTTCCTGCTCCTTCTTGCTCATCCAGACCCAGTCTGGGGATTCATACACGTTACACACAGTTCCCCAGGGAGTGGCAAGGACACACTGTCAGGTGTATCAAAGAGGAACCACAGCTCTTGTCCACCTGGAGCTGGAGAAGGATATTCACAGTGAAGTAATTTCTTATGCCTTCTGGCATTGAGACTGTAGATGAATCCTAAACAGACAATGCAATAGTTGCACTGAAAATCTTTCAGAGTGTATAGATATAACTCTTATATCTCCACATGCAAGAAGTACTACACAAAAAATTGTCATTATCGCCTCTCCTGGGTCTATAGCACAGTTGTCATCAAGACCCTGAACCTGCAAGTGCTGCCATGATAGTGGCTGCTGCCTTTGAAAGTCCTAAGGTATCCAAGGCGCTGTGCAGGGCTGACTGAGTGGGCTTGAAACCCACTGAATGGGTTTCAACACAGGTATAAATGACAGCATGACAAAATTTCACATAGCCAGTCAGAATAAGGTTCTGTAAAATGTGTCACCCTGGAGCAGCTGAGGACTTTGGGTTTGTCTAGTTTGGAGAAAAGGAGGCTGAGGGGTGACCTCAGCTCTCTACAGCTTCCTGAGGAGGGGACATGGAGAGTGAGGTGCTGATCTCTTCTCCCTGGGATCCAGTGATAGGACGCATGGGAATGGTTCAAAGCTGCGCCAGGGGAGGTTTAGACTGGACATTAGGAAACATTTCTTTACCAAGAGGGTGGTTGAACACTGGAACAGGCTTCCTAGAGAGGTGGTCGATGCCCTAAGCCTGTCAGTGTTTAAGAGGCATTTGAACAATACACTGAACAACATGCTTTAACGTCTGGTCAGCCCTGAATTGGTCAGGCGGTTGGACTAGATGATCCTTGTAGGTCCCTTCCAACTGAAATATTCTATTCTGTTCTGTTCTGTTTGTTCTGTTCTGTTCTGTTCTGTTCTATTCTATTCTATTCTATAAGAAGATGCAAGTCAAAGTTGTGATTTCTTCTCTCCAAGAACAGCAGGAATGTTTTGGGGATGGATGTCACAAAGGCAATCTTAGCAAAAAGACTTATTTTTCTAACATCCTTGACCAAAACCCTGAAGTGAAACATCCCAGAACTTGAAATTGATTGAAATTTCGATCTAGTCTTGGGTTCATTTTGAGTGAGTCATGTCAGTGCCAGGATACGGTAGCTGCTACGTGAGCAGTTTGAAATATCACTGAGATTCTTTGAAGGCCACTGTGCATTTTCAGCTGGAAATTTCATATGGCAGCTACTGCGATTTCCCCAGGGAAATTCAGTGTCCCCACAGGCTCACACCTCTGTGGTGTGCTGCCTTCGCACTGTCACACTCCCACCTGCAACTTAAACATGCAGGTGCTGCCTGATCCAGGCCTGCTCCTGGCTTTTCCTTGCACAGATATTATTTCTGTAGGATTGTTTCTTTACATAGCTTACTTCAAAAGCATGTTTGTAGAAGCGACAGGACAAACCTTGATCACAGGCACTACGATCAGGTTGCTACCAAGTCACAGTGAGATGAAGACTGACTGTTTTTTTCTCCTATTTACAAATGCCAATATGGGAAATTGGCAAATTATTGCTTTCAAAAAGAATATTTGTTTGAGTTTTAACATGCTTATCTCTTACCTGGAGTGGAATTTAGTTCCCTTGCCCTATGAGCATGGAGCTTCAAATGTGTCCTGTGGGTAGTCAAGTCAGAAAAACTGTTGTACTCAAGGAACAGGAAAATAAAAAAATACTATGAGAGCTACCATGCTAATATTAGCGATGTATCTTGAATTTTAAATCACTGCATCAGATGAATTTTGAATTACTGCATCGCTGCATCATATGAAACAGTCTAAAAAGATATTGCTGGTGATGCTCAGACAGTGGAGCTAGTGATATATTCGCTGGCAGCTCAAGAAGGGAAAAAAGAGGGCCAGTTCCTGGCCAATTTATTGAATCAATAAATAATTGTGAATAAACTGTTATTGCCTGCTCATCACAGGAGCATTACACTGTTCATAATGAGTAAGGTTCAGGGAAAATCAGTGCATCAGCAGAGGCGACACTTCTCTTCTGGTGTCTTGGACTCAGGAGGGAGATTATGTGTGGGTCTCCGATGTGGCCTGCTGTGTGCAGAGTGTTGCAGAGAAGGCAAGGGAACTGGTGGTCCCACGTCTCCCCTCACCCTCCACCAAAGTGCTTGTGGAAACTCTGCCCTGATTTAAAGCACAGCAGGCTGCAGTGGAAGTCAGCGAATATATCTGAGACTCGCTTCCCTTGGAGCACCTGTGAGTCAGCCAAGCTACACAAGTCCTTCTGTGGGCCAGTGTCTACATGTTCAACTCCGATCCAGTGGAGCTACTCGTCTGATAAGGTGATTGTCACCGAGCAAGGGAAGCTGAAAAATGCCCCTATGAAGGAGTGCTGCAGAATTTCAAGCTTTATTCTGCAGGACATGATACAATTTAAACTACGGTCCTCCCACTTTCTTGCTCTTTGCTGCAGCCCACACATACATGCAAAAGTCTGAGCAATTTGACGTGCCTTCCAGTCTCAGCTTTGCTTGCCAGTCTGAATCCAGGGGCTTTTACCAAAAACAGGTGCCAACCTGCCCCTGCGGGCTGTTAGCTTTAGTGCTCATACCCACCTCAGCTCTCAGGAAACGTGAAGAAAGATAATCCCCAAAGGACTGCAGTTCTGATGGGATGTCAGGACGCCTTTTCACAGGACCAAAGCTGAAATTGCAGGACTTTATCAGTGAGAGCTGCGGAGGTGTAGAAGGGGAATCTTTTCTTGGCTGGTGGAGGGGACAGGATTGTGTTTGGAGGTGCCTCCTTGCCTGCCGAACCACAGGCCACACATTTCCCCTGGAAACCTGACCTTTTTTATGATTAGAGCTGTAATGTTGCAGGTTAGGAGAGTGGCAAGGGAGACATGCAGAAAGACTGTGAAAGTCAGGAGGGACAGATGGGGTGTTTCCTTATCTACCAAAATAAATTAAAAAAGCAAAATAGCAAGCAGATTAAGATACTTAAGACCATGCTTGGCAAAGGTGAATACGCTGCTGGACATAAACAAAAGCAGCAACTGGTAGATGACATACACAAATGCACCATGACCATGATAAAAGTGCGAGATTTATGAAAGCTTAGTATATCTTGTGCCCTTCTTCATCATGCTGTGCTCATTTAAGTGACATCAGATGTAAATATTGAAAACCCAGACGACATGCTATTTTGGATATTAGTTCAACCTGTTTATCCTATTATTACCATGGCATTTGTAAGTGTTATCTTTGGGTACCAGAGCATGGATGAATAACTATGAATGATATTTCAGAGCTGTCCTATCACTAATGAAATCCACATTTGTAATTAGTTTCATCTAAAGAATATGAAGTTTTCTTACTAGGCATTTATGGTTTTTATTCCTGATTTATAACATACTTACTGATGCAGGAGTTAACAGATTAGATTGCTGAATGCCTGGAGTGATCACACAGACAATGGAAACAAAGCATCTTCTTAATCAATCATCTTGCTAGCTATTTAGCTGGCTTTGCTCCTAAGAGATCACTGGACAGAGAGGCCATTACTCAAAAAAGAAAAAGAAAAAAAACAGAGAGAAGAAAGTGCATTCATTATTATTTTCTAACTATGCACCCATGCATAGTCCCAGCTGCTTATGCAACATGAATGACATTATTTGTATTTCTTGAAGAGTCCCTAATCAGGTTCTGTACTGCTGAATGCCTTTGTTTGGGAGGTAAGCATGCCTCTGAATTAACCTCTCTAACACTTCTCTTTCCCTCTCTGCTGCTCAGTGCGCATGTAATCCTGGGAACTGTTCATCTTGGATTCAATTGTCCATCGTCAGAACAAAAGACCAGACATCACTTAAGGCTCTAGGAGTTGCCTGGCTGTTTACAGTATATCAGAAGTCCTTTGGGCTTTCATTTCAGGTTTCAGCAGGGATTTGTGGTGAAACTTGTTCATCTTTTAGCCCTTCCTGAGATGCCGGATATGCCTTTTCTCAAATTCTCTAAATCTGTTTAACTGCCTGGGACACCATTAATGCTCAGCCCGAAACAATGAAATTATACAAACGATATTTGCTGTAAAAGCCTGCTTAATGCAGTGTATTAAGATTCCTTTGGCCTTTTATAAGCAAGGTTGCGGAGGGATGTGTGTTTTGTCCGGAACCCAGCGTTGTGCTTTCCAAGTTATTTCCCAATAAAGACCTCCGTGCGGGGTCTGTTTTGTCTGAGATCCTATTCACTCCTTCCATTCAGGTTTTCTTCTCTTCATAAATTTAATCCTCAACCCTGGAATTCTCTCCTTATTTTCTTAGTTATGATGAGAGTGAACAGCTGGACCGTTTTGCAGACTTGTTGACAGTGCTTAGTTCTTACTTTTTCTCCCCCCCCTGCTTTTTTTCAGACAGGCCCTGGCTCACTTTGTCTGGCTACTGTCTGACATGTCAGCTTACACTATTCCAACTCCCAGCTGTTCTTTCCTTTCATGCTATGGATTGTTCTTTGCATTATAGTCAAACACGGGTTTTTATTTCCAGAAGGCTAATCTGTTTCCACAGCAACCTATAAAATGGAGAAATCTGATCCCAGAACTTTTCTTTAAAACTTTTAAATGTGTATATAAACACACATGTATTTGTCCATCTTAAAGGCAATTGCTGTAGCTATGAAATGGAAGCTGTTACGAACACTTAGGAATCAGTAAGTTCTCAAACTGCTTAAGCTACACCATCACATTTCTGATTCTCATTATAGATATTGGCAGAAAATGACTGGGAATATTTTCCATCAAACCTGGTTGCAGTTGCAAAATTGGATATGTTAAACTAAATTATTGGGATCTCCCTGTTTACTCAGTGTCAGATATTTCTGTGTAAATTTTGCTGGTTAACTATTAACTGTCATTGTCAAATGCCACCGCTGCAAACCTACTTGGAACCGAGCAACTGAGCTGATATCCCTCAGCTCAAGCTCCAAATGCTCTGGAATCTAAACGAAATACTGCTATGTAAGAAAAGCAAGGGTTATACCTTCCCCTTTTGAAAAGCCATCCTTTGTAGCTACTTTAAGCTAGCAGCAGCACAAACCTTCTTTGCTGTTGATAAGCTGAGACAAACAGCAAATCTGTGGAGAAGTCAGTCTTTGTATTTGTGAATACAATTTTGAATGAAGGGGAACATCTTAAATGAAGCAGCCCCCATGTAGAGTCTGTTCAGTCGTGATGGCCATATCTCATCACCTGGAAGTTCAGATAAAGCCCAAGATTTAATCATGATCTAAAACTGCTGATCCCCAGGGAAGTTTGGGCAGCTCCAGCTGGCTAGTTGTCTTGGTGTTACCAACAGATTCAAGTCCTCCCAAGCTGCGTGCCATAAATCCTTGGTCTTCATTTTGCACTGGCAGTTATTCAATATGCAGGCTGAGTTTTCTTCAAAACCCATCAAAGCCTGCCCTGTCTTTATAACCTGGGGGTTGGCATCCAAGTATACAGGATGTCTCTTAGGAGGTTAGACCAAAGTTTGATTCATCATTCACTTAAGGATTAGCTTCATTATGTTAAAATCAGGACAGTGACCTGATACCTTCTCGGCTTGGACTGAGAAGGACAAAAGGTCAATGTGCCCAGCCTGTTCAGAGTATACTAATTTCATGTGGCAAATTTTCTGATTGCCTCTAAATCCTTGACCCAAGAGAGTCAGGATGGAAAAGTCATTTTTCAGATACTACTGAGAGCTCCTCTTTGCACAAGTTTTCACCAAATACAGAGCATCAGGCATAAATGTATATTAGTAAACACATCTGAACTGGAGGTGAGTTACATCAAGGCTTCTGAAAATATTTTTAAGTGCTTTGAAGAATGACATCAAATAAACCACTATTGGAATATTCCTGGGGCATTAGTTCACTCCAGCCCACCTCTTGTATTGTTAAATAGGAGTTTAGCTCCTTATTGAATAGTTATTTTAATCAGTATACACTATAGGAATAAACTGTAAAGATTTCCATCAAAGTACTGCTTAAAAGAGGGCCCTGAAACACACTCTTATGGCACTGTAAGAAAAATCTTGAATCAAAGATTACCCACATAATGTTCATGGACATTGTGCATGTGTTTATGTTCATGTTCCCTAATCTACCCCCTATTCCTACCCCTTGATACATCAGACACCCCACAGATACCCTGTACACCCTTGTGTGGTCACATATTAAGCCACTTGTTAATGGTTAAGGCTTCCAAACTTGTCTGGACATGAAAGGTCCCATCATCTACAGTATTGAGAAAAGCCTTAGGAAGACTCCCAAAACACAGCAGTGGAGCTACACTCAAGCAATAAATTAGATTGTGTTCCTGGAGGATCGGAGATCCTATCTTCATTCTGCTTTATCTTCCACGGAAAAGTCAAACTTACTCCTTCCTTCATCTTTTTTTTTCCCTTTCAGCTCAGTCATACCCACTATATGAATTGTGTTAGTGTTTGAGAGAAGTTTTATTCCTGGGCAGTCCTTGCAAATGTATTCATAGCAATGCGGATCGCTGATACAACATCTCTGGGTGACAGTAGTTTTTAAAACGCAGTTTGGAGGAACACTCCTATTTCCTAGCACAGTCAAAGTCATTGGCTCATGAGTAAAATCCCAGGGCAGAGAAATCTTTGGCTTTAATAAGGCTAATGAGGTACTATGACTCTGTTATCATTAAATTTGGGCAAATTCTGTGGTCCTGGAGGATTTGTGAACATCTCTAACTGGTCTTGGAGGGATGCCAAACTAGTTTGATGTTTCCTCCTCCCTCATGCACTCCTCGTCCCTCACATCTGCCTCATCAGTCCTTTGGTGATTTGAACAAAACAAGAACGGTGTAAATATGTATACCACTTCTCCTACTTAATAGTGAAACTTGTGTTTTCTATTAAGAATTCTACCTTCTGTTGGAACTTCAAGGGAAATGTGGTGTCTATGTTGACAGTGTTTTTCTTCTCTTGCCTGATATTATTTTAATTTTCTCTCAGCTGGATTCTTCTCTCTCTCTCCCCAGCCCTTTTCAAAGTGGGTTGCTAATCTGAGATTGCTCAAAATAATAATTAATTTTTTAACATCCTGGGAGTTTTGAAATACAGGCAAATCTTCCATCAGTGTTTCCAAGGGCATAAGTCACTGCAGTATTAACAACAAGCCAAGGAAATACAATTATTACTTTTTTGATGCATGGCCTGTGGTAGTAGAGCCCAAAAAGTTGAGCATAGGGAGATTCATGACACATTACAGGAGTGAATGCCTAACTGCGCTCACTCTGCCCATAACTTGAGTTGGTCAGGCTATTGTGTTTGTTTGTTTTCTGATCTTTATGTCAGAGTTTGCTGCCTCTGGGAAGCACCAAGCTGTCTGTGTGTGCTCTTGTCTATGCACATGCAAAGTCTGAGAGGTTTCAAAAGCATTAACAGTAATTGCACATGCACTGACCACTGCGGAAGGTTTGCTATTTTCTGGAAGCATCAGCTTTGCCACACGTGTCATGGAGCAAGTTTAGATACCTCTGGCATTTAGGTAGTTGTTGACATGCAGAGATTTGCATTTCTGTGTTGGAGTGAAATACGTACTGTACTGTACTATTTCAAGCACCCATATATTTTCTTAGGTCTTTCCCTGAATGCCTCACAGTCCCTCACTTATTTATACTGAATAAAGCTGAAAAATGCTAATAAGGTCATTTCACCTCTGAAGAGGTGAGGGACATGAATTGTAAAGTGGAGGTCCATAGCCTGTGCAACAACACATGCACCAGTAGCAACACAAGGAGCCGTAGACCTCCTCCAGCCTGGGCTGGCATCATGACCAGTTTGGCACCCAGTATCTTCCTCTTGGGGTAAGTTCCCACTGTTTGCTGCCGACTTCTTGCAGCATAAACTGTTGCAGAAGTATGGGACAAGGGTTTGTTCTGTCTCTCAGCCACCTGTGTAATTTTTTTTTAAAACCAATTTCAATACTCCTTAACTGACAGCAGAAGGAGTGTTTGAAAGGGAACAAAGGGCTACGTCTTCAAAGTGGTTCTTTGTGCTGGTAGAATAAATGTCTGTTCTCTCTACCCTTTGTGGGCCCAGGTGATAAGAGCCACTTTTGGACAAAGGACACAAACCGAGATATATGGGATGGACAGCTCAGTAACTTGACGGACAAACGTGAGTATCCCATCCCCAATCCTCTTTAACAATTGGACTTTCACAGTACAAAGCCTCCTAGAGTCTGGTTTTCTAATTAAAGCAACTTTATGAAGAAAAGGTCCAAACCTTCACACTGGTATTTTTTTCCTCCCAGGCTGTACATTTGTAATAGCAGCCAGTCTCAACTTGTCAGAACATGTCTCTGATATAATGAGCCAGAGGAATTAACTAATTTACCACAGCTGGCCTCACTCTTTTGCCCTGAAAATTCCTGTATTTAGGTAATGCGGCTGTGAACTTCGCTCCATCACAAAAAGAGACTAAGGGACTAGAAAAGAAGAAAACAAAAAGATTGTAATACCCCTCCCACCTCCCCTTCCAAATCTGCCTTTGGGGTTTGTACATCCTGCCCCAGGGCACATGGATTTTGTGTTTGAGGATGCAGCCGTGTCAGTCCTGAGAATCTTGACGTATTCTCCTGTCTCAAACACGGTTCTTGCGGTGCACTGGAAAATCCTCCTTTGTGTCCAGTCTTCAGACAATATCCGAGGTCATTAGTAAAGAACTTTTAACTCACACAATAACAGCTTGAGCTTAAGCTCCACTGCACAATGCAGGAGTGAGAGACATTCACACTTGCCTTGCTGTATTTCAAGAATGCCTACCTAGTTTACACAAAATGACTGAAAATGAAGGAGGTTAAAACTCCTATTAAAACCACAAGTTATCTAGTCTGATATTTAGGATTGGTCTATGTTAATATTGGGGTCATCCCCACTAAGGTGTCCAAGCCTTCACATACCTCTTCCTTATTTCACAGCAGCTGCCCCAGCTGCCTCCATGATGTGTGGGTCCTTCAAGGGAATTCCAGGAATCAACCTTCTTTCAAGCTCCTCTCTAACTACAGATGCCCTAAGATGCCCTAAAATAACAGAAGCAGGGGTTTTGGGATGGTTTAGTAGCTGGCTTTCAGACAGCTCGATCTGCTGGACTCCGTTAGATGTATATTTCAGAAGAGCTGGGGCTGGGACACACAGTCTGATGATGCAGAGAGTACTTTTTCTCTTCCCTTTGGTTCATGAGCTCAGAGACGTACCCCTTGTGTCAAGTGGGAAGACAGATGTCTTAAATGGTGGCTCACTGTGTCTGGGATCCCCACGGCCACACAGGAGTATATGAGTTCTCATGGATATGGCTTGTAGTGGGCAGATATGGGCCAACAAGAAAAAGCATGGGAAAAGCCTGGTCCTGTATGCCTCTTGTGCGCTACGTAGGAGGAGGATGTGATAGCCCATATTTTATTTTGTGATAGCCCTCTACTCTGCTCTGGTGAGACTGCACCTGCAGAACTGCATCCAGCTCTGGAACCCTCAGCACAAGAAAGACATGGACCTGTTGGAGTGGGTCCAGAGGAGGGCCACTAAAATGATTAGGGGGATGGAACGCTTCTCCTATGAAGAAAAGCTTGAGAGAGTTGGGATTGTTCTGCCTGGAGAAGAGAAGGCTTTGGGGAGACCTTATTGCAGCCTTTCAGTACTTAAAGGGGGCTGATAAGAAAGATGGGGACAGACTTTTTAGCAGGGCCCGTTGAGATAGGACAAGGGGGAATGGATTTAAACTGAAAGAGGGTAGATTTAGACTAGCTATAAGGAAGAAATTTTTTACAATGAGAGTGGTGAAACACTGGCACAGGTTGCCCAGAGAGGTGGTAGATGCCCCATCCCTGGAAACATTCAAGGCCAGGTTGCATGGGGCTCTGAGCAACCTGATCTAGTTGAAGATGTCCCTGCCCACAGCAGGGCGGTTGGACTAGCTGACCTTTAAAGGTCCCTTCCAACCCAAACCATTCTGTGATTCTATGATTCTATGATGTGCATGGCACTCTTCAGCAAGACATGTTTGATATCATGTCATCAACATCATGGCATCAACATTCATCAGGGTTTCTGGGTCCTGAGATGAGAAACCTCTTGTGAAAATGCTTTGTGGAAATGTTTTGTAGACGTGGACAGAAGGTAGCGCTAAGGTTGACTCTGTCTGCTGGTGTGGACCTATGCTGAGATTTCCAGGCTCCAGAAAGGGCAAAATTTCATTCATGTCTATTCTCTGTGCTCATTTCTTAGCCATCACTCATTAACTATTTGCATGTTGGCTGTTTTGAAGGTCTGTTTCTATTTGTGAGCTGATTATAATACAGGGCACTTGGGGATAAAGCTGGTCTCAGTTTTGCTGTTATACCGTGTATGAAATATATAAAAATAAATGGAAATAAAGAGAGTGTAACTCACTATGTGGCATACGAAAAATCCAAGCACAAACTGACTTTGCGGTTCAGAGCACCAACCTGAAATGCAGTTCTCTGCCTTTCAGAAAGTGCTAACTTTAGTGACATTCAAGAATAGGAATGTCATGTGTTGTTTTGTCTTTAGAAAACCTCTAATTCCTTTGTGAGATATGAATTGCAAATTCGATATTCTTCATACATTCCCTAAGTAACAAGCTTTCCTACAATCAGTCTTTCTGTCTGTGTCCCCCCAAAAGCTAAATATTTTATATAGAATTATTCAGCTTCAAAAGAAGTGAGCATCCCACGCAGAATTTCCTGGTTTATGTAGAATAAATAATTTTTCAAGCTGTTGATGTGTTCATATTGCCTGAGAACAGGAGGAATCCAAACTATTTCTCCCATTCTGTGGATGAGGAAATGCTGTTAAGGAATGCTCCCGGTATGATATTCTGTAAGAGGCTCACCACTTATGTTGTTTTATTCCACTTTTAAGCCAGAAGTGTTGGAGAAATTCAGCCTGAAGCCTCAAGTTATTCTGGGCTTTTTTCCTACTAAGAATGTAAGTATGCACACACATAGGGGGAAGGGGCGAAGGAAGGAAGAGGAGGAAAGAAAGAAGTAAAAAAGGAAGGAGGAAAAAAGAAAAGGAGGGAGGGAAAAAAGAAATAAAGGAAGGGGAAGAGATAGAACAGAAGGAAGCAGGAGGAGGGGGAACATTAATAACAAATTCTTGCAGAGATGTTCCTGTCTCTAGTACTGTGATTTTTGTTTGCCCACGTTTTTCCTCAGTGATATGTCTGGAACAGGTCTTTGCCATGACCATCTTTTCTCACTCTGTCTCTATA
Source organism: Calonectris borealis (assembly GCF_964195595.1). Lineage (NCBI taxonomy): Eukaryota > Metazoa > Chordata > Aves > Procellariiformes > Procellariidae > Calonectris > Calonectris borealis. The sequence goes on from NC_134312.1 coordinate 210,098,281, forward strand.
AATGAGTATCCATTCAGCACAAAACCTTCCCATTCAGAGGAAAAGGCATTTTAAACAGGGATGTGCAATCTTTCTCCCTTGGTGGGATTCTGGGACTTGGTGCTTCAGGACAATGCAAATTCCTGACTAAGAGGAGTCATTCCATGAACAGGAGAGTTGTAGTCCACATAAACCACAAAAAAGTCTCCCACATGAGGGAAAAATCTTCCCTCAAGATGGAGTTTGCAAAACACCAAAAACATCAGACAAATTTAAGATCTATTTAATATGCACCAATCTATGAACTGTAAAGATTCACAGCTCAATAACGAGAATATCCAAAATGTGTAATCAAATTTTGGCCAGATTTCTCTGCTTTTGTATCCTCCCCGAAACAATAATCATAATATTTGGGGATTTTTTAGTATAAAACATTTTTCCAGGCATTCTAAAGCAAAACCCACAAGTGATCTATGCTTGCCCACACTGATTCTGACTGTAATAACCTTAAACTTTATTATTAAATGGCACCTTTTTCTGGACACACTGTTGTACTGAGAGGACTTGGCACAAACAAGGATTAATAGTGATTTTTCTTGGAGAGAATGACGGCCTCAGGCAATAGATAAGAGGGTATGAGGACCATATAAGTACTTAATAAAAAGAAATAAGCTTCGTTTCAACTGTGGCAGTCAATGAGAAATATAATTTCTTTTCTTATTATCATTTTTATAGGGCTCTAAATTGTGAATGGTGCTTTCTGGATAAGTGACATGACAGGTTCCTGTGATATTAAACTTGATTTAACTTAGTAAAGACTATAAACTAAAGAAATTTGTATGGCTACACTGGTGAATGGGCAATGCTGTATATTCACTAACGTATGGATCATGTTGACTCCTTCTTCACTCTTACATATAATTTATCAAGTAACATGGGGAAATATGAGTGTGGACTGATGCCCAGGAAAGACTTCATCGCTGGAAAGTGATAAGAAGAAAGTCTCCGAGCTGAGCTGTAGGCTGTAGCTTATGGCGGTTGGCATAAATGCACATTTCAACATGTCTTGTAGACAGACCATGAGCTCACGGGATAGGACTTCATTTCACCTCTGTTCATGGAGTGCCATGGGTGCATGGGAAATCCACAGATAAAAATAACCATTAGCTAACAGGATGTGTCCTTGTATGCAAGGGAGGCAAGGGATGACTGTACCAGCAGGAAAAATCTGCAATAATTGGGGAGGTTCGTGGTGTGGAAACTGGAGCATGAGAGTGGGAAGGAGATTTTCCTAGTAGTAGTCCAGGGACAACCAAAGGCCTTTCGCTTTGCATTTTTCTGCAGTTTTGTGTTGGAGAACAAAATGTGTGCTTTGGAAGAGACTCAGCCATGGCCATGAACCTCTCTAAGGAGGCTGGGAAACCTAGCAGTCTGCTGCTTAGTCACATTAAACTATGAAGAACAGTATTTTTTTAGCTGGGAGAGCTTAGTTTTCTACAGGTATTTTTCAAACAAGAAAATGAGTTTTCTTCCACTATTAAAAATGCTCACAGCTGTCAGGATGAAGAGTGTAGGGTAAGGTCCTTTTGATATATGGCAGAGCTAAAAAACTGAACGTTTATCTATTTAACAACACTTCACAGTTGCCAGATTTACACACACATTGTATTTAGCCCAGCAGTAAAATTTATAACTCTCCTTTTGGACAGCATAATTCTTTCCCTCTGCTAGGAGAGAAGTATATCCAGGGGAAAAGGCACATTTCCTTTAAAGATCAGTAGGTTGTTCTGTGAAATGTTTGATGTATATTTAGGGACATTATTAATCGTGTTAATAATATTTGTTTGTCACTAAACCTGCATAGAGATTTTGTCTTCAGTGGACATTTTTATTCCACGTAAGGATGTTTGGGGCTATATTTGGACAAAAGTATTTACGTGTCTTGTATGAGACAGGTATCTAGTGAGGTTTTCAAAGGCAACGAATGCATTGGATGTAGTAGCGGTAAGAACCAGGGCGCTTTGGTACTTTTGAATTAGCGCAGGCAGCTTCTCTGAGTTGTTAGGCAGCTAAGGGTCTTCCAGGGCTCATCTTGTGGTCCTTTATCCGGTACTCCAAAGTCAGGTGTTGTAAGCTGCACTTCATGAGGGATGATGTAGACAGATCGTGCGTCCGGGCTGTTTTGGAGGAGAAAAAGCATGGGGAGGCATGTGGAAAAAAGATTTCTGGAATCTGAGTGAACTGGCTCCAGCAAGTTCCTATAAGTGCTTTGGATACACTTTGGATACACTGAAATGGGTGTGCAGAGGTCAGGAGGTCTAATCAGGAGCTCAGCTCCTCCTTGGATCCTCCTGAAGCGGAGTAGGACAGTGAGAGGTAATGGTAAAAACTAACTGTATTGGAAATTTGATATAGTAATCCAAAATTTGCTGTGAGAAAGGGATTGCTCTGAAGGGTCAGCTGGTGCTGGGGTGTGCTCTAAGACACAGAAACCCTCTGGTCTCAACTCCATGCTTAGAAATCCTGACAAGTGAAGAGCTACTGGTCTCGGTGGTCTCTGTTTCTTGTCAGCTTTCCAAGAGAGCTGCTGAGGAGCCGGTGGCCGAGCTGTCAGGAAATAGGGCAGCTCTCTGATGTCTGGAGCTTCGCTGGATCAAGCTGTTTCTTCTTGGTGTTTCGTTTTCAGTCAGCCTTGGCATCTGATGAAAACAAAGCTCCTAAATGGCGTAGACAGGGGTACTTTTGTAGAACGGTTCAAGGAAATACTGCACTCAGAGGCACAGTAAATAATAATCTGCTCCTTTTCGGTGCAGAGGAGAACAAATTCACTCCAGCCTCTGGCCTAAGTCAATTTCCTAAATAGTGTCTCAGAACTTTGTACAGAAAATGATACAAAAATGGGTACAGAAAATCGTACACCTTTGTACGAACAAATTTTCTAAGGGTCAGGTTTGTGAAGGGGGTTAGTGATGTAAAGGTAGCTAGATATCTAGAGAGATTTCCCAGAGCTTCTAGTTGTGTAACTTTCATTTTAAAAGGAGTTAGAGAACCTGGGCACTTATGAAAGTCCCGGCAGATGCCTTTTTGTGTCCTAAGGGACCTTTGTAATTCTAGTCCTGTAGGGCTAGGGACATTTCACTCCATTCTGCTTTGTCCGCTTGCAGTATTTCTGCTGTTACACTCAACTAAATGCTCCTTCTGGAGCCGAATGCACGCTCCTCCATCAGGGGATGCAGGAGTGAAATTGTCTGTCTTAAAGATATGCTTGACACAAATTACAGCTGTGGCTTAAATGTGCATCCAGGCACCACTCAACACCCAAGTTTCTGTACAGTCATATCTAACCCCGCTGAATTCACCCTTTTCATAACTGATTTAATAAAAAAAGGGCAAACCAAAAAAAAACCCAACCCTTCAGGCTTTTAAGATTCTTCAAGGCTAAAATTGCTTGGGCGGGTTCCCCAGCATGAACTGATCTCAAATGAAAACTAAACGATGGTTTTACTTTGATCTTGCATTTTGTCTGAGGCATTCTGAACCAACCCCACAAAGTGGCTGAGACTTAAATGGGATTCCTCTAAACAGTCATCATAGCCTCTTAATTCCAGCACTAAGCTACTAAATGTGAAATGGTACAGAATCGTATAATTGCAGCCAGACATTATAAGCAATAATTATCTGTAGTCTGTCACAATACTTCTGTTGTAATTTTATACCTCATTGTAGACACGCTGTCTACTTTACCTTCCACATACCAGCAGCTGCCTGTGGTAGTAAACTGCTCTGAAGCCTTTTTTTTCCCCCTGTATTGACACGATTAGTTAGGTAAACTTGCTTCACACTTAGCCTGCCTGGGTAGCTGAGTGAACAGAAATGTTAATACTGGCGTCATGTTTGCTGTGATTAATCCAGTCTTTCCTTCAGTATTAGTATTTACCTTGGGTTTGCAGTTTTCTCTGGAATCCCGCAAAGACGTCTGCCTTGTGCTAAGTGTGTGTATCAGGTCTTGTTGATTATTATTCGGTGTGACAGTGGGATGACTGATAAAATAAATGAGGAGAATAAATAGCAGAATTAGTTTTTAATTTCTTTTTCCCTTGGTTGCTCTCACTGTGTTTTTAAAGAGGCATGAAATTATGGTAGCTCTACTGTATTAAAAATTGCCAGGAATTTGCATGGATTCACTTGTAGAAGGTCTGATCTCACAACACCTATTACAAAGAGAGAAGGAAGGAAGGCAGACAATTCAGAAGCAAAAGTAAAAAATGGCCTTTTTCTTAAGTATTTTGTTTCTAAGCATTCATGTCAAACGCCCTTCTCGCAGCATGATGCTAGTAATGTTTATAACATGTAAGACTTTCATACTCATAAGTTCTGTTCATTAAATTCCATGTCCTGAATAAATCCTACAACGTTCACAGTCTTACAGGCATGGCAGGAGTTGTGGGTGTATTTATCACTTCATATAATTAGACACTCAGAGGTTTGCATTTATCTACATTGGTAGTATCCTCTCTCTAAAGACATACTGAATCACACAGGGCCAGAATATGAAGTTTTCAATACTTATCTTATGGATGATGCGAAGAAGGTTTTCTTCTGCTGCTACAACTTATGGAGTAATCCACCTACAGAACAAGCTTTCACCATCATTTAGTCTTTCCTCATGCTTGTATATAATATCCATGTTAGTGACAGAGATGTGTTGATACTGAGAAGAGTACTTAAAAACTGTGGCTAAAAGTAAAAAAAAGATTGCAAAAAAAAATCTTGTAGTCAGGGTTAGAAGCCAATTTGTAAACTTTATAGCTTACCTACATATTCTTGATTTAATAAAACATAAGAAGCCCAAATTCAACTTGGCTGCGTTGTTTAGCAATAACATGTCCCTTGAATTGTAAGCCAAATACAGCTTGTATTTCCTGTGCAGAGATTTACAATGAAAAAAGAGAATTCCAAACATTTACGTAGAAATTATTTTATACCTGGAGCTGAACTTTGTCACAGTGAAATGGTTAATAGTTTTACAGTGACTTCTGTGGAAGCAGTATCATGCCCTAAAGTTTTTGTTCAACTGTTTCCATCAACATTTGCACATAGAAATCCATGCTGCTCTCAACTGCCATCTTCCATCCCAGATCTTTGAACTTTTAACCCTAAAATGTTTATTGACAGACTGTAAATTCCTGAAATAACAGGAGGCTGTGTTGACACAACAGTAGGCATGTGGTTGAGGGGATGAGGGTAACAGCATGCACTAAGTTTCATCATGACATGGAAGAGAGATGTGATTGAGGTGTGTATCCATGCCTGGGAACTCAGCGGGGTGCACACAGACATTGAATCGCATGAGTTGTAGGTGTGGAGAAATACATATATTTTTATATTTTTGAGAAGAATATTTGGATTTCTCCAGATTCTGATAAAAGACAGCAGCATCAGAAAATGGAGAATGCGTGTCCCGTATTTGATCCCGTGATAGGTCTTGCAGTAGGTTGCAGTAAGTTGCAATGAAGGATGTGTGACAACAGAGGCTTTGCCTGTGAGTATGGTACCTCCCTTACCGCACACTGAACAGGAGATGTGGGGTGACGGAGCAGAAGAGAAGCTCTGTGAGGGGAGCCTTGGTGCTAGGGATTGTGAGGACTCTGTAAATACCATCCTCAGTGCATAAGGGCTTGCAAAATCTAAATATTTCTCTTTGGTGGTCTTTAATGGTTAGGAGATGTGAGAGGTGGGAACTGCAGGAGGTGCATATCTGCCTGGTGTGAAACTGCATCTTCTTCTGGCAGCAGTTAGGGGAAGGTGGATCCTGTGTGACACGTGGGCTAAGCATTAGATTTACTATAAAGGTATTCCAGTGTGTGCCTGTATGAATTTTCAAAAGAAAGTATATTTGGTCAGATTCCAATAAGTTTGCTTGTTTGTTGTAAAAATAGTAAAAATTGTCTTTTAAGGTCTAGGTTATGAGTTCTCGCCTGTTCTATTCAATCTTACAGTTAATACATATGCACCACTTACTTACATTTTAGAGACACGTTTGGTCTCATTTTTCTGGCAGTGACAAATGCTTTTACAGTTAATAAGAAAAAATTGTTGATTTGCATCACTGACAAAGGAGAAGAAACATTTTTTTAACAGTGATTTGCAACCACCAGCTCTTCCCGGGCAATATATAGATACTTACTAAAGAAAACATTTTACCAGTGACTTGGCATAAGCTTATCCTAAAAAGGTAATGATGTGAAATTGTGATTTCTGGGACTGAGAGGCCAGTCCTGAATTCAACAGTAGTTGAATGCATGTGTTTACTATTACTTAGTCACATGTTTGTTTAATCATATCAGTTAGTATTACATTGCAAGACCACTCCAGGTTCATTTTATTTGGATTTTCCTATAGTTTATTTTTGCACATGTTCCATTATTAATGACCTTCCGAGTACTTTGTCATGTATATTGCATCATGTAATTATTAATTTATGCTTATTTTTCCTGCCTGTTTCCATGTATGTTCAGCATGTATACACAAATTCCAACCTTTTACTGGAGCAATAAAGGAGATTATGTTGCAGATTATGTTAAGCATTATTCTGAACGCTATTTTAAAGAGACATGTACAGAACTTCACCCCTAGTTCTCTCTATGGCTTCCAGCTGCAGTCCTTATGACCAGCAAGCCTGTTTTTCTCCTCTGGTTATAGTGTCCCAGATTGTCCTTACTTGCATTTCTTTTTCCTTGGACTACCTCTCTTGATCCTTCTGCATCTTAGTCAGATTTGCCACCCAGACTCTCCAGCAAAGACACTGCGAACCAGCAGACACAGTTGCTTGAAGGTCAAGGGTCCTACTGACTTGTAGGGACTGCCCTTTACAGGACGATTCTGGCTTTCCTTTCGTAAATATGGTTTTGAGTGTGTTAATCATATGCAATGTCCAGTACCAAATAGGAGCTGTGACAGGAGATAGAACATGATCAGGGAGGATGGTGTCCTTCACTCCTAACTCCTCCAGCCCCTTAGAAGTGAGTTTGTGTGAATTCAGATTCATTAGAAGTTCTGAACTTCTGCATGCCTCCATGGGAATGTCAAAAGGCATGTTCTGGATAGAAATTTCATTTCTTGATGAGTTCCTAGCTCAATAGGAGCTGCTGTTTCACAGCGAAAGCAGATGCAGACTGTCATCTGTTATGGCAAGTTAGTACTGTCCAGGCCAGCAGTGGCTCATGCAGTTGCTTGCAACTTGGCTCTCACAGGGTCTCCTGGGCCAGCCTGCTTTCCACAACAAGTAGAAACTATCTCATCAGGGGCTCATCTGAGCTGTCACAGCCATCGGCAATATGGCATTCTCATGCAGGAACAATGGTGTGGTGCTGTTCAACGTAGAAAATGGCAGTTTGGCACACTCTTGCATAACCACTCCATCTCAGGCTCAATTGTCTATTAAATGTCTCTGAATTCACAGGGCTGCATAGCATCAGAACCCGTCCCTGGCAAACTGCTTTCAATACCGCGACAGATGGAAAACAAAGAAAAAATATGCAGTAATGTTTCTCAGCTTGCAAAAAGCAAAAAAATCTCCCATTCTCTACAGAGAAACCTAAATCCATCACGCAATTCAGTCCTCCCAATATCTGTCTTTGTCTGCCAACTCAGAACAAGCACAGACCCAAAGACCACATCTACAGGGGTAATACTGAGGAAACATGGCCACGTTTGCCATTGGCCTGAGGCACGATGCTGATTTATACCCACTGATGTTTTCATCCAGAGTGCCTCAGCTTTTATGTGCTAACCTTGTCGGGAGGATGAGCAGAAAGCTGAACTCTCTGAGCCTGTCAATATCTCTTTTGCAGTTGTTAGACAAGGTTACAGTAAATTGGATTATAAGATCTTTCTGAAACCAGAGTTTTCGTTTCATTTTAAACTTTCTCCAATATCTAATGCACTTCCTCTTCTTTCCAAAACAATGAACAATAGATCTCCATGTAACATCTTAAGTTTTTGAAATGAGGGATAACAGCACATGCATTAGGAGAAAATCTCTAAGCCATCCTAAACCTTATCCTTATTTTAATGGTCAATGTTTTCAAATAATTTTCCCCTGGCTTGATGTTTAATAGGAGGGATATATTTCATTTTATTTATATAGGGTTATGACCTGCACCACATTAAACACTGTGTGCTAAAATGTGCATCCAGGGAGTTGCCTGCAATGAGGAATTGCGGGCAGAGATGGAGAATCAGTTTCAGTCTTCAGAGGACCAAACAGAGGTTGTAATGGTTGTTGAGGGACATGGTACAGCTCACAGCTTGGAAAACAATTGCATTATCAGGAAAGAAAGAAGCTACAAACTGCGCTAGAGAAAGGTAAGAAATCTGGGTCGTGATTTGGATTTGTGAAATGAGCTGAATTTGCTGTTTTACTAGTGTAGATGAGAGCTATTAGCTAAAACAGAGAATGACAGGAGAAGACTATAAACTTTTTTTCTCTGTGTTAAAAATGGGATGATGCTGAGACACGTGAAAGGAAATGTTACTAACAGGTGTGAGAAGGAAAGACAGGAGTCTGAAATGGAGAGGGTTATCAGCAGAGATGAAAATTAAAACTAGATGAGAGGGTAAGGTTAATGAGGGACTGGGGTTGGATCACCCCAGACGGCTCATCACGAATTCCTGCTGGGATCTGTTTCTCTCTTTCCTGATCCATGTAAAAAACTCTTCAAACTGCAGGTTATCTCTTCTCACAGTGAGGGAATAAAAAGTCGACCTGAAGGGATTCAGGTCATGCAAGATCCTGCTTTTGGAAGAATCATCAACATTTATGCTCTTCAGATGTTGTACTCTGTGAGATTCATATGCATGCATATGCGGCCATGAATATTACATGGTTTTCCAAAACACAAGTGAATTTTGTGATATTTAAGTGTAGCACAAGGTGACTGTTGTCTTGATATTAGCTATGGAAGAGAAAGATTTAAAAATAGATTTTTTTTAATGACTCATATATACATTTTAATGAAAATATTCTGTTTTAATATGATGGGTACCTAGCAAAGGTATGGTTTTCTGTTGAGCTGAATTGAACAGCATTAGTGGCTTCAGAGAACTTGCCTTGGCAGCTGTGGCAAAAGCTAAAGTCAGCAGTACTCTAGCTGACTGTTTTTACTGGAAGACCCTGTGAGAGGAACACCCAGCAGACTGAGAAGAGATCCTAGATTAAAAGAGGAATATTAATTTCTTTAAAAACAAGAGCAGGAAAGTGTGTATTTGGGAAGAACTAATGCTCTTGTGTACCCTTCTCATAGTTTGCATAATCCAGCTGCTTTCCCTTACGAGACCTTGATTTCCACAGTTCCCAACCGTCACACACTCGCCTTGCTTACAGTATTGATGTGAAGTAAAGGTAGGGAAGGGAGCAGGACCATGACTTTCCTGTCTCAGTAACTCAACAACTAGATTAGAGGACCAGGTATGTGTTGTGTCTAGCTTGATGGATCCCCAAATCTTTCATTGCTGTCTGCAGGATGGACTCTCACAAGACAGAGATACTTACTTAGAAACCCATAACACAGTGACTTTTCTCCTTGATGATAAGGTTGATATTTCTAAAATCCTTCAGACTGACAGGTCTTAGAATCTTCCTGTCTCATTTCTGAGACCAGTGGTTTCACTAGCATTTTAAAATTACTTGAAAACAGCCCAAAAGATTGGGTATGCTCTGATCACACCTAGCTTATTTAACTGTCAAAGGGACTTAGAACCAAAGATTTCTGATTTTGGGGTTCCAGGTGGCCTGAAGTGCCTAGGTGGTTAGTTCATGAAACATAGCAAACTTTTAGGGGTGCCTAAGGATTCAACTTTATGAGCCTTTCACTTCTGAGGTGCCTCAGCAGTATAGTTGGAGCTTTCCTTAATTTTCTCCTGAATGTGTCTAATTTTTACTCCTACATGCTTCTTACAATATGTTCCATAAGCTTCAATTATGCAAAATATTTTAGAAGGATCACCTATTTCCAATAAGTAAATAAATAAATAAATAAAATCATTCAGAACGGTCCATGTAATGTATTACAATAATCGTTTCTGTTTTCTATGTTCAACAGCCAGCTTAACTATTTGCACGGGGCAAAAACCTCAATAATGAAATTACCTCAGGCTTGATTTCACAAACCAGCATTGCAGAACAGCTATGGATTTCAATGCCTCGACCACTAAATCTGCTTATGAGAAACAGCCAAGGAGTAAATGATATTTGCTTACTTAACTGTGATAAGAAGTGATCCCAGAACCCAAGTTAATACAAGCTGAAGCTTTGACATGGTATTAAGAAGGCTGTGGTGTTTCCTCATGGAGAACAACAGCTCTTTGTGACTGGAAAAAGTCCTCTGGTCCATTCCATATAAAGACAGTTGCCAAGGGTACATTCCAGCTGCTGTAGTAATATTTTGCTTACTTTAAATATATACCGCTGATAACTTCAATGAAAGATAATTTTTAAAATTTCTTATCCTCTGCTACTGGATAATGTTTCTATAAGAGCCTTTATGAGGAGTTCTGCATTCCTCTACAGAGATACAGATATGCCACTGGTTTATTTATTAACTCCTGCAGTAACAACTAATTTGGTGACCACGGCAAAAAAATCCCTCAGAGGTCATTGGACCAGATCTATAATTTCTAAATCCAGTAGAAGAATATGTAAAACACTCTGGGAAGATTCAGGATTAAACCCACCATAGAAATGAAAGATTCCAATTATTAATCTTAAGAAAAAGATTTTATTTATACCAAAGTATTACAGAGGAGTGTAAGTAGTTGTCCATTATGTGCTGAATGCTAATAAAGTGTGTTCTGCCAGAAACTAATGCTTCTTTTATCAACACTTTCTACTTAGTAACTGACCTTTAGTTCCTGTAGGAATAATTAGGATCACTGACGAGAGTTATTCATGTTTTCAGACTCCTGTGAATAACATAGTGATGTGATTTCCTGACTAGATGTAACCCAGGAGCATTTTTTCATGCACCGAAGAATAGCTGATAGTGATTAAATGTAATTTTATAAGTTTGCTTTTATTCCTACAAGGCTCAACACACCCTCTGTGTTATAGCAGTTACTTAACTCTCCTGTAGACCTTTCCATATCCAGGTTATAGGGGGGTCAGTCATTCACACTGAATGGGGGGTACAATTATAATAGAGGCAGTTTATCTGTTCCTTCTTTTCAGAATTTTTTAAGGAAATGTCTTTCTGTGTGCCCAGGACAAGTCATTCCCTGTTGGAATTCCCTGCGTGGCTGTTCCCCGACCATAAAACACCAGGCAGAGAGGACAGATCTTTTATACTAGGTTGCGCTGTCCATACAAGGCAATAACTTTGGTCAATGATACACTCCCAGAGGAGATAAGTAACCATTTCTTTTTGTATTATTATACATTAAATGAGCTGTTAATTTTCCATCCTATTTAAAATTCATATGTTTTATAGCAATAATATTTTATGTCTCACCTTTGCATTAAAACCTACCTTGGTAGCAGTTCCAAAGTTAATATTAAGAAGCTGTTTTAAACTCTCTGCATTGTTAAATAATTCTTGTATTTTTGCTGTAGTTTTCTTCACATGTCCCTTTCCTCTGGACTTCCAGACTGAAACACCCCAAACCTCTTTGTAATATAGAGAGGGCTAATTTTGCACAGGAAGGGCTGGATTGATTTAGTGGAACCAGTTTGAGACATGTATATATATCTGTCCAGCATACATGTCTGTGTGGACATATTATTATCCTGACACCTTTGTTCCAACAATGCTTCAATACAAGACCAGTTTTGTGTGCGTACATGCATATATCTCTCCCATCATACATCTATTACAAACTTTATTAAACTTCCAGAGCCACTGGAACTCTGCCACCTCATGGGTGTAAGGCAATGGTTCTTTAACAATGCAGTTACGAAAACAAATATTTTTGACAGAACTTGAGAAATAATTTCTTCATTTGATGTGTTTATTCATTTCTGCAGACTTAAAAATTCACTCATCTCTTTTTTCTCTGGGTATAAGCAAAAAATAGACACCTGTCATAACAAATTCAACTACAAATATACTTCTTGGAAACATCTCTAGCAAAATCTGAGCTATTTTTGCTTTATATTTGGGTTATTTGACATTAATAACAGAAGTGATTTTCAGAGCTCTGGGAGCAATTAGAGCAGATCACCCACACATCTTTTTTCTAAAGGTTGTCCACGTCCCCTCTGCAGTGGTTGTAAAATGCTGTACTCACTGATCTCTCGGGTTGCTTCCTTTAACCAACATCGCAATGGCTTCAGCTGGATTAAACGTTCAATGACTCTTTGTTGCCCAGAATCACATTGCACCCAAACCCTCGAAAACACCACATTGCCTGGCCGGTAAACAGCGTAGAGAATGAGATACAGGTCATCTGCTGCAAACAGAGGATGCAGAATCCCAAACCATTTTTCTCCCATCTTGGAAGTCTCAGTTGGTAAACACAGGTGATTAAGTGGGTGGGGATCCCCTACCAAAGTCCCTGGGAGCAAGAGATGAAAGAAGCCATTGTCACCTTTGCGTGCCTGGGCTATACCTTTGCTATTAGAGCATGGAGAGCTTCCTGGGTCAGGGCACATGCATCATCCACTTTCTGACTTTCTGTGAGGTTGAAACTCAAACCTATCTTAACCATTATCTCACTCCCATGTTTCTGCAGAAAAAAGTGTAGATTTGTGGGCCAGAGGTGAGTTACAGCGTGTCAAACACATAAGTTTGGACACAGTCATGGCAGAGAGATCATTTGATTGGCTGAACATGAGCCGGCAGTGTGCCCAGGTGGCCAAGAAGGCCAACGGCATCCTGGCCTGTATCAGAAATAGTGTGGCCAGCAGGAGCAGGGAGGTGATCGTGCCCCTGTACTCGGCACTGGTGAGGCCGCACCTCGAATCCTGTGTTCAGTTTTGGGCCCCTCACTACAAGAAGGACATGGAGGTGCTGGAGCGTGTCCAGAGAAGGGCAACGAAGCTGGTGAAGGGCCTGGAGCACAAGTCTTATGAGGAGCGGCTGAAGGAACTGAGACTGTTTAGTCTGGAGAAGGGGAGGCTGAGGGGAGACCTCATCGCGCTCTACAACTACCTGAAAGGAGGTTGTAGCGAGGTGGGTGTCGGTCTCTTCTCCCAAGTAACAAGCAATAGGACGAGAGGAAATGGCCTCAAGTTGCGCCAGGGGAGGTTTAGATTGGACATTAGGAAAAATTTCTTTACTGCAAGAGTGGTCAGACCTTGGAACAGGCTGCCCAGGGAAGTGGTTGAGTCCCCATCCCTGGAAGTACTTAAAAGACATGTAGATGAGGTGCTTAGGGACATAGTTTAGTGGGCATGGTGGTATTGAGTTGATGGTTGGACTCGATGATCTTGGAGGTCTTTTCCAACCTTAATGATTCTATGATTCTATGATTCTATGATCCTATGCATTACACTGAGATGTGCCAGACAAAATGAACCAAAAATTCATGAAGTAAAGCATGGTCACAGACTTAATCAGCAGAGTCACGTGATGTAAGAGAAAATCATTAAGCAGTGGTGGCTTCAGAAGCATCACATTTGTTTTCGTGGCTGAACTTAGAAGACTATGCATAGTGTCATCAGTGTTTAAACTTCTTGCTCTGCTTGATCCAATGAGCTGATAAATATCTTTCTTGCCCATTTCTACCCCAAACTTCAAAATTGTGCCCAGAAAGTCTAACAGAGCGAACGACAGTGCAATCAGGCAACCTGCTCCTGTAATATTTGGCACAGAAGAGAACAATGTATGAAGGGGAATGTATCTAGAAGGACAGTGTATAGTATGGAAGCAGAATGCAATTATTCAGCTCAAAATTAATGAGTTGCCAGCCGCAGCCGTTCCTTCACCACCAAGCTGTGCTTCTTTATGACAGCAAATGGCAAAGCCTTGGGTAAAGAAGCTGCCATGTGTCCTTAATGACCATAAATGGCAGAACCTTGGTTTTATGTCTCAAGGCTGATGCCCACTCTCTATACATGATTAATGTGCTTTACAAATAGTACTTTGGCCACAGAAGCCATCTAGAAATGTGAGAATAATTGGACAAAAAAGCTCGGAATAGCATGGATGAAAGAATGGATCTGACTACAATTTGGGAACAGATACTGCATCTTCCTGTGAGCGTCTGGATTTGTCTTTCATGCTAGTGTAAAACAAATCAGGAATAATAATAAAGGTGTTTACCAACTTGTAGATATAGATGTTTGTGGGAGTAAATTGCTTCAGACTGGCTTATAAATTTTTGTGCTTTGTTCCAAGTAAATTAAAAAACATGCCTTTGAGCATGTTCATTAGTTTGTATACCTCTTGTTGTGTAATTTTCACTCATCGATCTGTCAAATCAGACAAAAGTGGATTATGACTTGGCCAGATGGCTCGCAAAGATTATCTTTGAATACTAGGTGTCAGGAAGAGAAAAATGGGAATCAATTTGTTGAATGCTTAACGTAGCTCACGTTCAAAATCACTGAATTAAGTACTAGTCACTTGTCTGAACTGACTTAAGTAACAGTGCTTTCTGAACTGAGTCTGGAAAATGTCTCCTTTTTAGCCACTCATCTTCAGGTGTCAACAGGTACAGGAACAATTGTTGCTACTGTCAGAACTGACATGAAATATCAACCACAATCCTGTATTAACTTCTTTTTGGATGTCTCACAAACTGCTGTCACTAGCAGCGATCCGGTCTCTTTCTTATTTCCACAGGCTTCGTTCTTGATTTTTTTGTGTTTTTTTTTTCGTTATTGATTTTGTTCTTTATTTAAGGGAATTGTTATTTGCCTTTCTCTCTAAAATAGTGAATAGGTTGCTTGGCATACATAAATTCTACTTTAAGCCTTGCAGAATGGGAGGAGAGGAGCTGTGGCATTTTTCTGGTAAAACTCAGATAGCCAATGCATTGCTCTGAGAGGCTGCAAGCTGAATGAAGGAGTGGAAGCAGAATCTGTGCTTTGCTAAGACAAGCATTAATGCTATCATTCTTTACTGTCTGAATTTGCAGTCAACTCCTCACTGGTGGCCTCATACATTACTTTTACTGCATTGGGACAAGGGCAGGAATGCTTCTGAACCCTGACATCCTGCAGATGAGCCTTGATGAAAACCCATATCAGGTGGTACAACCTGCATGGGACATGGTTCCTGCATGGGAAAGGTTTAACTACACCAAAAGAATCACTGAATGTGGCCAGAGACAGCAAATCTTATTTCCTTTGCTAATTCTGCTCTTAAAACAAGTTATGCCTAAATGTGGTTCAGCAACGTGTGGCCAATGAATCTTCACCTCTTGTTGGGATGAGACCCAGTACGCAGTGCCCTTCCATTCCCTCTGCAGCAGGGGCTTGGAAACTGGAAACCCAGATGTGGGAGCAGGTAGAGAAGGGTGGTACAATCCCTGGGATGGAGACAGCATGGCAGAACATACCTTCCCACAAGTTAAATGCTGCCTGAATGACCAACTTAATTGTAGTTAAAAAAAGGCTTGTTTGATATTCTAATGATGACCTCAAGCTATCACCTCAGTCTAACGAGGTGATAACTGTATCCTTGAATCCTTGTACTGCAAGGCCAGAGACTTGATTTTTTTACAGCAAATCATATCTGAGCATGTTTGCCAGGTTGTTTCTTTTTAGCTTGGATAAAATGTCAGATCTACAACTTGTTGAGTTTAGTGGAAGTTTTTCCATAGATTTCAACGGGCTTTGGATTAAGAATGCGATATTTGCTGAGATGTACAACATAACATTCTGATATTTTAGAAGGAAATTTTCACATTTAAATGGTAGCAAAAACCCAATGTAAATTGTTATGTTTCTCAGCCTCTTTCTGATGCCCTTTATAATTAAAGCAGTGTATGTAAACTGCTGCCGGAATTTGCCCGCAGGACCAAATACTTCTTGCTCCTGAGAGAAACCCAGGTGCACCTCAGACAAGGGAATAAATACCTTTATTGCCTAAGATGGCAAAGGAGCTGGGGGAACATTTCATTCAGTCCAGGTGTAGCAATTTGGGGGTTTTGTCCTTCATGTCCTCACCTCTGATGATGGAAATTGGGCTCATGCTCACTGAAAGCAAAGGGCTAGAGTTTCATCTGGTGATACTTTAACAGCTCTCAGATGAGGTACCTTAGATGAGCATCAAGCCCGGTGGAGCAACTGCTGTAAACTTCAGTGAGTGAGAGGAGAGTCAGAGCCCTTGATGATGGTTAATACAAGTTTGCTGGCAGATATTCATTACACACATATTATATAAACACATATAAAATCAGAGTTTGCACGATTTATATATATATATCACACTTTAAATTAAACACGTACAAATCATAGGTCAAGCTCATAAGAGGCAACACTGAAGTCAGTGGAACAAAACTGGGATATATAGACTTCGAAAACTTACTTCTGCTTTATCCTACTTGGATGTCACTTGGAACAGAATTTGCTTCAGTGAGAATAGTTAGGCGAGTAATGACTGCTTTCCTAAGGAAAAGATTTGGGAGTAGACTGTTTGAATCAGCAACAGAGCAATCTCTCGCTTTCCGAGTATATAAGCAGAGAATAAATGAAGCAACTATGATTTCTCATGTACTGCATTTTTGTTTTTCATTTGGACGAACAAGCGCACATACTTAAAGAACTCTTTGCCAACAGCAATAAAACATTTTGTGCCAGATTGCTATTGCTTGTGTTATAATATTACATTGTGACTTGAGCTCTATTTCTTGTATTCGGTACTTTTTGTTTGTGCATTGTTAGGTTTGGCTGGCTACAGTACTAGTGTACTCAGGGCTGGCAGATTCTTTCACCCATTTTACAGTGTAAATATTCATTTTCACAAAGAAGTGATGCTTTTTTTGGCCCAGTGAATTCAAACTCTCGGCTATGCCTTATATACAAAGGTTAAAGGAGAGAAAAATGGGAGGAGACTACCACTAAGATTTTTTTGTACCTATAGTTACTGTATGAAATGAATGAGGCTAATTAGAGACCAACATTCTGGTGGCTGGCTCTTGTAAGTATAATCCAGACACTTTTATGAGAAGAAAAACAATAGTGAATAAGCAAACTTTTTCTTTCTTTCTTTTTATTTTCTTATTCAGTTTTGAGTGGAAAGGGGTTTCAGCTGGCAGAAATCAACACAGTTTTATTAATCTCAGTGGAATTCCGCTGGCTAACAGGGTTTACAGCTGAGAATCCTATCCAGAATTTAAATTTCTCTTGTCTTTTTTTTTTTTTTCCATAAGAAAGGGAAGCAGATTTGTCCCTTCTGAAGAAAACAACAAAAATACAAGGACAACAAATCCTCAGCAGTCTTTTCCCTAATCATCTACATCGCAGGTGTGTTGTCTTATATCTATTTCACTTCAAATATGCCTACAAACCCTGAACACCACATCTTGGAAAGCCCTTTGCACCTCTGGAGCACAGAGGTTGGCACTTCTTATAATTTGAGGTACGTCTGAGAAGTAAAATTAGACTTACCTATTTCAGAGGGTTCCACCTCCCAGCAGAGCACCTGCCTTGAAATATAAAAAGGTCTGCATTTCCTGCTGTACATTGTTATCCTTTAGAAAGTTTCTTCACTGGTAAGTTGTACCATCTGTTGGGCAATTTGCCTGGATGCCATCTTGCCAACAGCACTCCTGTATTTAGTCATGTTGCAATGTGTGTTAATAGAGTAGGTAGGCACCTGTCTCCCTTTTCCCTGTGTTTGATGGGGTGGAGGGAAAAAGCCTTGGGTGGGTTTCTTTTTTCTTTTCTTTTTAATAATTTCAATCTCTCTCTTTTGCTTCCTCTGTGTAAAACATAGAGAAGGTTCTGAGCCTAAGCATCTAAGCAGATCCTTTAAAAAGTTTTTTTTTTTCCTTCTGAACTTTTATTTTTAGGGGGAGGAGAGGGAAGGGGATGATAACTGGAATTTTAAATTCATTTTCTTTCACTTAAAACCATGTCAGTATATTCAGGAAAGTTTCTGATTCAATGTTATTCATTTTAGGGCTTTTTTCAAAAAGTTAGTTTTTCCTCTGTATCCAACCAGTTCTATCTAAAGTCGCAAGGATCAGTCAAACTGGCCTCACAGAGAATAAAATAACACCAGAGGTTTCCCACTGTAACATTCAGTCAGAGGGTCAGCTACTGGCATTACGTATACCAGCTGGGACATAGCAAAGATGTTCCCAGTTTCATTGAAACCCTGCACACTTGAAGGTCGTGGGACTGTCTGTCACTCTGCATAGTTGCCATGCCACATGGGTGCATGTCTTCTTCTGGATCTGTGATGCTGATAGTAGCCTCTGGAGGATAATCCAGTAACCACCTTTAAATTGGCAATAATCTGCTGTGAAATATGAGGTACTTCTGGATGGGAACATTCACCATACCTGCAGTGGAGTATGCTGTGGTGAGAGTCCTGTGTCCTTGCTGAGTAGCTGAAGCCTCCAGTATCTACTTGCCCTTACTCGTAGCTGGGAAAAGGGCACTATGTAGCAACGGCAGGAGAAACCTTGTTCGAAATTCATCCCATTTTGTCTTTCTGGATAGTTTTTATCACACTGTGCTCCTTTCATCTGGGAAAAGCAAAAAAAAAAAAAAAAACAAACCAAAACATTTAAACATCCCATAAGAAATAAAGCTTGGAGTTAGCAGAGTGAAACAAAAGTATAGCAAGACTCTAAGGTTATGAGTCTTATTTGACTCATATTATGAGGAGGAGCTAGAAAGACAGAAATAATCTAATTAGAAGTAAGTGGGGCAGATACAAGACAGAGGAACACATGCTTATTCTAACCCACTCAGGCCAGTTGTCCCAATCACTCTTTCTTCCCCTCCCTCCTCCTTCAGCCAAAATGCTCTTTTAACTAGCAGTGCAAGCTGTAGGTTTTATACACATAGTACTGTGCCCAACTTTGAGTTTGAGACGGGTCAGGAGGAAAGTGCAGTACTTGCAGCTGACCTTTCAGAGCACTGTATGGAAAATGATTGACAGTTCTTGTTTGGCTTAAATTTGACTTAAATAAAGGGCTATGAGATAGCGTAACACAAAGTCATTTCTCATTCAGTCCCTATAGGCACATTAAATATTTCATATTCTTTCAAAAGTCACTGAAGTTACAAAACTCATTACATTCTATTTTAATTATATCCACTTTTTTCCTTTTGTTCACTAGGTAGCAATTATTGGCAAATATATATATTCAAGAGAATCTGCATTTTCTTTCTAGCCTGAAATCTAATATGCAGTTGCATTAAAATTAGTCTGTTACCAAGAGAATATTCCAATAAAAGCTGGTAATAATGAAATAATTCTGTTTGGGTTTAATATAATTCCATATTAAATACACTAAGGGTTCTTGCATAATCTCTTTCCTCCTTTGATTTTTTTTTTAATGCCATTCACCAGCATAACTCATGAAGGTAAAACCTTTTCAGGGGGTGAAAGTACACAGTGTCTTCAGGATGTGAAGTACGTTGTTGCATACTGGCTTCCCGAAAATGGGTTGTACTTTTAAACATATCTGTGCTGACATTTGTGACTGACCAATAAACCCCTAAAATGGAAGAAGGCTCAGAGGAGATGGGTAAGGGCGATGTGCCCATGAAGCTCAGGGAATAATGCTGGGTGTGACTGCCCACAGCTGTTGCAAAGAATCTGAATTTTATCTCAACACAAAAACGGGACCGGAGGGTGGCTTTCCTTTAGATGAACAGTTATCAACAGCTGAGTGGATCAAACTGGTGGTGTAAATATTTCTCCCTGAGTTCATTACAGGAGAGTAAATGTTTCCCTGAGTTAGCCAGACAAGCATGGGGAGAGTGAATACGTGTCTCAGCTCAACATAGACTATAAAAACTAAACAACTAACAAAAGAATTTCAAGAAGAGCAACAGGTATGAGCTGGCGTATTCCTTCCCAACAACTGGGGATGCCCAGTGTCATGACGGTGGGCATATTATAGGGACCAGTAATGGGAATCAGCCTGACCTCGGTGCCGGGGAAGATCATGGAGCGGTTGGTTTTGAGGGTGCTCACGAGCCATGTCCGGGACAACCAGGGGATCAGGCCCAGCCAGCACGGGTTCATGGAAGGCAGGTCCTGCTTGACCAACCTGATCTCCTTCTATGACCAGGTGACCCGCCTAGTGGATGAGGGAAAGGCTGTGGATGTGGTCTACTTGGACTTCAGTAAGGCCTTTGACACTGTCTCCCACAGCATTCTCCTAGAGAAGCTGGCGGCTCACGGCCTAGACAGGTGCACTCTTCACTGGGTAAAAAACTGGCTGGACGGCCGAGCCCAGAGAGTTGTGGTGAACGGAGTTAAATCCAGTTGGCGGCCGGTCACGAGCGGTGTTCCCCAGGGCTCAGTTTTGGGGCCGGTCCTGTTCAATATCTTCATCAATGATCTGGACGAGGGGATCGAGTGCTCCCTCAGTAAGTTTGCAGACGACACCAAGTTGGGCGGGAGTGTTGATCTGCTCGAGGGTAGGAAGGCTCTGCAGAGGGACCTGGACAGGCTGGATCGATGGGCTGAGGCCAACTGTATGAGATTCAACAAGGCCAAGTGCCGGGTCCTGCACTTCGGCCACAACAACCCCAGGCAACGCTACAGGCTTGGGGAAGAGTGGCTGGAAAGCTGCCCGGAGGAAAAGGACCTGGGGGTGCTGGTTGACAGCCGGCTGAACATGAGCCGGCAGTGTGCTCAGGTGGCCAAGAAGGCCAATGGCATCCTGGCCTGTATCAGAAATAGTGTGGCCAGCAGGAATAGGGAGGTGATCGTACCCCTGTACTCGGCACTGGTGAGGCCGCACCTCGAATACTGTGTTCAGTTTTGGGCCCCTCACTACAAGAAGGACATGGAGGTGCTGGAGCGCGTCCAGAGGAGGGCAACGAAGCTGGTGAAGGGCCTGGAGCACAAGTCTTATGAGGAGCAGCTGAGGGAACTGGGGTTGTTTAGCCTGGAGAAGAGGAGGCTGAGGGGAGACCTCATCGCGCTCTACAACTACCTGAAAGGAGGTTGTAGCGTGGTGGGTGTTGGTCTCTTCTGCCAAGTAACTAGCAGTAGGACGAGAGGAAACGGCCTCAAGTTGCGCCAAGGGAGGTTTAGATTGAACATTAGGAAAAATTTCTTTACTGCAAGAGTGGTCAGGCCTTGGAACAGGCTGCCCAGGGAAGTGGTGGAGTCACCATCCCTGGAGGTATTTAAAAGACGTGTAGATGAGGCCCTTAGGGACATGGTGTAGTGGGCATGGTGGTGTTGGGTTGACGGTTGGACACGATGATCTTAGAGGTCTTTTCCAACCTGTATGATTCTATGATTCTATGATTCTATGATTCTATGAATCACATTGGTATTGCGATTGAACTGTATATTGCAATTGCTATACTTTTGCTAAGTGTAACTTACATTTGTATTATGTTATGCAATATGTTTTTTATCACTGTTAAATCAGAAATCCCGTCTTTAAATTACTAAATTTGATATTATACCTTACCTTTTCCATGTGGGGAAAATCTAAAAGAACTTGATCAGAAGGTATTGGACTCTGACAATGCTGTACAGAAATTCTGGGATCAATCTGAGACTGTTGAAGTGCAATTACTTTGGAAACGAGACAGCAATAATGGGCAGAAAACTAAGATTCTTGCAAAATTTAGATCAACAGAATAAAATTGTCCATGGTAGAATTTAGTTGGAACACAGTGATAAACTAAATAAATTCTTAGAAAGGATGACTGTTTGCAAAGATCAGGGCTGTATAGAATTTTTTCTTTAGGATTCACTGAACTGGCAGAGAGGCCTAAACATTACCAGGATTGGCTCAAGGCAAAGAGGAATATCTCTAGAACTGTGAATCACTTCCTTTAGTTATTTGGGGTTGGTGGGGTTTGGTTAGTTAGTTTGTTCGTTTGTTTTTTAAGTTGCCCTTCAAAGACTTTAGTCCCTCATTTCTTTGCTTCTTTCCTATAATATTGTTAGAGGACAAGATCTCGAAACTCACTTGTCCAGTCCCTGCTATCATGGCAGGCCAAACACCACCAGCTTGTCCTGTAATGGGACTGTGTAGCCTGGGCCATTGGTCAAAACACTGGACGTATCTTCCAGTCTGTGCTATGGGCTACAATAGCTCTTGCCTATTGTAGGCACCTGGACAAGGTTGCAGAGCCTGCAGACAGCCTGCATTTTGGACGACTGGTCACCAGATTTAAAGGACATGTAAGCTGCAGTGAAACACTACATTCTGATGTTTCATTTCTTAATTTAGACAGTTTATAAATGAAAATTATACAGTTTTTAATCTCAAACATTTTGTGCTTTAATAAGAACAACACAGCCCTGCCTTTCTGTCTGTCCTCAGATGCCAAAGGTTCATTACCACTCATTGGGACCATGCCTTGTAATAGTGTAATTTAAATAAAAGATTGTGTTCACAGTAAGAACAGCTCAGGGAAAATTGAAAAAAAAAACATAATACCCAGTAAAGCAAGTGAATGTAACCCCAAACCTTGTGACCCAGTACCTATCATGGCAAAGGCTGAAATGAGAAAGGTGCAAAGCCTTCTTCCCTTTCATGTACATCTCTCTCCTTACAAACTGCCTGAGCATGGCAGATATCTATTGCTTCACCTGTGCCTGTGGTGTGACTGCTCACTGGGTTGGATGTGTGTAGACCATGTCTTAAGACCACATCTTCCATGTCTTAAGACCCCATGGAAACCACAAATTCCCACTGTTTTGTTACCATTATCTCCCTTGAAATTCAAGCTTATGAGGGGCAGCTCTGAGGATAGGGCTAGAAAGTAGAACTAATTGGAAAGAGAAACTGGTTGAACCATTTTTTTATCAAGGTATTCAGTTTCGTCAGAGTGAAAATGCTTCATAACATAGTGTTGATTTCAGAGGAATATTATTTTGGGAAAAAGTTTAAAAAATTCCCACAGTGTCAAAATATCCCCTTTCACTCTTTCAGCAAAATCTGCTATCTTTTTGTTTAGGAATCACTTTTAGTTTCAATTTTTGACTTCTGTATTTAACTATATATTAGTATATTAGATTAATAATATGTTATATTATATATTTGTAAACACATTGTACATATTTTATGATGCAGCTCAAAAAGGTGAAAAAATTGAAATGTTTTGATCTGGACAAAACATTTGCAGTGATGCAAAATATAATGCCAGAGATATCAGAATTGTCTTTGCAGATTTGTGAAGTCCTTCACAAAAGTGGAATTTCCATGTTCTGTGCTCCTGCTTTTACAGATACACCTTGAGAGCTCAATCAAAATTGTTCAGAGTAGCTTGAGTAGTTGAATGAAAATAAATTACATTTAAAAAAACATTAGTGTTATATTGGTATTTTAGGTCTCTATTATACCTGGTAACATGGCACATCAGAAAATCCTCAAAGACCATTAAGATTCTTAAGTGAAGAATATATTGTAGAAATGGAACATTTCTACTAAACCTTTTGCTGAGTTTCATTTCTTTGCATGCTGCACAGCAGTGGAGAATATCTGGGTCCACTTGTTCCCTTGTCTTATATTTTGACTATAAATTCCCTAAGACAGAGTCTGTGCTTCAGTCTGTTTTTGGACACAAAGTCTGGCATGGCAGGTACTGATTTGTGACTCAGGGCATACCTACACCAGCACAGGCTCAGCTGGCATTACCTTGGGTTGATAAATCTGGTGGAGTGGTATAGGCCGCCTGGACCTATTCACTCAGGTGTGGAAGCTTGATAGCTCTGCTTTTAGTCTGCAGTGTAGACATACTTGGTGTGTTCACACTCATGTGAATAGGACCATACGTCAAAAGATGTATGGTCCCATCTCTAGCATGGTCATAGAAAGACAAGACAATGGAATAACTGCCTTTTTGAGTGGCTGCATCTTTCTTTTCCTCATTCAGAGGAATGCAAGTACCTTGCTGAGTTTGGTGGACTGCATCTTTGGAGCTCGTTGGAGCATGCTTAGAGCTGCCATCCTTGGCTCTTTCATGGAGAGGCAGGTAACTGAGTGCCTGGGTCAGGGTCTGGCCCTGGTCCTACCTGACATAGTGCATCATTGCCAGAGACATGGAAACCCCAAATGCTGACTTGTAGTTTCTTTCCCTGACCATAGAAACATTTTACCATGCAAGCTCTTTAATACAAAAAAAGATAGCCATAACTTTGACACTATTCTCACCCTGTGTAACCCAGAGTTATGTTTGTAACTCCATAGATACTCTGATGTAGTACTACAGATACTGTCAGCTTTAATTATGTCTAAGTGTAAGGTGACATATTAAATGGCCAGCTCCATTTGTAATGAGGCTTGAAAAATAGATATTATGTCTTTAGATATATAACCTATTCTTTTTTGAGTTTTCACTTACAAAGAAAAAAAACCCATGGAATTTTCAAATCGCATATAATTGGTTTTTGCTTTAGAAAAGTAGTCTGAATTATTCCATAATTGCACTGATGAAAAAAAACAAGTTGAGACTGTGGAAACTATAATGAATGTACAACCTTAAAAGAATTGGAAGTTAATATCTCTGAATCAAAAGACAGCCTTTTAACCTATAACCTCCACAGTCTTGTCTTTACCTTACAGCCATTAACCCTGAGAAGTAGCGTTAATAATAATAATTAGCCTATGTTTTTATTCTAATGCACCTATGTCTAAATTCTTTTGAGTGCATGGCAGAGGTGCAACTCTAAATAAACCCTGCAGCTTCCTCACCAGAAGCTGTGACCCCCCCACCATATGTTGTGATTAGTAGGTGCATTCATTGCAAAGTTCCCTTCTCTGAATTACACAGCCAAATACTGACCAAAATGCCACCCCTACAGCAATGAAGTATGACCTCTAACTTGTGAAACCTGATTTTTATCACTCAGTCCCTGGTATCTCTTGGCACTGGAATAATGGTGCCATTTCACAGGGAACAGAAAGCCAGAGCTTTGAGGGGCAGGAGGAAAAAAGGTAGAAGAAAACCTTTTTCTCACGCTCTCTTGCTCTCAGAGAATGGGTGTCAGGAGTGAGGCTGGGGAAGGGGTTTTGTGAAGTGAGAAAGACACACAGGAACAGGCTTGTAAAGCCCACAAAGTGACTACATGTGGTTGCTTGTTAATTTATCATTCCTCTTCTCCTCTAGTCCTTCTCTGTGAATGTCCAATTTCAATGGTAATGCTTCTGGATAAAGTCAAAGCCTATTCCATATCCTGTGAGCTACTGAGCACATTTCAGATGCTGGTTAATCAATGCCTGTGGTGGGAAAACATGGAAGAGCTTTGCTGAGATAGAGTCTTTCATCCAGGATCTTCTCTGTTGTCCTTCTGGTGTTATGATGAGGGTCCCTTTTTCTTATCCTGGAACACAGTCACTTTTAAACTCTGCAGATACAATGGAAATTTTTGCTACACTCTCCAGTAGTGTTGATCTCTCCATGTGCTTTCTGAGTAATCAGGTCCTTCTGACATTTCTCCAGCATTCCAGCATGGATATCAGGCTGCGGCTCTGATCCCAGATCACAGCCATGGCTATAGTGCACAGGCAAAAACCTGTCTGAGAGACTGCAGCATTTGAAGAGTGGACCAGAAACATAAACACAGTTGGAAATACATTCTTTTGGCCACTGGAGGGCTCACAATTTGTTCATCAGCTCAGTAGAAAGACATGGAGAATGAGCGGAGGGGAAGTGAGCGAAGTGCTCAGTTCCAGGGAGTTGTTACCTCTGTGCATGGACTCCAAGGTCTCTATGAAAATTTTTTACGAAGTCAGACTTTACTTCCCATGTTATACTCCTGCATCTATCACATGAGGAAGTCAGGAGGGAGATAGGGGTCATCTTGAGGTTATGTGCAATTTTAACAAACCTCTGTGGGAAATTATCTGCCGATAAGTGAATCCATTTGTGCCTTGTTTTCTCATGGCTATATTGCTTCTGGCTCAGGAGCTTGATCTGGTTTCTGCGGTATACTGTGTAGACATGCTTTGGGCAGGTAAAGAGTTTCTCAAGTGTCCTATCACTTTGACAATAAAGTTATTGATAAATTGATTTATTCTCTGCAGTTACCTGCTGAATTGCCTGGCAAAAGATCTTTTGCTCTCTTGGTGCAATTCTTGCAGGGAAGGATTATAATCTGTTATTATTTTGCTGGGGACACTAGTCAGTGCCCATGCTTTGGCTGTAGTCCTTCATTCTGGGCCCCTTACTCCATCACTCACCAGCATAAGAAAGAGTTTTATGATTATCTGTCATGCCATCTTGGTTTTGCTCTGGTGTTTTGCATTGCATTCTTGGAGCAATCAAAGCTTGAATTTGGCTCAGTCACAATTCTATGGACTCAAAGACAAAATCCCAGAGGAGTATCTGACAGCTTGTGTAGTGGAGAACATCCAACTAGATGCTTAAAATTACCATGAGGAGCTACAAACCCACCACAAAAATAGCAGGATGGAGAAAGCCTACTGTCAGCAGAGTAGTACATTTCCTTACCAGTCAGTCTTCCTTCCTCTTTTTTGAGATGTTCACCTGCTACAGGCAGTGATGCAGTCTCCTAGTAAGATTATTTTAAGGCTAATTGCTGCCATAAATTGTAGCTTATGATTCCAGTCCTCTTGAAGTCAACCCACATTTTTCCCCTGACGTCAAGAAAAACAAACTTTGATTGCAATGGTTACCATATCAACTTCCTCTTAATTTGACTTGCACTCCCCAAATAATTTTTCTCCTTTTATGATAATGTAGATATAGATGTTCATCTGTTCATGTAAGAAGCTATTAAAATATCTCCATATTCATCTCTGTCTATCAGTCAATGACAAGCATAATGCATTAATACCGAGAGCGCTACAGTGGAATTCAATTAACTTATTAATAAGACATCAGGATGTTTTAAGGCTTGCTAGTGCTGTGCTTTAGGATATGATCCACACTCTGATAAATCTTTTGGGGTGTGTAGGCAGTGAGCAGAACGCATCTCCTTGTCAGTGACTTTGCGACCATGGGTAGAGAAATGCCTCTCAATTCATTACAAATGGCTGTTGCCGTAGTTCTTGCATTGTCAAGACTTCCGATGCAATCAGAGCTCACATCCCTTCACGTAAATGAGATGACACAGTATTCATGTTGTCTACCCTCAAGCATTTAATGTAAATTCTTTGAATTGTCCTTTGGAGACACCTACCCCTCTCCAGTGTTTTATGAGAGTACTGAGTTAAAGAGACTTAAAAGTTAAAAGACTTAAAATTCAAATCGGCTAAGCCCTGTCTCAGCTTCAGCCCGTGGTGTCACTGGCCCTACCTGGACATGTCTAAGCCAGTCAGATAAACCGGATCAGTCCCATTCGCTAGTATGGAAAGCAAGTGGCAAGACACAGCTTGTACCCAGACAGCTGAACTCCCTCCTCTCCCCAAAGGTAAGTTGGCCTCATCCGAGGAGCTTACTGGAAGGAGCTCCTTGCCTTGGCGATGTCCTGAACCGTGCCTGGGCATTGGCTGGAGGACTGCGAGGTGGATAAAACTGTTTCAGGAGCATGCTAATAATGAGAAAATGGGCTGCCATGAGACAGGGCTCGAGGTTTTCCCTGGCCTTGTTTCATTTATTGCTGCAGATGTAGCTCCTGAAAGCAGTCTGCATGTCAGCCCTTAGAGCCAGTCCTCAACATAGCATCTGCCAGTTATGTTTACCTCGTTAATAGAAAAGTTGAGAACTGCTTTAAATGTGCAGAAATATACAGTTCAGAGACTGGGAATCTGAATCACAAATTCAAACTCTAAAGGAAAGAAACATCACCTTTGAAAAGAATACAAAGAGGCTTATATGTTTCCTCTAAACCAGCGGGGAAAGGTATGCACACCCAAATTAAACGAAACAGAAGAAAGTTTTTCCTTCAGGTATAACCTGTTATGCACCTTAAAATATGCACTGAAATATAGTCCCACAGAGAGAATGCTACCATAATTCTAATTAAATTTGAATTCCTTATGGGACACTAACTTTTACATCAGAAAGAAGTTGTTTCTCTTTAAAAAATTTAATCTTTATCTAACTCATTCTTCTGAGGGAAGTGCAAGTTTCTTTGTAAGATTTACTCACAAAATGAGCATTTCTCAGGAGTTAAATCAGCACTGCTTTGCGTCATACAAGGAACCTGCCCAGGGTATTGTTGTACAAGGACATAAATCACTTACAGTTTCCACAAACATAACTTGATTTTGACTACTGGCCTTTTAGGTTAGAGAAGCAAAGTCCTGGGGGCAAATGTTGTGAAAATAACAGAAAATCTGCCTGGGCCTATCTGGTACTATTTAGTTATTCTCAAATGGTTCCCTCTTTTTTGAAATTGGTATTTCTTGAAGAGGGACTACATTAGTACAGAATGACATTTCTAAGCATTTGAGAAGAGAAGCACCCAAATGGTGCCTCTTACCTACCCAGGGAATTTGTATCTGTGTGTCCAGAGTTTCCAAGCACCTGTTCTACAGTTATAGCCCTTAATTTCTGTGGAAATTACTTATAGTTACCTATGAAAATGGAGAAGCAGCTCCTCAATTTTATAGAACTAACAGTTCTGGATCTTGGAATATTTCAAACAGCTTAAGCTTATGACATAACTTCAGATGAATAGCTCCCAAAAGACAAACAAATCATGCTCAATAGCAAGATAGCTGTTTAGGTTATTTATTTGATCAGAACTGTAAGGTTTTTTAGTAAGTTCATTAGCTACACAGCAGGGGACTGGCAGCTTTCTTTCTATAATTTGAAAATAATGAACTACAGTGTAATATATTGTAAGCAAAAAATGGACATCCTGATGATGTTAATGGGGGTGTGGGGTTTTTGTATTCTCTAACGTAATGATTGCCAGCCTTTACAGACACTTACAAGAATGAGTAACTCTCCTGAGTTAAATCAGTCTTTCCTGTACTGTAGGCATCAGTTTTAATTTATAAACCTTTTCTTCACTGCAGGTGAAGTTTGAGGACTTTGTTGGAGATCCAAACTTATACATAGAAGATCATTACACTAGAACTGCATCAGCCCTCCCTTATCCTTATGCAAACCAAAACAAAGGTAGATTTAATTCAATTTTACAGCAGGATTCAGTGTTGACTAGGATAGTACTTGCTTAGGATGGAATCTGAATTATTCTCACTGCCTTTATTAAGAGAGACTTAATATGGAAGATATGCAGAAGAAGCCAGACACTTAGTTTGTTTTAGCTGGTTAAATTAGCATTGCTGAAATAACCAATCCACCTTAGGGTCCTGTGCATGTATTTGGGGAATCTTCTTGCCTTTTTGCTTGAAATATCACACAGTACATTTTGAACTCACGTTCCTCCAGGTGTGAACTGTGAATCCATACCCTAAACCCCAGGAAAAGGAGTCTCACTAGGGGTGCTGCTCACCCTGAGCAGCTTAACATCATCCTGCTCTACTGCTCATCTCTTTCTTCCCAGCCTCTCTCCTAGCCAGAACTGGCTGTTTGAGAGCCTCTCCACAATAATGTTCTCATGTCACTCAGTCCCTAACAATCTTTCTGCAACATATGAGGAATGGTGTGGTATTAAGCTTCTCCTAGCACCTCGTGAGGATTATCCCTCCTATTTGTCACCTCTTGATGGCAAATGGCACAGCTAAGTTTTAGGAATGATGAGGCAGAGGAATGGATTAAGTGATGCCCTGTGCTGTGAGTGTAAGACAAAGACTAAAAACCAACGTGTACCAACACAGCAATGGAAACACCCTGCTCCCACCGTCCTCCTGATGGTAGAGGTAGGTTTGGCAAGCATGGTATGGTCAGAACAGTGCGTTTGGGTTATTGCCCTGATTCAGGCTGTGGTGACTGGGTGCAGAGCTGCCAGACAGGTACCTCCATGATTTGCATGCCTTATTATCCCAGTTATTGTTTCTTGACCCTCCTTTTTGCTGCTCTTGTACCTCCAGGCCTCTTCCCAAATACCAGTTCAAAACCCCAATCACTGGCCCCAATTTTGATACATTTATACCCTAATGGGGTATTTCTTACACTGTTATTGTGTTCATCTCAGCGTAGCCTGGTGTTGCTGAGGCGGTTCCCCAGGCCTTGCCAGCTCCACTCCCTGAAGGTCCCCAGTGCTCCCCTCCACTGTTGGTGGCGTTTGGCTGTCTCTCACGTAACTCTCCCTTACCTACCGGTGAAACGTTTTCATCCCTCATGGCACTGCCTGTAATTCTGTCAGCTTCTCACATGGCTTTCTGTCATATCTGGCAATTTCTCATCATGTCCAGAAGTTTTCCACATGCTGTTGAATTAGCTTAACCTCAGGTCATGACCTAGATATTGGCCTAGTTGTTATCTGCTGCCCCAATAGTCTCTACACGTTTTCAGAACATTTCCTTTTCTGAGCCATTTTCCCTTTGATCTTGCCTAGACTCTGAGCTGGCTGCTCTTTAACCCAAGGATGGTTTCCTGGAGGTACACTGTCCTTTCACTAATGGTGACAGCTGAGATGTATAGCTGAGTGCTCTCAGGATTGTGTTTATAGTGGATCCCTACAGGTGCTGCAGGAAGCAGGGAT
Source organism: Calonectris borealis (assembly GCF_964195595.1). NCBI lineage: Eukaryota > Metazoa > Chordata > Aves > Procellariiformes > Procellariidae > Calonectris > Calonectris borealis. The sequence goes on from NC_134312.1 coordinate 210,128,883, forward strand.
GATGTGGGATCAGGTTAGCGCCTTCAGTGCTCTCTAATGTTGCTTGGAAGAGCAACTGGAAATGTTTATAGAATAGAATCATAGAATCATTAAGGTTGAAAAAGACCTCCAAGATCATCAAGTCCAACCATCAACTCAATACCACCATACCCACTAAACCATGTCCCTAAGCGCCTCATCTACACGTTTTTTAAATACTTCCAAGGATGGTGACTCAACCACTTCCCTGGGCAGCCTGTTCCAAGGCCTGATCACTCTTTCAGTGAAGAAATTTTTCCTAATGTCCAATCTGAACCTCCCTTGGTGCAACTTGAGGCCATTTCCTCTCGTCCTATCGCTTGTTACTTGGGAGAAGAGACCAACACCCACCTCGCTACAACCTCCTTTCAGGTAGTTGTAGAGTGCGATGAGGTCTCCCCTCAGCCCCCTCTTCTCCAGACTAAACAACCCCAGTTCCCTCAGCCACTCCTCACCAGACTTGTTCTCCAGGCCCTTCACCAGCTTCATTGCCCTTCTCTGGACACGCTCCAGCACCTCCATGTCCTTCTTGTAGTGAGGGGCCCAAAACTGAACACAGTATTCGAGGTGCGGCCTCACCAGTGCCGAGTACAGGGGCACGATCACCTCCCTGCTCCTGCTGGCCACGCTATTTCTGATCCAGGCCAGGATGCCATTGGCCTTCTTGGCCACCTGGGTACACTACTGACTCATGTTCAGCCGGCTGTCAACCAGCACCCCCAGGTCCTTTTCCTCTGGGCAGCTTTCCAGCCACTCTTCCCCATGCCTGTAGCGTTGCATGGGGTTGTTGTGGTGGAAGTGCAGGCCCCGGCACTTGGCCTTGTTGAACCTCATACAGTTGGCCTCAGCCCATCGATCCAGCCTGTCCTGTTTTAGGTTAGCAGTGTCCTGTGTGTGCCATGTTAACAGTGCAATATAAAACCAGATATAAACCATCATTAACTTCTATATGGAGATCATTACACTTATGTATAGTGTTTGTGTTTGAGGTAAAATTGACATGTTTTGCTAGTCCGGTGGCCTCTGAATGCAGAGTATATCTTGAGAAGATCTTCAGGACATCTGGATCTTCAAGACCTTCAAGGGCAGTTATGCACCATACATGCAACGTGTTCTGTTAGTGAGTTGTCCTGAATGCATCTGGCAGGTTCTTGGTGCCACATCCCTCTTGTGTAAACGAAACTGTCTCAAAAAGTGACCAAAGTTTTGGAAACCAAATTCATGGGTTCAGACAAGGATAAGGTGAGGAAATCCCTTGTAAGAACAGAAATGTCATCTCTCTGATACAGAGTGGTGGTTTTGCTTTGAGTCAAAAAGAGAGTTTCAGAGCATTCACATCAGACTTTTGTCATGTTTTTGGGAGTGCAAGGGGTCCTCTCTGCCCCAGGTCAGTAGCAAAGGTATAACTTGTTGATGTAACTGCATCCTGATGCTGGATGTTAAGTGGGGAGATTGTGAGTAGGACTGATCCCCACACAAGTTTTGGAAGTTTGATGTGCCTGTGATACTACTCAAGTCCTGAAAAACTAAAATTCTGGATTATAAATCATCTACCTTGAAATTAAATGTATGAGTCACTCAGCAACCACATGATTTAGTTATTGTTGGAGTTGACGGACTTTTCTCTGATACTTATCTCATTTCATTGCCATTTTCTTGACTTCTGGGAAAAAAAATGCAGTCATTTTTAACTCAAAATGGCATTGAATTTGTAGGCAGAATTCCTTTTGCTGTCAGTGGGAACAGGATTAGGTTTGCCGTGGTTACTACATCAAATTTTCTAATGAAAGATTATTACAGTCCCTTATTAACTATTCCTCTTTCATGATAATTCAGATATAGGTGTTCATCTGCTTGTGAAACTCTTAAATATCTTCAAATTCATCTCTGTCAATCAATGACAAAGTGAGCTGCATGAATACTAGGAAAATTACAATGGATTCAATTAACTTATTAATAAGATATCGGAATATTTTATAGCCCAGTAACAGTGTGGTTTGGGACATGATGCATTCGCTGATAAATCTCACAGAGTGATGAGCAGAAAATGGATTCCTTCTCATTGATTCTGAAGTCACACTTAATTGGACAAAATCAGATATATAATTCTCAGCTGCTGCCTTATGGATAGTGATGGTGGAAGCTGCAGAGTAGCAGAGATGAGATGTTTTAAAGGATTGGGCACTTTCAGCTGAAATTTTGCCTGATTAAAGAGAATTTGACTCTGAACCTTTCAAGACATGGACTCCATTTTGATTTGTGTCTATATCTATCAGTTGCAGTAGACATGCCTGTAAGGATATTTGTGAGGCAGAGTTACCTAGACTCAGGTGAATCTTTGACATTACATAAATGTTTGTAATTTATTGATCTAGTAATACAATAGAAAGGTGAGATTCATAACATGCAAATTCTGAGGAAAGTGGAACTTCATCTCTGTTAATCTGTGCATGTTTTTATAAGTAGTGATGGAACTAGTAGTTTTGTGTACCATGCATTAATCCTAAATGCACGGGAAATGTATTAATATTGTAGAATATTGATAACTGACACCTTATTTTCTCTTTTATTGTTCAAGATCCTAGGTTTGCCTTCAAAGCTGATTACCAAAGTAGAGCTGGAAGAACTAATGCTAGTGCTCAAATACTGCAACTGTGTTTGCTGTTGTCTGAAGAGACTGAGCAGAGTGTTTTGGCCTGAGGAGGTTTTGTCAACTACCTACAGCAGAGATGGTGAAATTCAGGAAAAACATTAATCTGAAGGAGGGGGGTGGGTGGGAGGTTGGGGGAGGCTACTTATACATACACAGATAGATGCAGTATATATACATTTTATTATTAGTATCACTCTCTGATTAATTAGAATCACTTCTTTAGTTTGATCTTTTTAATTTGTGAGCTCCTACGGTGGTGAGTTTGCTTTTCTTTGCAAACGTACATTGACTTTTGCTCCCCTTCTGTTGGCAGGTATCTATGGCTACCTGTACACTTGAAATAAAAGGAGCCAAGGCCTGTTCTTTGCCAATGGGATAGGTAGCACGTCATGGTTTATGTCCATATGGTTAAACTTGTTCTTACAGCAGGCTGGCCCTGATCCTAATGCTTTTTGGGAATAGTCCCTCATTCGTGCTGTCCTTGAATTGTGCCTGCATATTGTCCGGGAGCATGCTAGTTAGCACGGGCAGTTGCATGCCTTTACTCCAGCTGAGTCCCTGACTCCGTTCAGAACATTGTAATCAATAATTCAGTATAGGCTGTTCCATACTTTCCATTCTGTGTAGTTTTTATACTGCTTCATGACTTGTGAGTGAAATTGTTTTCACAAAGAATGAAAATAAGGATTTTAAAATGTGCTATAAAAATATCTTGCACCTTGGCATTATTAAGGGAAACTAATTAAGGGAAATAAATGCTTATTTTTTTCTGTATTTCAAGAAATTAATTCATTTCCAAAAGTAAGCTGTGTTAACTCTAAAGAAAAAAGCGTACGAGAAGATTTCTGAGAATTTCAGATGCAACACTTAAGACTCTATACTGAAAACTTTAGAGGGGCTTGTGCAGACACAACCTACAGGATCAGTTCTTGATTTGACAAATGTTATAACTTCTTGGACAAACATGAGCCCTCGAGATTGCAGCCTCACTCCAGTTGTTAGTACTCAGACTGTCCCTCGCTCACCCACACACACACATGCAGACAGGTCTCTCGGTCAACCCCCCAGACCCTACAGTCTCTCTAGCAGTTGTCCTGGACCCCCTTGGTCCTCTAGTAACCAGCTCAGATTCAGTCAGATCTCTTCCCCTTTATCCATCATGCTCAGACATGAAGTTCTGATTTCTGGTTGCAACTGCAAAACAGTTTGCTGGGGATAGAAGGGAAACAAAAAATGTATGCCAAAAAATAAAAGATCTTGCTTGGCCTTGTTTTTCTGGTAGATACTAAACCTTTTTTTTTAATTTGTTTTTAACTTGTTTTGGAGAAGGATTGAAAAGACAGGAGAATATGCATGAGATCCTTGCTCTTCTAAATTCAATGGCAAGACTTGCAAGGACGAAATTTTCAGCCATTGAGCTTTTCCAGGTTTTCCATATGCATTTTCTTTTGTAAAAAAGTGAACCAATGCCAGAACTTCAGTCAGCACAAGCTGGATTAACTGCATTTAATCAATGTATCTGTTTCATTTTTCCTCAACGGAAGACCTGGCCCTCAGTTTCAAAGGCAAGAGTGATAATTTTAAAAACATAAAGTTTTATGTGAATCCATTCTGTTGTTATTAAGGAAGGTGAAAGCGTTACACAGGAGGGAGTGAAATTAGCTTTGAAATGATTTTGCATGTAGCTACTTAGATTTTTTTCCCTGGGTTTCTTTTAGCAGAAAGGACATGCTTTCTGTGTCTGTTTTAAAAAGGCTCGATCTGAAGAAGAACAGAACTTGCTGTTTCACTCTGACAACTATGATGTACTCCCTGGATGCTTGGTCCAAACACCACAAAGTGTCTTCATTACCTACCCCCATTCCTGTCTTTCTCATCCTATTACTTTAAACATAGGAGCAGTGCTTGATCACCTTTGAACCGAAGCTGTGCTCTTATTACCAGTTTCATAGCCACAGCTGTGTAACTGCTTTCCAGAAGGAAATTAAATCTGCATGGAAGAAAGGGAAAAATTAAGGTTGTTTAAATAAATAAGGTATGTTTTCTAAATCTGGTAGTCTTAGGAAGACAGAAATTTTCAGACTGGATCATGCTTCAGGTCTGTCCAGCCCAGCATCCTGCCTCTAACAGCAACCAGGATGGAGTGCCTCGGAGGAAGACACATGAACCTCAGCATAGGCAGACATGGCATAATCTATTCCTCTGTGATGTCTCATTTTTACTCCTCAGAGACCTGTACTGGGGTAATTATTGTAGTTCTGGGTCTTGTGTTACTGCGTAAACTCCCTTTTCTTTGAATGGGGCTCTTTTCTCATTTTTGGTCTGACACAAAAGTAGATGCAATGATATTAGAGCTTAATGATGGTGACGATAGGGTTGAGTGTTTATGGGTAAGAATCAGGGGGAAGGCCCACAAGGCAGATATCATGGTGGGAGTCTGTTATAGGCCACCCAACCAGGATGAAGAGGCAGATGAAATATTCTATAAGCAGCTGGGAGAAGTTTTACAATCGCCAGCCCTTGTTCTCATGGGGGGACTTCAACTTACCAGATGTCTGCTGGAAATACAAGACAGCAGAGAGGAAACAGTCTAGGAGGTTCCTGGGGTGTGTGGAAGGTAACTTCCTGACACAGCTGGGGAGTAAGCTAATTAGGGAAGGTGCCCGCTGGACCTGTTGTTTGTGACCAGAGAAGGACTTGTGCGTGATGTGATGGTTGGAGGTTGTCTTGGGCATAGTGATCACGAAGTGATAGAGTTTTCGATTCTTGGAGAAGTAAGGAGGAGGGTCCCACCTGGGACTTCCAGAGGGCAGACTTTGGCCTGTTTAGAAGCCTGGTTGACAGAGTCCCTTGGGAGGCAGTCCTGAAGGGCACAGGAGTCCAGGGAGACTGGACATTCTTCAAGAAGGAAACCCTAAAGATTCAGGAGCAGCCCTATCCCATGTACCAAAAGACGAGCCGGCGGGGAAGAAGACCGGCCTGGCTGAACAGAGAGCTTTGGCTGGAACTCAGGAAAAAAAGGAGAGTTTATGACCTTTGGAAGAAAGGGTGGGCAACTCAGGAGGACTACAAGGATGTTGTGAGGTTATGCAGGGAGAAAATTAGAAGGGCCAAAACCCAACTGAAACTTAATCTGGCTACTGCCATAAAAGACAATAAAAAATTTTTCTATAAATACATTAGCAACAAAAGGAGGGCTAAGAAGAATCTCCATCCTTTATTGGATGCAGGGGGAAACATAGTGACAAAGGATTAGGAAATGCCTGAGGTATTGAATGCCCTCTTTGCCTCAGTCTTTAATAGTAGGACCAGTTGTTCTCTGGGTGCCCAGGCCCCTGAGCTGGAAGACAGGGAAGGGGAGCAGAATGAAGCCACCATAATCCAAGGGGAAATGGTTAGCGACCTGCTACACACACAAGTCTATGGGACTGGATGGGATCCTCCAGAGGGTACTGAGGGAGCTGGTGGAAGTGCTCACCAAGCCACTTTCCATCATTTACCAGCAGTCCTGGCTAACAGGGGAGGTCCCAGTTGACTGGAAGTTAGCAAATGGGATGCCCATCCAGAAGAAGGACCAGAAGGAGGATCCAGGGAACTACAGGCCTGTCAGTCTGACCTCAGTGCCGGGGAAGGTTATGGAGCAGATCATCTTTAGTGCCATCACGTGGCACATACAGGACAACCAGGAGATCAGGCCCAGTCAGTATGGGTTTATGAAAGGCAGGTCATGCTTGACTAACCTGATCTCCTTCTATGACAAGGTGGCCCACTTAATGGATGAGGGAAAGGCTGTGGATGTGGTCTACCTAGACTTTAGTAAAGCCTTTGACACTGTTTCCCACAGCATCCTTCTGGAGAATCTGGCTGCTCATGGCTTGGACAGGCATAGTCTTTGCTGGGTAAAACACTGGCTGGAAGGCCAGGCCCAACGACTTTTGGTGAATGGAGTTAAATCCAGCTGGCGGCCGGTCACGAGCGGTGTTCCCCAGGGCTCAGTACTGGAGCCAGTTCTGTTTAATACCTTTATCAAAAATCTGGAGGAGGGGATCAAGTGCACCCTCAGTAAGTTTGCAGGCAACACCAAGCTGGGGGGGAGTGTTGATCTGCTCGAGGGTAGGAAGGCTCTGCACAGGGACCTGGATAGGCTGGATCAACGGGCTGAGGCCAATTGTATGAGGTTCAACAAGGCCAAGTACTGGGTCCTGCACTTCGGCCACGACAACCCCAGGCAACGCTACAGGCTTGGGGAAGAGTGGCTGGAAAGCTGCCCAGTGGAAAAGGTCTTTTCCAACCTAAAGGATGCTCTGATAAATTTTAAAATGTTGGAATCAGAGAATCAGATCCTCTGTTGGTTGACAGCCAGCTGAACATGAGCCGGCAGTGTGCCCAGGTGGCCAAGAAGGCCAATGGCATCCTGGCCTGGATCAGAAATAGTGTGGCCAACAGGAGTAGGGAGGTGATCGTGCCCCTGTACTCGGCACTGGTGAGGCTGCACCTCGAATACTGTGTTCAGTTTTGGGCCCCTCACTACAAGAAGGACACGGAGGTGCTGGAACATGTCCAGAGAAGGGCAATGAAGCTGGTGAAGGGTCTGGAGAAAAAGTCTTCTGAGAAGTGGCTGAGGGAACTGGAGTTGTTTAGCCTGGAGAAAAGGAGGCTGAGGGGAGACCTCATCACTCTCTACAGCTACCTGAAGGGAGGTTGTAGTGAGGTGGGTGTTGGTCTCTTCTCCCAAGTAACAAGCAATAGGACGAGAGGAAATGGCCTCAAGTTGCGCCAGGGGAGGTTTAGGCTGGACATTAGGAGAAATTTCTTTACTGAAAGAGTGGTCAGGTCTTGGAACAGGCTGCCCAGGGAAGTGGTTGAGTCCCCATCCCTGGAAGTATTTAAAAGACGTGTAGATGAGGCACTTAAGGACACGGTTTAGTGGTGGACTTGGCAGTGCTAGGTTAACGGTTGGACTCGATGATCTTAAAGGTCTTTTCCAACCTAAAGGATGCTCTGATTCTCTGATTCCAACATTTTAAAATTCAATTTTCCGAAATCCTATGTTTGCACATTTGGATCACCTGCTTACATGATTTATTATTTTTAAATTATGTTTATACACATCAAATTGTCTATTCTTCAAGAGAAAAATGACATATGAGGCACTGGGTGCTAGAGTTGAGGTTTTTTTAAAATAAGTATGTTTCTCTTGTATATGAAAAGTAGTATTAAGAGTACTAAATCATCTTGTCTCTAGGAACATATATGAACTGTAAACGAATGAGGTAGGCAATTTTGCTTAATTAGAATCAATGGTATCCTCCTTTAATTAAACAATATTGATTGCATTATGCAGAGGGCAGCCTTGTAGAGGATATGTTTTAATGTCATTTTTGTTTGACTTGCAAAAATATGTCAAAGGTCAAATTGAACTTGTACGTGGAATATCCCATTCAAGGAGAGCAATCACTCTGAATTCATCTAGGTCCTTTCCATAAAGTACACAAATGGAAATCCAGTGTTAAATCTTTACAAAGAAAACAGAAGGCTTTAACTGAGAGAGATGTGAGCTTTTTTATATCCCTCCTCCAGAGGAACTTCGGAGAAGCACGGCATCCTATTTTGTTCCTGTTTCTAGTGTCAGGAAGATCAATAGAGGAGTGCATGGTTCAGGAACCTCATTGCTGTTGCAACATCTCCCATACACATATAACACATGATTTCATGACCATTCAAGGCATGGTATGATGAGAAAACAAAGTATTCTCATGTGTCATCATTTTTTTTAAAGACCTGAATGCAGTAGCTTCCAGCTATTATTGATATAAGAATGACATGTGGTCCCCGATGTTCCCACTTTCCTCTACACAGCCAAAGTGAAAGTAATCTCAGAATTGCAGAGTGCTGAACACTGAAAACATATTAAGCCACCAAATAGGTGCTGAAACACACACCATTTCATGTCAATAACAGTGACAAGAGGAATGCTCTTTAAAAAACAGCCTATGCAACTCCCAGACGTTCCTTTACAGTAGCCAGCTAAGCCATACATCAGGGGCAAAGTAGAATAAAAAAATGTGAAAAGCTTACTGTATGCCTATCTATGAAGTCCCTGCAGACTGAAATTTAGCTGAGCTGTCCAAGGGGAAAAAGAAAATTATAAGTATATATAAGTATATATTCAAATATTCAAACTCCAAGAAAAATTTCATGTTTGAACATACGTGGTCACTAATCAGTAACTGCAGGTCTTTGCAGCAGCTACTTGTTTACACACTGTAATTCTTATCATTATTAGTCATTATTAGAATTTCAAGATTGTAAAGTTCTACTCAAGATAAGACCAACATTATTTAAAAAAAAAAGATACAAACATATACAAAGAGGCAGCCCTGGTTCCCAAAGGCCTTCTGGAAAAGAACGGGAGGAGGAAGGGAAAAACTGATGCAGAGACATGAAAAGTCTCCCAGCCTCACAGTGGATCGCAGATGAAAAATCTTGCAGCCTTCAAAGCCCCAGTTTAGTGCTCTCAGATCTGCTCCCCTCCTTTCTTTCTGGCAGCAGGGACTAATACCTCAGATTTTGCTCTGAAAACACAGGTAGTTACACCACCAGTTAAAGGTGAACGTGTACTAGTTTCTCTCATTACAGAGCCCAAGTCCTATAAGTGATACACACACACACATGCACAGACTTCCCCTCTTGGAGCATATCAACGGTGGGGATCATGGACGTGCAAAGCATGGAGATACATAGACCCTTGCATCTATGGAGCATGTTTGGAGGATTTCCGTGTGTCAGTGCACGGTATTACACAGGACAGTCTGTCTATGCAACCCCCCTCTGCCTTTCCCAGTCCATCAGCAGAAATAATCACGCATGCGCTCTCTGCACAGCTGGAACACAGCTGTGCATTCATGGACTGTAAGAATGGGCACCTGCTGATGGAAAATGTAAAGGCCAGTAGTTACTCCTGTCAATAAATGGGATAGCAGTCCAACATCCTCTCAATCAGCAAAACAAAAAGGTGGTATGGGGTATCATCACTCCATCAGCCAAACAGCAAGGGTAGCAGTGAACAAAGATACCTCCGTTCATTTCCATGTATTATATTGATTGGGAGTAACATTCAGGTCAATTTTTCCTCCAGTCTTTTAAATGAGATTATATATTTATTCAATTAATCACATTCTAAGTAGTCTCCATTTCAAAGCTTCCCTTTCTGGGTTATTTTCCCCCAGCTATCTTTAATATAATGCCAAGTCTAACGAAGCACTCAATAGAATGTAAATACTAATGAGGTGTGGTGGACTCACTAGTTAGCAGGCCTGTAGGGGGAAGAGAATTGAACAGGTGAATGAAACCATGTAAATGCATAGCTGTTATGCATAGGACAGTCTGGAGGGTGTTTAGGTTTGTTTTTTTAACCCCTTAGTCCTTCATATTCCTTGTTCTTTATCTTCAGTTTGTCCACACGAGCCTTTAGGTTGATACGAGCCCAGACGATTTCTAGGTAGAAAAGCTGTTGCACAGGAAAATAGATGTTGCTCTTTTGCCAGTGTAGATAAGTCTTTCCCCACAATGACATGAGCTATTTAAGCAGAGTTCTCTCTTACTGCCGAAAGCTAAGTGTATGGAGAGCTTGCTGACACAATTATGCCCGTTAGAGACCAATATTTTCATGCCTCTTCCTGTCAGACGGGCAAAGCCTTGCAGAGTGCAGCTGGTATTTGTGGGAAGCCATCCCTCATGTACTCCTGCTGAATCTCAGCTTGGTTTTCTTCAGTGAGGAATGATGCCGTGGCTCTGCAAAACCCAAACGCAACGAAGTGCCCTGGCAGGGGTTCAAAGTGGCTTTTAGTTCCCTGCGTGACAGTGGTCAGAAAAAATATGAGTCCCTGCATGCACCCCTCACTGGTTACAAAAAGAGAAACCACCAGCGAAAAGCAATCTGAAAAAGTCCAGTTAGGCAAATAAGGTAGCATTTTGTCTGTAATTAATGTGGTTTAAGTTAACCTATTCCCCTTTGACTCTTACCTCACTAGTGTCCTACAAATGACCAGTAATCTCCTCTCTGCAGGAGAGGTGTTAATGAACAGCTGAGTAGCAGCACCTTGTGAAGACATTAAGATAATTGTGATTGACTGCTGATATCTTAGATATACCAGTTTCCCAATGCATCTATTTACCTAGTAATGAGGAATATATCTCACTGATTAGACTCAAGTATGACATATTTTTTTCTTTTCTTTCACACAGATTTAGGCCAGGCTCCAAGAGAATTATTTCTCTGTACCACAGTTTCTTCACCGTTACTGTAATAACCCTGCCTTCTTCTCACTAGTTTTCAGGCTGCATTGGCATACTAGGTGTGCCTGTACAAAATCTGGCATAAGGAGGTTGAAGTTTCAACCTAGAACTGAAGGTAGTGTTGTAAAATTAAACTTCTAAATGGCCGTGGAAAGCATGCAAGTAAATCTATGGGTTGGATGATAATCTGCGTTTCCCCCCCCCCGGCCCCTTTTCTGTGTTGGTCCGGTTCTACTCATGGGAAAGAGATTAGAAAGGTGTGCAGGGTTCTCGTGAATGGTTTCCCAGCAGAGGAAACTCTCAAGCAAAGCATAAATAAGGTATTCTCCATGCTTTCAGCCAGCACTTATGTAATGACCCTATCATATAACACAAATCAGTGAATTAATTCTCCACTTTGCCTGTTAAAAACATTTGTTCTCTTTTAGGTTCTTTGGCAAGAACCATGAACTAGTCCCCCCGAAAAATCCTAACCCTCCCCCCCAAAAAAAAAACCCTAAACCACAAAAGTTGTCAGTCTCAGTAACCATACCACCTCCATTTATTAATAGAGCCTTGACATGGAAGAATTTTCTGGCCAGGCATTTTTCACACCCCAATAGGCTCAAATAAAAAATTATTGCCAGCACAATGATTTAAATGAAAGATGTAACACTACAGCACTTGCCTAGCTTGATTTTCTAATGTCAGCTCCAATGTGTCTGACACATGCAAGACATAAATGAATATCCATATTTCTTTGGAATTAAAGGTTCCCTGACAGCTCACGGTATGGAGCATACGGCACTCCCGATGGGTCGTTACTGTGGACTGGCATTATTTTCACCTCCTTCATTCTTCCCCAGCCAGCTTTACTAGTGGGAGCCAAAAGACTCTCCCGCTAACCTCAAGGGCAATTGTCTCAAAATATTTTATATAAACCAGTCTATGCTATATTTGCTAATTGCATTTGTCAGTCTCCCTTGCCAAAATTTCCTCAAGTAACAGAACCATTGGCAATGAACATGGAGATCTACGTATTTGGGTAGAGGGAATGTTTTATACTGTGCATGAGCTAAGGGTTATAAACGAGAAATGTTTCTTGTTTCATAGAGCTGGTCCATAGAGCTGCCTCAGCCCACACAGTGTCAAAATTGGCACCTTTCTCGCTTTTAAAATAACTTTTTCTAATGTATTTCTACTCAGCTTCTTTCTCTGTCTCCTAATCTCTTTGTTCAGTATTTCCTCACAACACAGAGTCATCACACCATTCATCTGCATCAATCTGTCTGCCGCTCACAGATTTTGCTGGGTCTGCCTCATCAAGTGCAGTCACCAAATTCATATCTTTTTTCAAGTCAGTAATTGCCTTCAGCTTCACGCTGTCGTTTTTGCTTGTGTTGAAGTTTATTAGATTTTGGTCTACTGTTTCAGAAGTCTGTGCTGGGTTCCTTGACTCATGTAAACTCCAGCTCTGACAGTGATTTACTGGCCCATCTTGTCTGAAACTGTTGAAATTATGTTTATGCACACAATTCACTGTTCATCATGAGAAAGATGACATATCTGGCACCTGTAGCCATGTGCCCAGGTTTCCAGCACAGGATTTATCTCCTCCAACTTCAGGGTGTGATTCAGTTTGAGATAAAATACTTAATATGCCTGCATGTAGGTGTCTACCTGTGAGACAGTGTCCAAGCTTCTATTAGAGCAGCACAGACTAACTCAATTCATTTGTCCTCACATAAGCCTCTAGAGATGCCCTTAAGCTTTCTGTCTGGCTTCTAGCCACAGGCCTCGAGTCCCTTGTCAGTATAGGAAGTAGAGTCTAGAGCAATTCAATTTATCCTAAGTCTGGCTAAAGCTGGCGGGTCAGCTGAATTGCTTTTCAGACTCCAGTGTAGTGATTAAATTTTCATTGACTAAAGCAGGAGCTTAGACACTTAACTCACATGTAGACACCTACATGCAGGCATCTGAATTTAAATGTCTTAATCTGGAGCTGACTTCCACCCTACAAGCTCTGTTCAGTTGCCCAAACATATGGTGTAATTTGCAACGCTTTGGAGTGTCCAAATCATCCACAAAAGGCTGACAGATATGACACGAGCTACAGGAGCACTACTCAGAGCCACATGGAATACCCTGGGGCATCTCAGATGGCACTAGAAACCTACGTCTAGGCTACTGAATGACTACATGTCTGCAAAATAGATGTCTAAACAGAGCTAGTTGGCTTAAGCTTGGCATCTAATAAGGAAGGTGAGATGAGATTTGAATTGTGCCTAGGAAAATTCAGTGTGAAGAAGGCATATTCAGAAAAGAAGCTTTGGCCAGAAACTCTTGGATATATTTGTCATCTAAAAATTAACTACCAAGCCTAAGCTAATTACCTAGACTCACTCCACAGTTAATACAAATATAAGTTCTTTCAGATGACAATTTATACCACTGTAAGAGAGATGTCTAAATTAGACAGGACAAATTGCCCTCTAGAGAGGTCTATCACTCTCTACAGATTGTGGAAGGAACCCAAATAAGTATCTTAGATACCTAATATTTAACAGGCTAATGCTGAACAAGATTACATTCTGCCTTTCCTCGTATGATTTGATATAAATTACCCAACTCCCTAAGTGTTAAATATGTGAAAATGCTTTTCAGTATGTGCAAATTTTAAGTATTTGTGTAAAGGATGAGTTTCTGTTAACTGCTTGTATAACATCCAGCATTGTAAGGTAGGTGGCCAACATCATAACTTCCCCTTATAAATCCAATCTGAGTATATCTATACCTGCAATCAATATTGCTGGTTTTGCAAACATTAAGACTACCCAGTCATGGAATTCTTTATCATACACTAAAGATTTCCCTCTACAGAAGGATGGAGCCGTGAGGATTTGTGTTCACCTAACTGGCCAAAAAGCCACAGACCTATACACAGAATATAGCAGACAGGGTAGCATTCTGATAAAGACAAACCTTCGCACAAGAATGATGGGTCTTTCTCTTTTGTTGTAAATCACAGCCAAAGCTGCCCACCTTTCTCTAAACAGCAAAGGGAAAGATGAAGGACCTGACTTGCTAGTAAAGCCAGCATGAGTCACCTGCAGTCTGATAATATATCCTGAATGTGTTACCAATCCTAACCATAAATCTACTGTCTACATAAAGATAACAAAGAACAATATCCACTTGAGTGCAAGCTCCCAAGAAATGAAGTAGAATTCAGCCTCTTTGTGTGTGATGACAATTGCCTTCATCTTTTATTTTTTCCTTATTATTTTTTCAATTATATTATATGCATGTGTCAGCATATGCATAAACAAGGCTTTAAATAATTTTCTTAAAGTAAACAGCACAGAATTAATAGATTTTTCAGGTTAAAATGGTGTTATTCAAAAGCAGTTAATGTGTATGATTTATCCATCACCCCTGTGTGAAGTCTTTGAAAAGGTTCTTTTGTTCTAAAGTTAGGGGGTGGAATAAGAACAACCACAATAATGCATAGCAGTGAGATTTAAGGAGGAGACATTCAAATGGCATTCGTCTAGTTGCACTCTGCTAAGATGAACAAAGGGACTTCATCCCTTGCATTTTCTGAATAGTGTTGTCAAAGGGCTAATCCTAGAAGAAATGCTCAGGCCCAGATCAATTTTACCTAATCTTAAAAGCCAAATAAAAGTTAGATGTCTAAAGCAGGATTTTTCATACCTAAAATAGTTGTCTAGTCCAAGCTAATCCTGTACCTACTCTTTGCACAAACTGGGGAGAATGAGAGATTTCCAAAGGGCGATTCACCTTGTCCTATACTGAGTGTTTAGGATTTAAAAAGCAGAATAGATCTCTGCTTTGTGCCTCTCTCTGTCACTTCCACAAGGAATATATAACTACATTAAAATTGATGTCTAACGTTCAGATGAGCAAAGTTAAGGGAGCGAAGCTGCACTTAGATTAAGTACAGTAAGTTGCAGGAATCTTTTTCCTTCCCCAGAAATATTTGTACATATAGCTAAGATCATAAATGAAAGGCACCTAGCTCCTCCTTAAATTTTTCCAAGGCAAAACTAACTAAAACTAATTCAAATTGTGCCAAACTCATAATTTGATTTGATTACCTGCACTATTAGTTTGAATGTTTAATCATTTGAACTCATTGATTCATTTTTGGTTGTGACTTCAATTTGATCATTGCTTTGTGCCACTTTTGATCAGCTTAGTGAAGCTGCAATACATTTGGCTTAGCAACATGTGTAAGTATGTATTTGCTTGTTCATACTGTTTTATAAAATCTTTTAAAATATTCACAATAGGCTTATCCGTCTAAAAAACCATATGGATCACAAATGCTGAAGGAGTACATTCCTTTGGTTAAGAAATTTGCCAACCACTTTCCCCTGATCCTAAACAAATGAATGATTTTGTTCAAAAACTTAGAACTTCATGGATTACAGCTGATATGTGCTGAAGAGCAGCAGTGGATTATGGTAATTTCCACATCCAAACCTTCAGGGAGATAATCAGCTGAGAAAAGGATCAGGAGAACTGGTCAAAAAGAAAACAAAAAGCCCCACCACTCCCCCCAAAAAAATCCTACAAGGCAAAAAACCTGAATAGATTAAAACACCAATTCTCATCAATTTTGAAATGAACCCTAGGAATAAACTGATTTTAAAAACCTTTTCAAAAAGAAGTCTCAATAAATTTTATCTAGGTTCTTGTTCTATTCTTAAGTTGTCATTCTAATTTGTTTCATGTTAATTATATATTACAGAACCAATTGCAACTCTAATACACATTGGAGATGGGGTTACCAGTATTCATGATGGTGAAGTGCAACATGAGGGTGTATGCCATGCTGGCCAGAGGTAACTGTAGGAAAAGAAATCCCTTTAATCCTTGTCTCCTACCAATGCCAGTAAAGAATAAGCTCCATTTATGGGACATCACCAAATTTCTTTGGAAACAAGGGTGCTCTTCAGCATGCTAGGGCAGAGAAAGGAAATCAGGTACAGCAAAAAGCAACTTTGCTGAGGCTCACTGAGCTGTGAAAAGCAGCAGAAAAGAAATAAGCTGACTGTCACTCTGATACGCAAGGTTTCATTTCACCTCTGGAGACCTGAAGTGGCATTGCTGTAGTCACAAACGTCTAAAGAGATGATGGAGAAAAAGAGGTAGTGCTTTTGATTCGACGATACTTTTGGATAAAACAAACAAGTTTTGGGGGACACAGTACATAGAATATTTATTATTCCTGTTCCAAATAAATAGGAGCCACGACAAAGTAGTGAGGATTTAGGTCAGAGGATGCTTGAGACAGTGCCTTTTTGGGGCAGATCAGACTTGTTTCTACCTTTCCAGGTTTTCCTTCTATTTCTTTCTTTTTTTTTTTTTTTTTTCTTTTTTTCCCTTGGCACTACTACCTACTGCTGTTCTATCCAGTAAAGATGGAATTCACTCTTTTATATCCCACTTGAGTCCTTGTCCAGCTAAAAAGTGTGATGAGCGGTACAACTAACATCGCTCACAGGTTTCTTCCTTCTTTCTCTTGCCTGTCTGCGATCAGGTGCTCAACCTATTCCCTCAGCTATGACTTTCCATTCCCCTGCCACCAAACATATCTGTTCCCTGGCAGTCTTTGTTCTCTCTCTTTTTCACTAATCCATAGGAAAAAACAGTGACGCCCTACAAATGGGAGATCTATGATTGCTGGGCACATGGGATTTTTCTCAGCTCTAGCAGGCTACTCCATTACTGCACCTGAAGTCAGTGATATCGAGGCCTGATAGTCTATACTTTTCAATTCTTTGGTCTTAAAAGGAAGATTTCTGTTACTGACTAATGCACATTTATTTGGGGAACAAGGAAGAACAAGAATCGCTGGGACGGACTCTGCTAATGCCATGTCACATTCTGTTATTGTGCTGCACTTGCGTTAAGAACATTCAATTCCAGCTCCTGAGGATATTGGTTCCATACCAATGAAGCTAAAAATATTTTCAAAATGCCCAGGGGGTGAATATTTTTATGTCCTTCCACTTAGATGAGGCTGTTTTAGGATGATGCTGACTCACACACAATATCTCTTGCATGTTAATCAATGCAACAATAATTCAGGTCATTTGATTTCAAGGCATGTTCCCTAATGCGTTAACCTTTCACTGTTAATCTGCAGTATCCTCCTTCATGAGGCACAAAGGGATTGAACCAAGCAATGGGAGGATGGGGAAAGACAAACGTAAATTGAAACTAAAGGATGAAGCTTAGATTATTTGTATTACAATACATTTAGGTGCAGGAGTTGAACTCTGATCTCCTGAGTCACAGTCCACTAGTTTAATCACAAGGTTATCCTTCCCTTCTTCTCCTTTTCTGCAAACAATGAAAGCTTGATGACAGTGATAGTCCCTCCAACACTTCTTTGAATATTACAGGCAACGCAATTAAGCCTTTGTCCTGCTTATACGTGTTTCATAGATCCATATAAAGAGGAGAAACACCAACATGTCACTTCGATACCAACAACATTGGTTGAAAAAACACGTTCAAAACCAGCAGCACAAAAAAAACCAGTTTGAAACTAATTCATCAACTGAAAGCCGTCTGTGCGAAACATTTGGGGAATCACTTCAGACATATATATATATATTCCCAAATGTATTTGCAGATCAGTTGCACTCAAAAAACGGGGAAAATAGTTCTGCATTACAGCTAGACTGCTCTGCTCTACTTATATGTGTTTATGGTCACTGCCTTCAAAACTTTTAAAAGCAAATGCAAAGGCTCTCAGTATTCAAAATAATGATTTGAATGGTTGTTCTCGTTTATTTTTCCATGGGTCAAACTGCAAAATCAGATCAGAGTGAAAACTCTTTAATTCCCAAAGCAGGAAAAATTACAACTCAGTGTAGAGAAGTTGACATCATGTAAAATTTGTGACGTATTTTCTCCTCAGCTGTGTTAAGCAAAGGAGCTAAGCTTATAGGAAAGGGTTTCTACCAAGACCGATTTTACTTTGATGAAATGAATAGTCCCATTCTTTTCCAAGTCAAATTCAGTGTAGTATTCAATTAGTGGTATTCAACATATAGGGCTCAGAAAAGTCTCCTCTGTGTTAAACATCCAATGAATGAGTCTATCTCAGTTTTTTCATGCCTTGCTGAGTTGATGGAGCTACAGAGCAAAATTTTTACATATGATTTTAATTTAGTCTTTTCTGTGGAATATATTTAGGGCATATCTAGAGATGACTCAAGTCTTAACAGTGTATAAATCTGTTTCCTTTCCATTTTTGTTTTTAGTAACTGATACTTCCTAGGTTTTGTATTAACCAGCTTTCCCTAAATGGAGGAAACACCTAAGCTTTTAGGGAGAGTCCCACCTAGTGTTAAAAATATGTGTGTTAGAAGAGATAGTTGGTTAGGTTGGTTAGGAAAAAAACACTGAAACATCTTTAAGAATTCATATTCATAGCATGAAATTAATTGAGATGATCCTAACCTAAGATGGCAGCGACAGAAAAATTTCATTTCTGGTTCAATTTCCAGCTCAGAGCAGAGTTCAACCCAGCTAAGAACAGAATTGCCTTCTTCGTTTTTTTCCTGTGGCATAAATAGGGAGGCTAGAATTACTCCTAACTTAGGTACTTCAGTTTTGTGTCAAAGATTATGTGGGTAAAACCAGATTTTTGTGGTTCAATACACATTGAGCCACAGAACCATAAGAAAGTGACCCCAAGATGCCATCGAGTCCAACACTTGCTGCAAAGCAGGATGCAGTATATCTAAGCACTGTGACAGATGCTTGTTAGTCGGTTCATGATGATCTCAGGTTATGGAGATTCTACAGCCGTGGAGCTGGTGAGGAGCTGGAGTTTACCTTTTTCCCAAGTAACAGCCCTTCTACAGCATTCTTGGTGTTACAAAAGGGAAACTTTATAAAAACGAAATGCAAGTAAATTAATCCCAGGGTGATGTAAATGTTCCATGAGAACACAAATCAAAGTTTCCATTCCAACTTCACCTCTTGCATTATGGGCATACATTACACTTAGACATAATATAGACATATGGACATATGTCATTTTGTGTACATACATCTAAAATAACATTTTAAAATGGAAACAAAACCATTTGGAGGCAGACAATCAAAATGTCCTTTATTGAGATAATTTTTATCCTGTTTTCAAAATGAAATTAAATTAAAATGTATTTGTTCCTATGAAGTATTTGCCTTTGCCAAATTCTGACAAGGAAAAGAAATGTTTCCACTTTGAAGACATTTTACAGCACAGATTTGATCTATCCATGGTCTTTTCTAAGTTCACATTTATGGCTGTCTCACAAAGTGCTTATAGCACCCAGAGTCACTTGTCAGGATATGAGATTCATTGTGCTAGACACTGTGTAACATGTAAAACAGTGTAAAACTGTCTGGGCAGGATTCAGCTGCCTTTTTACAGGTTCCTAGTGCGATGTGGGACACCCGAGAGTGTCCTAAACACATGCGGGGGACAGGTCTGGAAGACCTGCAGCCTTCAGGAGCAGCAGCTAGAAGCCTGAAAGGATACCCCTCTGTGCTTAAAATGATGCTAACCTCCTCTATTTAGGCAACAAAATCTTACCCTCCCTGTTGTGAAACACAGAGTCTGAAAGAAACAAGGATTACAGGATTACAGACTATGTATTTAGAAGAAAATAATGATAATAAAGCAAGTACAGGAACACTGGGAACATAAAAAAAGCAGTACGGCATCAAACCTAAGATCCAATTAACCCATTAACCTCCCTCTGGCAGTGGTCAACAGTAAATGTTATCGAGAAACAGAAGAAAACCAGGGTAAATCTACAGAGACGCTTCCCGACAATATAAGACTGTAAATGAAGAATTTCTTAATGTAAACAGATTAAATTGCAATCAAAACCCAACAATCATTTACCCATTCTTTTATAATAGGAAACTTTGGATAGACTAACTGCTAATAGTTTATCTTGAAAAGAAACAGAAGGTTGGCTTTGCTAACTAGTTCCAGGCGTAAAATCCACTGTTAACCTGACACCTCTGCGCACTGGAGCAGCACTGGGGCAGAGGACTCTGGTGTTGTGCTAACAGTGACAGCTATTAAAACCTCAATTGAGAAGGACACAGCTAAGAACCTGTCTTTAGCATACAACACTAAGTAAATTTAAATGGTACCATGCCACCCAGACCAACTTTCACATAAGTGTTAGGAAATATTGCGTCTTTCAAAGGCATTTTTATTTATAGAAAATTTTATTATTCACACAAATATATATTTTTTTTTTTACTTATCTTAAATATTTCAGTTTTACCTGAGTTTGTCCATTAGAAGCTTCCTTTGGAAGCTCGGGAACATTTTCAAAAACCTCTACAGTGAAACTGTTTCAGGGTCTGGTGATCAAAATTTGGGAAGAATGTTTTTTTTTGTTTTCTCTCTCCAGTTGTTGAAAACTAAATGTTTTGAAGTACCAAGGTTTATAACTTCAAAAAACCCTCCCCCACCAAAACCCCCTTAGGATTCTAGTTATAATTCTAATGTTTAAAATAAATAAATCTTGTGAATTCTCAATTGGTAAGCTCAGGGCTGCAAATCTCAAAATAATTGTGTTTTTCAGGATTTACGTGGTCTTCTGATGATGACATATCATATTCTAAAGACATAGTGCTGTTATTCTGCTCATATATTTTAAGAAAAAAATATTGATCTTGCCCCAAAACAGTGATTTTTGGATGTAATATGATGAACTATTCCAGTTTTCAAATGTTTCAAAAAAAAAAATACCCTGCTTACCTGATGTCACTGCTGCTAAATGCCATCCCATCGATCCTTTCCTCGCTGCTCTGATTCATCAGTGCGACACTTCCAGCACTGATGGTGTTCTGGCTGAACTGGCTTCCCAGGGTCACCAGGGGTTTCATTCTCGCTCTATATCAAATTTACTTAATTCACAGCTGGTAACTCCAGCATACACCTGGATGTCTTGGGAAAGGAGCAGCACAGTACGGATGACTTCAAGGGTACTTTGACTTCTAAAATCTAATCCACTGATGTCATCACTGGGCAAGCAGCTCCTCATCGGTGAGCAGTGTACAGCTAAGGAGCACCCAAGCTCTCCTTGCTTCAGAGAGGTGACAAGGCGGTAATGACAATATCAAGGACTGGTGCCTGTAGGTAATTTCACAGCTTTCGGCCACTTTGTGGGAAGGACAGTCCAGGTCCCCCCTTGGAAAGAGGTTAGATATTGATAGACAGGGTTCCTCTGAAGAGTGCCATCATTAATATCCAGTCAAAGCTATCATACATGGTTGTGTGCTTACAGAATGACTCAGAAGACCAAAGTTTTTGGCTTCTGGTCATTTGCAGCTTGCTGTATTAGCAAGTGTGTGATGCTCCTCAGTTTAATTGCATCAATGTTTTGAAAGCAAATTCCTGGTTCTACCTGTCATATTTTCATTAACAGGCCTACCACAGTCGTACCTGGGGAGGAACCACACATGGAGGTCTGATGTTGCTGGGAATTTCACAGCCTCTGTCCTGACAAGAGAACAACTCAGAGAAGAGAATTCAGCAGAGACAAATACAAAGAAATGAGCAATTAAGGAAAAAGAGTTATACAAGGAGGGAGTAGTGAGAGAAAAGAAGGAAAGGTGGCAGAAGAGATAAGTGGACATTCAGCCTGAGGTACAGAAGCTGGGGAAGGTGCAAACAGCCCATTGGCACCTCTTCACTGACAGCTGTTCAGATGGCCACATTGATACCATTTGGGTCTACTATCTACTGGTTCAGCTGGTCGTGTAGCTGCTCTTCCAGGCCTGGTCCTTTAACAGATGCTTTCATGAAGTTTCTTTCTCCAAATTCATGAATTACATGGTGCTATGGGGCTAATATGAGTAGGTTTGCTTCTGTGACGGCAATGTAACAAGGGGAAAATGTATGCAGGATGTGGGGGTTGGCAGTCCTTTCTCTGAAAACAAGAAAGTATTAATTGAAAGTAGACAGTATTTATTGAAAGAGCTGAACCTTGCATCAGCAGAGCTTATAACAACCATGTATTCTTAAGTATTACGTGTACTTACAATAACTGTTACCCCCTCACAAGAACCTGAACATAAAATCTCAGCTAAAGTTCTCCCTTGGATGACTAGCAAAAAAATATTAGGGGCAGATAAGAGAAGAAGGGAGGGAGAGGGATTAATTTATGAGAAATCAGAAGCAGGGAGACTATTAGGGAAGAAAAGTTTCCCGAATATTCTTTTTGCTTCTTGCACTTGAATGTAATCCACACTGTTGCTGAAACACCAGCTTTCTTTACAGATAACCCACAGGTTATATGCATGCAAATTGGTAATATAGAAGACAGCATGTATTAAAAATTATCATGGCCAGAAGCTCTGAGTCTTTGGACACTGGAATTGAAGTAGAATGAACAGTGCAGAGCCTTTTAATAGATTAACCTCTTTTGTAAGCTTATAAGACTCTCTGAGAAAGTGAAGAGATGGCTCCAGGCTGACATCTGTTTTGGAAATGAATGGGATACACATCATGGAGTAATTCTCACCCTCTATGCAGCAATGATCGTACATGCTTACAAAAAAAGCTGATGTTTGTATGCAGGAATGACTGCACTATCTATAGAGGAGTCGCCTCACTTTTCATTTCTCAGTACAGATAGGAGTCCATGGAAGCTATTAAATGTACAGTGGAGCCAGAAATACTTTTTATTATACTGATATCTGTGAAAAAATCAGCTATGGAAAACTTTAAAAAAAAAAAAAAATTACAAATTTAAATGTTTCAAAGTAGGGTTTTTCCCCAACAAATTTGCTGTAAAAAAAAATAATTCTGCAGGTGAGATCAGCTACATTCAGTTTCATATGACAAGTTTTATTACATGGCTTTTCCTCAAGACAATCAATATGTTATCTTTGTTATGCTCCTTGTATGACCAAGGACAAGATTTCTGGCTTTCTCGCACTGATTCCTTGTTGGGAGTCGGGGCCCCCGCAGTTCTGCAAGGCAGGGTACCTGCTCCACATCCTGGCCTGGCTCACCTGAAAGTAGTCTGGAGAACAGAGTATGGATTTGACTGAAGTTAAAAAGGGATCTTACCTCCCCATTAACTGTAATAAATGAAGTCCCTTGTTTTTCAGAAGGTTATTCAGGGAGAGCTTTGTGGAAGATTTGAATAGGAAGCAAGATTTCAGCAAGCCTGGAGTAATGTGCCAGGGAGTCGGCATGCTGGGAACAGTCTCCAGTTGAGAAGTGCTCTGAGAAGGACTATGGGAGACTGACAAGGGGAATTAACTCTAGGTTTGGGGCTGTAGTTTGAGTGAGGGATCCAAGAAGCTCATAAAATATGGAGCAGGATCAACACATAAGCGGCTTTGTATATGTGCAACAGTGGAAATTTAGGCATTTAACACTCTTGAGTTAATCAGCAGCTGAGCAGTGGGTTTTGAGGGCTTTAGGAAGCTTAAGATATACATATGCATCTTGGTTCATCAATGAAAAAAAATCACACAAATAAAGGAAATAAAATCCCACGTGCTTCTTATGTCCAGGCTGTCTCAATGGTTTGAAGTTTTATTCAACCTCCTCTGGCAGGACTTATCAAAACAACAGATCGCTTTGGTTAATTAGCCAAGATTAGTTAGAGAACTGTGACTTCTGCATTCTTCAAATAGGGATGTTGGTTGTGGCTGCCTGTTAAAGAAAATGGCATTACTCTGAAAGGCTGAAACTAGCAAACGTGCCAAAAATCAGCAAGCATATATATTTCTTTGACTTTTAGAAGGACAAGACACTGTGCTGCAACCTGTGACTCCATATGGCAGGGCCACACAACCTTTCTATGAGTGGGGAAGAAAACTCTCTGAGCCGCAACACACATCACCGTTTCCTCACGGTGAGGAGCAGGGATATCTGAGGTGGACGTGGCAGGATGGTGCTGGACTCAGCATGGAGGCTGTTTCAGGAGTAAGCCCACACATACCTGCTGGCTCCCCTCCTCCATATGACGGCACCATCCTGAAGTCCCCATGCTAGAATGGTCCTGTCACCAGACATGTGAAAGAAACCTGCTGTAACACCTGCACTTGACTCACCTGTGTCTCAGGAGCTACAAAATGGTCCCTATAAAACTTACTGTTCATGAGTTTGAAAAGACCATAGGAGTCAGTTAAGGATTTTAATAGTATTTCCCTTTCAGTTGTGGTTATATGGGAATATAGAATCAGAGAATCAGAATCATTTAGGTTGGAAAATGTTAACCAAATCCAACTGTTAACCTAGCATTGCCAAGTCCACCACTAAACCCTGTCCCTAAGCACCACATCTACATGTCTTTTAAATACCTCCAGGGATGGTGACTCAACCACTGCCCTGGGCAGTCTGTTCCAATGCTTGACAACCCTTTCGGGGAAGACATTTTTCCTAATATCCAATCTAAACCTCTCCTGGCACAACTTGAGGCCATTTCCTCTTGTCCTATCGCTTGTTACTTGGCAGGAGAGACCAACACTCACCTCGCTACAACCTCCTTTCAGGTAGTTGTAGAGCGCAATGAGGTCTCCCCTCAGCCTCCTCTTCTCCAGACTAAACAACCCCAGTTCCCTCAGTCGCTCCTCATAAGACTTGTTCTCCAGGCCCTTCACCAGCTTCGTTGCCCTCCTCTGGACATGCTCCAGCACCTCCATGTCCTTCTTGTAGTGAGGGGCCCAAAACTGAACACAGGATTTGAGGTGTGGCCTCACCAGTGCTGAGTACAGGGGCACGATCACCTCCCTGCTCCTGCTGGCCACACTATTTCTGATCCAGGCCAGGATGCCATTGGCCTTCTTGGCCACCTGGGCACACTGCCGGCTGATGTTCAGCTGGCTGTCGACCACCACCCCCAGGTCCTTTTCCTCTGGGCAGCTTTCCAGCCACTCTTCCCCAAGCCTGTAGCGTTGCATGGGGTTGTTGTGACCCAAGTGCAGGACCTGGCACTCAGCTTTGTTGACCCTCATGCAATTGGCCTTGGCCCATCAATCCAGCCTGTCCAGGTCCCTCTGCAGAGCCTTCCTACCCTCGAGCAGATCAACACTCCCACCCAACTTGGTGTCATCTACAAACTTATTGAGGGTGCACTTGATCCCCTCCTCCAGACCGTTGATAAAGACATTAGACAGAACTGGCCTCAATACTGAGCCCTGGGGAACACCCTGGCTTTCTGCCAGGTGGATACCATTGCTCCCTGGTTGAGTTGGCAGAGTTTCAGCACCCTTCCTGCACGAACTGCCGCGTCTACTGCCGCGCCTCGCCCTGTTTGCGCGCCCTGGTCGCAGGGCTCCCGGTCGCTAGCGCTCCCCAGGAGCTTCTTTTATATATGTGGTGGGCTTGACCACTGTTGCTCCTGGCCCTGCCCAGGTCTCGTCAGCCACTGTCACGCGACCTGCGGGCTCCTGGCAGCTCCCTCAGCTCCCCTGGGGTTCCCCTGGTTCGGGACCCCCCGTGTGCACCGCGCTGGAGCGTGCCGCTACCCATCGTGCCGGCACCAGAGCTGCTCACCTCGGCGAGCAGTAATCATTAGATTACTGAAAAAGCTCTGCAGCTATTAATGGCACACTTAAATACAGCTTGGAGCTAATATTTTTCACTCCAAATAATCTGTCAGGAAATCGTTTCTGTGAGACGCGTGCAAGCATTGTAGGCTGAGGTGTGCTAAAGAGAATAGCTTATGAGCTTATTTATCATTTCATTTGAAGGGAGGCATCTTGGTTATATTGATACAATATGCAATTTAATATAAACCATGGAATGATTATTTATATTCTTTTTTCATGATGGGAACTGACATATAACCAAGGATTAATGACCTTTGGCTCTCTGAAAAGCTACATTTTAATTCTCATCAGGTGATAATTTAAAGAGGCCACTATATATGGGAATATTTTTGTGTTAACCCCTAGTATTGGTATGGCCTTAGGATCGTTTGCTTAATTACACTTTTGTGTTTTCTTTTTTTTCTAGGAAGAGCCATTAGACAGTAATTAGAATATTATGATATAGGCTGAAAAAAATATTACCCGAGGGCTCCATGTATGATTTTGCAGAGGACATATACTATGTATCAAAGAACTGGGGGAGTAATGGATTTAGAAGACATTAAGTATAGAGCATTTATGAGAAAATTTAAAATGAAATAAAAGTATGCAAAAGCAATGAAAAGCCTGCTGACATTTAATGAAAGCAGCGAGGTTTGTAAGTGTCAGCTGGTGTACTTGATTTATTTCTGAGATAGACCTGATCTGATTTATTTTCCTAGTAACACCAGTAGATAGGCGTATAAGAACGGCTGTGTTATCATCTACATGGAAAATTTCAGCAAAGCAAATGTGGAGATTCCCAACCGGGTTTTACTGCTACGTAATTTGGAGCAATGCAGTTACAGAGGGTGGGCAATGTTGTGACAAATAGTACAGCATAGATTATTTAGGCTGATACCTGGAGAACTGAAAGCTTGCCAAAAATTGCCGTGCCAGAAGAGATGGTATAAATTGTTTTATACAAGCCTGCTTGACTTATCGGTTGTTTGAAATAAGCTTTGATCTTACAGCTAATTTTGCTGAGGGGGAAACTAGTAGCCATGTGGTAGCCAATGGACTTCAGATGAATACTTTTCCTGAAGCTGGCCATTCAGTAAGAGGACGTGGGTGATTTTATGACTCATGCTCTCTTATTTAAAAAGAAAATGAGAGCAATTAAAAGCTGTATAATACAGTTACTATATACCAACTCCTTCTTTGTTGCAAAAACGCAATATCAGATACTGTGCAGTCTCTCTTCAAGCCCTAAACCTGCAGGGGTGAATTTTGAAAATAGCCCAGGAAAGTCAACATCTTCAAAACTGATCAATCTGTTTATATGGCTGCTCCTGTTCTTTGGAAAGTTGAATGAATAAATGCAAGAGGAAAACAAAGTTATGAATGATAAATGCTTCTTGGGCCCTCAAGCTGAAAAAAAAACCTTATCAGTTATCATTAGCTCTATTCAATAGATCTGCCAGACTAGTAAGGGATTGTTTGCTGAGGAGAACAGATACTGGTCATTTGCACTGGGTTTAATAGATAAAATAAGCTAGGACTGGTTCAGCAGCACAGGGCAACTCATAGCCATATGACTTAACTCTTTCTCCTAGGGAGGTGACTTTTTCCATACATTCAAGTGAGTGGGAACAGTCACTGGGTTGGTCTGATCCCAAGGGTGGTCTGGGAGCGTGGACACTGGCCACAATGTGCCAAGGAGCTTGCCAGCAGTTAGGCAGCGTGGATGATCATGCACCAGTGCTTGAAGGTGTGTGCTCATCCTGTTTACTTTTTTAACATAGGAATAACCAGGATCATCATCATCTCCTCGCAATTTTGTCACTTAGTTAAATCAGGTAGAAAAGTGTTGATTCTGTCTCCTGCAGTACCTCGGGTAGATTCAAAGCACAACAGATAAAATGAAGCCACTGGAGAGATGAAAAATAGGGAGCTGTTATCAAGAGATCAAGATAAGGGGTAAGGTACCTTGTTATGTTGCGTCATGTATCTGCAAGTTTTTACTTATATATAGTCAAATTGTGCCCCCAGATATAGATAACCGAGATGAGCCCTTACACAGGTATGGACCAGCACAGAAATTAAACTGCTTGGTACATGAACAGAGATACAATCCCTGTAGGAAGTGAGAGCATTGGTTTGGAAGAAGTAGCAATGTGTAGTAAACAACATTTGGCTGATGGAAACATTTTGCAGCATAATATGTACCTTATCTTTGATTCTGCCTATTCTTTGTTTGCTGCCCTTGTGTCTTCTGCATGCTGCAGCCAGCTATCTGATCACAGTTATGAAGAGCGCCGTGTGGCACTGAATTTCAGTTGTGCATTGATCTTGCTGGGAATTAGTAAAAAAAAAAAAAAAATCAATTGGGACATCTTGGTCACCAGCCAAAAAAATAGGATGTAAGTGGCTCAGAGTTACTGTATGATGGGTCAGCTTAACAGGTGCTCTGGATAACTGACATGACAGAACATAATGGTTATTGTGGAGAGGCAGTTATAGTATTGACAGGAACACAGCGGCATTTAGAAAAAAAAAGGAAGAAGCAGATTGAGACATCCATGGCGATGTCAGAGCCAAGTGATTTTTTAACACTTTCTGAATGAGGGCCATTGCATCTTTGCCACTGGAAGGCTGGTATGTAGAGTGAATAGATATCTGATATGTTGCATTTGATAACCCGGACCAAATGCTTATATGTAACCAGACTGAGACAATTAGAGGGTAATTTGGGTAGATGAAACAAAATCCTCAGTTGTAAAAATAATAAACAAAGCACCCGGGCTAGGAAAGAGCCCATTATATTTCTCATTAATTCAAAAACTTAGAACTCATTATTAATCTGTAGATTCAATGTATCAAATCATTCTGCAGTTTAGACGTGGCCTTACAGGCGTGGCTTGCCCTGCCCTGCATGAAGAAGAAGGGAAAACTGCCAAGGGCAATTTTATCCTCTATTCTCTGGAAAGCACAGATAATGTGCGTGCCTAAAGCTTAATCAGAGACGCTGAAAGAGATCGGGTCTCAGAATTCCTCCCTTGCACAACTGTCTGCTTATGCTGGAGGAAGCAGGCTGTGTTATATTCATTCCACCATGGCCTTTGTAGTACTCTGGGCAGAACCGGGTCCTCTTGTGTTCAATGCTCTGAAAGTGCATCCACCCTCATCGTACCCTTAAATAGAGCACACCAAGGACACATGGAGGGCTTTGAATCTTCAGTGTTAGCATTTATTTTGGAACAAACTATGAGGATGACCTATGAAAAATCTCTTGCTTTCCATTTTCTTCAAGTCTTGGCAGGGTTATTTCCTCCCCAAGCTTTTCAGTGGTTTCCCATTTTCTGTGGGTGCTGCAGGCTCCCTTATGGCTGGGTCTCTCCTCTCCTGTGTCTTCCATGCCTCACCCAGAATCCCAGAGGTTTCTCCTGGCTCAGCATCCTCAGACACTCTTTGGGAAGGTGCCCTCGTCTTTTCTCTCCAAAGGGCTGCACATGTCCCAGGGTAAAGCAGCAAGGAAAATGAGCACCTAGCCTACACTGAGCAACAAAATGTTGCAAGTCAGCAAAACACATCCACCTTCTGTCACCATCCATGTATACATGTTTGTGCAACTTATACACAATGTAAGAGAACAGATATTCTATCTCATCCCAAATGGACTGGGTGTAACTGCCTAAAAGAAAATGTACAGAAGTGTGTGCTTGTATTTATGAACTATCTCATTTTCTATACAATCTCCATATGTACTAGTGCTTTAAATTGCAAAATTGCCTGGAGAATCTGTAGATTTCATCTGCATTATGGGGCTGATGAGCACTGTGTATATCTCAATGTGCCTTTTCTTTTTAGGGGTAAGATGTAGGTGTGCAGCACACCTCTGTGAACTCTGTTTTCCCTTAGGAATCATGAATTGCAAGTGCACTGGAATGGATGCCCATTTTTAAGAGAAAATTTTAACTACAGATAATAGAAGTCAAGATTTGAACTATATGTTTTGGGGTTTTTTTAAGCAGAAACCTTTGTGTTATTATTGAAATACATTGGGTCAAACTGATCTGCTGTATAACACCCTGATTTCAACAGAATTGCAGCAGGGAGAAAACTGTCCTATTTTGTCCAGCCAAGTGTTGAATTCCAGCCTGTTATGGTCTTTTTAGTTTGCAACAGGGTGATTTTCTCAGCAGTAGGCAGGAGATTATCTGCTTGCCTTTTCCAGAAACCTCTTTGGTTTCCATGTAACAGCTGATGACCTGAGTTATATTTCCAGTCATGTTCTATGTTGGCAATTCCAAGGGCTGTGAAAAAAACAGCCCTTTTTGTTTTGCATGAGATTCAGGACAGGAACTGAGTGAGATTTAGGCTTACATTTCACAGGGTTCAGGTGAGTTGCTTTATACTCCAGGCTAAGATACCAATATCTCTCAGTACTCTCTCATTCCCATGCCCACATGTACCTTGTACCATCACTCACTCACCTCTATTCTCTTTTCCCAGCTCCATATTTTGGGAGTGGCAAAAGCAGGAGGAAAAGTGGCTGCTTTTCCCTCAGCTCTATTGGACTGGGTGACTGGACCATCTTATCTCCTGGATTTCAAGGAGGAGTAGGACCTGTCAGGATATGTCCTTCTTTTACGCTTTTCAGCCACTAGATGTCTCTGATGCTGTAGAAAAATTCAGGAAAAAAAAACATTTGAGCCCTGGTAAACAAGAAAAACAAAGTTGGAAGTCGATCACTGTGGAGACTGTCTCTTTGTGCTGTAGTTCATTGCTCTTTTCCCTAATAAATAATTCTCACTTATAAAGGCCACTCCTCATCTTTATCTCATGATAGTCACATACTCCTTTCCTCTTATTACCAAAGGCAAAAAATGAATGTACTAATTTGTCAAGTGTCCTCCTTCTCTACTAAATTTCCATCTGGGAAATAGGTAGTCAGTTGTCACACCTGTGATATTGCCTCCACTTTTGAAACAGGGCTTGGCTTTTGCAAGGGATCTGAAGAGCCTGAGAATGTGCAGTGAACTGAGGAAAGTAGATTTGCTGTTCATAAATCAGCTTAGGATACAGCAACCTCAGGGCAAATTCAGAGGACAAAGCATTCAAGAACAGTAACAGTAGGATCAGTAGCAGCTGATCAACAGGCTTCATAGCATTTTCTCTGCCTCCTCTTTTTTCCCCCTTTCCATTGAGAAAAACTTTGTTAGCATACCAGTTGGAAGCAGAGGGGAAAAAAAAAAAGTGAAATCTTAAAAACATTGACAGGATAAGAAATTCTTTTCCTGTCCAAGTCCAGTAGCATTCCATAGATGTTAGCACAGGGTATGGTTGGATATAGAAGCTCCTAAGTGACTTTGAAAGATCTGTCCTTAGATTTTAGGATCTCTGAGAACCAAGACATTTGCAACCATGATCTTGAAGTTATTATTCGAGTTCATGGGAGTAGGACAGACTGATCATGGGTTGAATCAGGTCTATGTGACTTGTGACTACACATCAGAAAAGACATAGAATCATAGAATCATAGAATCATAGAATCAGACAGGTTGGAAAAGACCTCTAAGATCATCGTGTCCAACCGTCAACCCAACACACCATGTCCACTAAACCATGTCCCTAAGGGCCTCATCTACACGTCTTTTAAATACTTCCAGGGATGGTGACTCAACCACTTCCCTGGGCAGCCTGTTCCAAGGCCTGATCACTCTTTCAGTAAAGAAATTTCTCCTAATGTCCAATCTAAACGTCCCTTGGCGCAACTTGAGGCCATTTCCTCTTGTCCTATCACTAGTTACTTGGGAGAAGAGACCAACACCCACCTCACTACAACCTCCTTTCAGGTAGTTGTAGAGCGTGATGAGGTCTCCCCTCAGCCTCCTCTTCTCCAGGCTAAACAACCCCAGTTCCCTCAGCTGCTCCTCATAAGACTTGTGCTCCAGGCCCTTCAGCAGCTTTGTTGCCCTCCTCTGGACACGCTCCAGCACCTCCATGTCCTTCTTGTAGTGAGGGGCCCAAAACTGAACACAGTATTGGAGGATATTGGGATATTTTATTGAGGTAAGCAATGTTAAGCCTAAATGGGAAGTTATTTGGAATATTTTCCTTTTTTTGGCTTCCTGTCTTTCTTAATAAACCTTGCACTTTTGAATAACCTTACTTGAATCTATGGACTAACCTTTTAGAGACAGATCTATGAATTTTTTCTGGGGATAAGCTTTCTTAATTTTTTCTGTAAACTTCCAGTGCTCACAAACTACAGCACCTGAGTGCCAGGCACTGAGAAAAAGTGTAGTCTTAGCTATGAACTTGTACTCTTAGTTATGAACTTTCTGTGATCATCAGTAGTAAGCATGTGCATGACATTTTATACAGCACTTTCTGAACTAACACTTTTGTTGCATTTGACTTCTAATAGCTGTATATGTGTTCCAGTGGTATTTCCAAAATGCTGATCAAATGAAAAGTGCATAACCCAAGCCTGTTATTCACTTAAGCCTCAACCAGACTCAACAGTGACATGCCAGATTGATGTCAACAGTTCTTCCTGTCTTTTACATAATTTACTGTGTACAGTTCTGTCTCTCCCTGGAAGTGCATGTGTCTTCTTTGCTACAGGTGATGTTTACATTGATACTTCCCATCACCCAGTTATTTATACACTTTTAAACTTTTTCTGTAGTTCAACATTTTGCTTTTTGTTCCTTTTCTGTTTCCTCAGCCACAGCATGGCTCTCGTAACCACCACCATTCCTTTTCTCTTGTTATTCATTGTTGGGATGTCTGTGCTTTTTGTCTCTCTTTACTTACATTTATACATAAATTAAGTGTAATGGAGATTCTCTTTGCAGAGGTGCTTGGGACCACCTCCTGCCATTTTGATCCGAGTATGCTTGTGTCCTTATATTTCATGCTGAATCACAGCTTGGGAAGCATAATGCATCACAAAAACATTTTGAATGTCAGCAAGCAAATGTGAAAACATAGCTCTTTATGGGTTTTGGCAGAAATTATAGGCTACACAGATACTCCCAGTGTTGAAAATAGGGAATAGTATAGGAAATGTTGTCTGGTTGTAAGCAGAATAGATGTCTAGTTTTTATGCCTGGCTACTTCTTTCTGAAACAGAGCCAAATTTGGTAGGCCTGGATAACAGAGGACTGAATCTCTTGAACAGAGACAATGTAGACATTGACTTGAGTTAGTTGCCAACACATAGATGTCTAGTGTAATTGGATATATTGGTTGGTAGACATGATGCAGGACCTACGTAAGATCTCTCTCCTGGAGTGGCAGCTGGTGTCCAGACAGGATACTTGAAAGCATCTCAAATGATACTAAACTCTGTGAGCAACAAAGTCCAGCCCAAGACACCCAAACTGAGCACTGGAGGCAGGATTAACCTCACCTAAATGTAGCAGCTAAAGGTAGAAGTTTAGTCCAAGCTAAGCATTCATATAGGCTGGGCTCAGCTGCCCCCATACAAAGTGTTTTCTGTGATTTGAGATGATCTAAGATATAAGACGTATGCAGAATGTAATTGCAGAATACGAAGCAGTAATGACAGCTAGCTCTTTTATAAATCATTATTGCCAAGTGATATCTGTCCTGGTTTTGGCTGGGATGGAGTTGATTTTCTTCCTATTAACTGGTATAGTGCTGTGTTTTGGATGTAGTATGAGAATAATGTTGATAACACACTGATGTTTTAGTTGTTGCTAAGTAGTGTTTACGCTAGTCAAGGACTTTTCATCTTCCCATGCCCTGCCAGGTGCACGGGGGGCTGAGAGGGAGCGTGGCTGGGATGGCTGGCCCAGCTGGCCAATGGGCTATTCCATACCATATGACATCATTCTCAGCATATAAGGCTGGGCGAAGAAGAAGGAGGGGGGGACGTTTGGAGTGATGGCGTTTGTCTTCCCAAGTAACCGTTACGCGTGACGGAGCCCTGTTTTCCCGGCGATGGCTGAACACCTGCCTGCCCATGGGAAGTAGGGAATGAATTCCTGGTTTTGGTTTGCTTGCGTGCGCAGCTTTTGCTTTCCCTGTTAAACTGTCTTCATCTCAACCCACGAGTTTTCTCACTTTTACCCTTCTGATTCTCTCCCCCGTCCCACCAGGGGAGAGTGAGCGAGCGGCTGTGTGGTGCTCAGTTGCCAGCTGGGGTTGAACCACGACAATATCAAAGTGTTTTAACAGCAGGAGTAAGATCAGTTGTCCTACCATCCTTCCTACAGATAGCTAAAATGAAGCCCAGAGTTCAAAGTCATAGAAGAGGCTGAAGGCAAGGCAGCCTGCAGTACGCTGCTGCTGCTGACTTGGCTACCTTGCCTCTTATGGTAATTGTTGTGTGATGAGGTTAATCCCAACCATCATTTAATAATATGTTTTCTCCTTATTTAGATGGTGTTTTTAGTCAACTGAAAGAGATGAACAATAATCATTGAGAACCTGAGCAACTTTTTCATTCTGATTCTTGTTCTCATTTACAAACTAGTTCCTATAAGTACATGTAAGCCTAATTTCCTTTTTTTTTTTCTGGTTAATGTCAAGCACGAGATCAGATTTCTTGGCTTTTAATTTAAAGAGAGTGCAATGAGCTAGAAAAGCAGCATGTATCAGAAGAAGCAGATGCAACGGATCCAATCGTATGAACACAATTTTCTAAACATCTGTTATGACTGTAAAGTACTAAAACCAAAAGACAAAAAGATGTTAATGGCTCAGTACACTCAAGAATATGGCTTAGAATCTATATAAAAATTGGGCCAAACACACTTTCACAAAATAAGACTCTCCCACTGCAGTAGACCTAGGCCAGGTATTGTTTTTCTGCCAAAAACCTGTGGGAAAAGCTGAAGCGGGGCATAGAATTGGTCTCATGTTTTGGTTGTCTGTGGCATATCTGTAGATGAAATTACTTTTATTTACACTTCTGTAGAGGTAGTGCAGGATGGGGCTGTAAGCAAGAATTACAGGTCATAAAACTACATGACCTAGGACTACCTGGGTTTCAGCATCCAGACACTCGGATAGAGAGTGGGGGATTACATCCAGTACCTTGCTCCATAGTCTGCGCTGAGGAAGTGTGTGGAGGCACAGGAAAGTCATGTTATTTGTCTGTGACTCAGCACCAGTTTAGATGAGCTGATTTTGCCACCCGAAGGCACATGTGCTTCATCCAAACGATGCACCAGTTCTCAGTGGAACTGCCTAGCAAGAAGACATCTGAAGTGGTAGGGAAATGTCCTTTCTGTGTATGTTTCCCTATATCCTGTATGGGGCTTGGCAAATCCCTTGTCTTTGACACGCGTTCAGATAAAGAACTAAATTCCTCAATCTAAACTGTCAGGCAGGGAGGATGGCAGCCCTGCTCTGTTGTTAATTATGTGCAAGGCAACTTTCCCAGGGCCCACTCCAGTCTCTGTATGTGTTTCTGGTTAGCTATGAAGACCTGTCTAACCACCATTTGTCCATAATAGATTGTAACAAAGGAAGAACAACACTACAGGGAGATGAAAGATGCAGGAAAGACTGTGCCTGGGATTACATTAAGTGGGTTTGGGTAGCAAATGTATATGAAGGAAATGGAGGGAGAGACTGGTGACTGCAAAATGGATTATTGTCCTCTAGATTTTAATTAAAAAAAAGTAACCTTCCTGTAATTTTTTACCATATAATATAATATAATACTCCCCTTATACACTCTCTACACAACAGTAGAAATATTACCGTTCTTCATTAATCTCGGTACAGATTTGGGAGTAATTTCTGTCTGCTGATCTCACTGGACAATTTTATAGCGGTTCATTTGAGCAGATGTAGACATTTGAGCTAGTTGTCTTGGCTTCCTTTGTACTCCGTGCAGATTAACTGCAAATTATAGGGTGTGATTAATTTTGTCCTAAAACCAGTCAGATGGATCTGACCGGCTCTAATTCTTCCCAGTGACTATAACAGGAGTTAGTCTGAGGTGAGTGGCTCACGTGTTCATGACTGTGTTATAAATGTCTGAGGATAGGTGAGAAGACTACACTTTTTCTGTCAATCACTATGAGGCCTTTAGTAACAATTTACTTCTTAAAAAATCCTCCAACTCACATTTAGTACAGGTAATGGAAAGGAACTGAAATGTCTCCTGCAAGATTGAGTACTGGTGATTTACAGATGATCCTTCTTAACTGGGAAAATGGCCATATTTCGTTTTCTAAAAAAGAAAGATTAACTAAATAATATTTGCTGATCATGTCAAAGTCAAATATAAATGGCTTAATATTAACATACAGCAATTAGGAATTGTTTATTGTGTGTTTTCCCCCTGTTTTTTCTGTGCAGAGGGCTCTTGATACACCTTCCCTTCTCCATTTTGTCTGGGATGCCTACTCTCTACTTCTTTGCCAGCTTAATTCCATAGTTAGGAGTGACTTTGACATAGTATATAGCACTATGCATTTATTCATAGTATGAAGCTTTTTTTTTTAATTATTCTGGTGCCTTCCCCAAAGCTGACAAACGACAGAGAGTATTCTGATGGTTAGATATAAAATTCACAAGAAGACAAGTAATTTTTGTGATTTCTGATGAAGAAGAGGTTTTGGGGTTTTTCTCCTTAAAAAGAAGAAGTGTTAGAGTAAAGGCAGCATTTGCTCATCTAATAAAAATACATTTTTGCATTTAAAATTCCCTCGTTTTTATAAAAATATTTTCATACCAGTGCTCATTTCTACTTCTTAAAGACACTATAAGTGTCCCAGTGTCCCAGTGTCCCAGTGCCCTGCCTTCCCCTCCAAAATGTTTGTCAAGCTGCAAAGGCTTTTCTCTCAGGACCAGGCACAAGCAGCCAGAGGAAGGAAAGTGCAGAGTGATGACACAGAGGAATGTGACCAGAACTTATTCAAAGCTGTTTTCTGAATAATGTTCCTTGCTTAAAGTGCCTGAACTGCCAGAAGATAAGAAGACTTGATGTAAAAGCTGGAGACAAGCTTAGGGGAAACTGTGCACAGATAACCATTTGTCTCATTTGTCTCTCTCATTTGTCCTACTTTGCTTTAGGAATGGCTGTGGATTGGGCCTAAGATACTTCTTTTTGGTTTAGGGAACATTTACAAGAATGTATTTCATGATTACACTTTTTTTTTTTCTTGACACTGCTGGGTTTTTCTCAGAATAACCCATTCCTGTGGTACTAATTTGCTAGAGTTAGGAGCATGCTTTCTCCATCGCCCAAAATATATCTGTAATCAGATGTAATGGTGAAGAAATGCTGGCGGTTTCTGAGACCACTTGTGTCCTAAGGCAGCAAGGTGTCTGAAGGTACCCCTGAAATCATTGGATCAGGACATGAATCAGGAATGTCTACTAAGTCAAAAGAAAAAAACCCCTCTTTTATTTAACAAAGCCCAAGTGCATCTGGGAAATGTCTTCAGGGGAAATTTCCCTTCCACAGCACTCAACTTCTCTGTCTTGTTTAGATTAGCCCACAAATCCTAATTTCAGTTTGGCTCCAGAAAAATCAACCTACAGTTTTTCATTGTTTCTTTCAACAGTCTTATATATCATACTAGGGTAACATCCAGAAACAGCCTTTAGTCTGCCTTTTTGGGTTTGATTAGCCTTGTAGTTAAATGATAACAAAGGCTGATACCAAAGGCAGCTTTGGAAGAATGAACATAAATGCATGGGGTTTTGTCCATCCTCAGGAGATTATAAGTGATCTCAGTACTTTCTCAGGCTCAAATAAGCCTGCTGGCATTCAAGATGAAGACTCTAAAGATTTTTAAAATAAGTGCTAACATCATTGTCTCGAACGGCCTGTTCAATATCTTAAAAATTAAGGACACGTTGGGACTGAAGGGAGCTGTAATAGGGGACTTAGTACCTTCATTGTGTTGCGCTTCAGACAACTGATTTCCAGGTGCATTGCTTTATAACTGGATGACTACTGAGAGCGCAATCAGTAACAAATTTCAGCTTCTTTCTCTGCGTAACACAGTCAGTCACTAATCGTTTCGCAAAGTGGAAAGTCTTGCCGAGGAATGTAAGCCACTGGGAGTGTTAAAGTAACCTTGTAGCTCTGATTAGCAGGCTTCCAGATGCTAGATTAATGAGTGGATCTGAAAAGTTTGCATCAGCATAAGCTTTACTCTTGCTGAAAGCAGTAAGCTTTGTTGCTAGCACACTGCAGTAAAGGATGAGTGGAGCTATAGCATGTGGAAGAGCATTTTGCAAAAAATACCCACATAACATCTAGATACTGAAATGTGTGTTTTTTCCCCCCAGCAACAAAGCCTCTCCAGGCTGAGATAAATCCCCTTCTGCTGCTCATTTTAGTCTCAGAAGTGCAATGTGTTGTCCTATTTGTATAGCTGTTTCATTTATGGCTGTATTGTTGAGAAGAATAATCTCACTAAAACAAAAAACTGAGCCAAAGATAATAGATTCTGTTTAGTAGCGGCAAGGAACTCCCTTTGCTCCGTCTCCTCCCCTTCATGCCTGAAAACACCTCAGTAAAGCAAAATGCTGGCTTTAAAAGGAAACAACATACCCTAAACGTAGACACTTTGGAAAGATGCTGGCTAAGAAGTTGCTGGACAAGAATGACAAGAGGTGACAGCAGTGAAGACTGGGTAGGGTTGCATCAAAATCAGTCTTGTCCTTTTCTACTTCAACGTGCCATAGCAGAGCTCTCACCTGAGCATATGCCAATATTTTAACTTATTTTTGTGCAGAGGCCAAGTAGATATTTATACTTAGGGTTCAGTGGCTGATTAGTTCAAGCCAGTCAATGGCAGACAAATAGTGGGGCATAAGCTTAGTTTATAGGTGTCATCCCTCCAATGCCATTCTACACATTGCCAAGCAAAGAAAACTGTGTGGGAAGTATCCTGATGATCCATTTGTTTTCCTCCGAGCAGCTCATATGATGGTGTGAAAGGACATTTCACAGGCGTCTACCTTTCCTTTTGAAATTTGCTGTCTGTCTCTGGTCAGTTATTTTTCTGGGTCCTTAAATGAACTTTAGTGTTGCTGCTTGTGCTGAGGTGCATTTATCTGTCTGCAGAGGCAGCTTTGGCTGTCAGCTCACGCTATATATTTTGCAGCACCTGCTGCAAACTTGTTTTATTTTGAACAGTCAACATATTCCTTTGTGGAAAAGAAAGATTTAACAAAAAATGGCAAAAAATATGGTACCATTACCACAGCGATTTATTTCCTGTTCAAAGAGTATCTGCTTTCCTAGCAAGCAGATAACAGACTGCTGTCTCTAGGCTAATTTTGATTGGATTCATAAATGTTTGGCTGACATGATTCACACTTTCTATGCTGAGTAAGATTAAGACCTGTTATTGCCTGTATGCCGTGCTCTGAAGTCCTTTAGCTAACCAAGCAGACACCGCTGTGGTGCCAGCAGTGCTTATTTTTGTAAAGCTTCAGGACAAGTAGTCCATGCTGGTTTTATCATGTAGGATGAAAGGAAAGAACATTGCAGACAGCGAGTGATGTGCTTGGCCTTTGAAGGGTGCTTTGACCATTTTGAGGTCAAAGTGACTTAAAATGAAAACAGATAGGGAGCATTTCTGCTCCTTCTTAAGGGGAAGAGCATACACAGCAACAAGACATCTCACCAACTATGTGAACAACGGAAGAGCCTCATAACAGATACAAGGTCAAGGTTCACATTTACAGCAGCTCTTAACAGCACCCGTCCCCCAAGACTGCCTTTTCTCCTCTGCATGTATCTGCCTCCAGCGCCCCTGGGAACTCACTGCCTGATGGTTCACTGCAGCTGTGTCTTACAAAGCGTTTGTCCAATCTGCCTTTCCCCAAAGAGCTAGCCTCTTTACAAGTGAAAAATAGAAATAATTCCCTGTTTTGACCTGGATTTTAGGAGGCAGCAAGCCCTGTCCCACTCTGTGGTTAGAGACCAAAGCTCCCTAGGCTTTCTGCTGTGCATTTGGTTCCCCTCCTGCAGGCCTGTGGCAGTTTTGTGGCAGCGGAGTTACACCAGGGTGGAAGGAGGAGTGAGAAAATGAGTGTTTCCAATAGCTTACAGGCAGCGTTTGCAGCTGACACTGATGCTTTGCCATCTGTGTTCTTGGTGTTTACAGTACTGACTGCGGCGAAATTATGATCGAAGAGCAGCTCAGTAACATTTTCTGTTGGTTGATTTGTTCCAGAGTATCTGCCTCTAGGGCCGATTTGTGACTTCACCTGAACAAGTGAAGTCATCTCAGATTCTAATTTTATCTTCTCTCTTTCAACCAGTAGCTGTAAATGGCACTTTTCGGTCTCAGAAGTACTTTAGCCCTGAAACTGACAGTAGTCCTCTAGCAAATAATAATATAAAGCAAAGGTCAGGGGCAGAAATCTTGCATTAAATAGAAAACTATTTTGTACAATAACTGAAGGTTGAAAATCCTTGTCAGCTTGCATACATGTCAGACAATTTACCATCTGTGGATTAATCCCTCTGATCTCCAAAGGTACTAATATGTGTAGTTGTGGGAGAGTTTGTCTAATGCATTTGCTCTCCATCAACCCTTATTTGCTCTTTTCATGTCACTTCTGGATAGATTTATTCAAATACAAATGAAAGGGGCATCTCTCAACAGTTCCAGCACTGGAAAATTTGTTACAATGGAGCCGTTGTCAGAGGGACTTTGGGGTTTCAGCCTTTATTTCACAAACTGTTCAGTTATTCCCTTTCCAAAACCTACCTGTAACCACTGATTTTAATAAATACAGGAAAACAAACAAACTACTACAAACAAGCTAACAAACTGCTATTTGATATGGGAAAAATAGATGATGCTGCTGACTACTGTTGGAAAGACTCCTGTAACACTTTGCATCTTTTGGGATCACTCACACCTAGAAATTATTTACTGTTTTCTGTTTTACCAGCAGACCTTGCAGTGCTCCTGTCAGGACTTGCTGAGCTGGGTTGGAACCACCTAGAGAATAGGAGGAAACAGCACTGGGACCTAAACAGTCAGTGGTCTCTGTGCTGGAACAGAGTGGTTTTAAGGAGCAGTTGCCTCTTTAGCCTTGTTCTTGAAGGATAAAACTGAGATCCTGTCAACCTGACAAGACAGAGTGGCCCC
Source organism: Calonectris borealis (assembly GCF_964195595.1). Taxonomy (NCBI): domain Eukaryota; kingdom Metazoa; phylum Chordata; class Aves; order Procellariiformes; family Procellariidae; genus Calonectris; species Calonectris borealis. The sequence continues at coordinate 210,169,533 of NC_134312.1, forward strand.
TAAACAAAGAAGACTTATTCTGGAAATGGTTGAATTGCTGTTACACATCCTACGAGAAGCAAGTTGACAATACCTGAGGATACAGAAGGGCCTCTGTGCCTGTTGAGGGGAAATTCTCAAGAAACTTTTTGCTGTGTCCACATTCGCCACAAATTCCAGATATACAGCTGAGCAACGGGAATCAATTTCTCTTAGGTATTTGTGGATAGACCTTGATAGCTCTGTGCCATCCTAATAAAACTAGCCAGTATCTATTAATTGAATCAATTTTTCAGGAAGAAAAAGATGAAGCTTTGTCAACACTAAAATATTTTTCTCAATTGTCTCAGTTTTAGCAGCTTCAGATGTAAAAAGCAGTAAAAGCCATTCAGGGAATGCTAAATCACTTTGATTCAAGGTGAAGTGTTCCACTTCAGACTTCCACTTTCACTCCAAAAGAAGCTTGAATCTGAAATGAAACATTTCACTTCAGGATTGAATGAGCTCCTGAGTTTTCAAAAAATGAAATTCAGACAGATAAGGATATAAATATATAAATATAAATATAAATATAAATATAAATATAAATATAAATATAAATATAAATATATATTTGGCAACAGTCAGTTATTTGCATACAGCAGAACAAAGAACTTCTTTATAGAAAGAAATTCTTCCCTTTTATGAAGGTATGTGCGTCATCTGATTCCCTTGCCTTCTCTGGCTTCTTGGTGCTGATATTTCCAAAAGCTGTGCTCACAGTTACCTGTATGACTTAAAGTGCAATTATAAGATTTGTTTGCTTTGGCAGTGAAGTTGTCATAAGAAGTTTCTCTCTTGCTGCTTATTCTTATGTCATGATCCAGTTCACTGCTGTTAATGGCCCTGCTATAACTGTTGGTGGGATTGTGCCATACACCTGATTTGTTTACTGCCTGTCTCTTCAACAGACCTACGGAGATGAATGACAGTGGAAGGGGAACACCAAAGCCAACATACTGGATGATTTCAGTCTATGATCCAATAGGAAATACCCAAAAGAAAGTGCATGAAATTAGATTTCTAAGCCAAGCTTTTTTTTTTTTTTAAGTAAAACATAAAATGTTTTACATATTGCTATGTATAATTGAGTTGCAGAGCCTGAAACTGTAGCTTAGGAGCCTAAGTCATGTATTTGGTAATAGGTAGCTTAAGTTCTGTCTTCTGTAACTGCTGAGTGGCCGGTAGATTGCTGCTACACACAACCATGCAATAACTTCGCAGTGAGGTAATTGTGCATGAAGTGGATCTGGTAACGGGGTGGAATAGGAGATAATCTTTTTTCTTCGCTCCTCTGCTGAAGCTGAACGATCACGTAGCCAGCAATGTAAAACTCATGGGCCCAGAGCAGGAGATGGAGCTGAAGAAGGATCCTGTACTCCACTGATAAGTGCAACTGCCTGGTCCCTTTCTCCAGGACCACATGTTCATCTGATGTTAGACAGAGTCGGGTCAGCTGAGGGAGTAGTCTTTGCCCATAGGCAGAGAAGTGCTCTCTTCAATTCTGTTGTGCCACCTAAATAGAGAAATTGTGTAAGGGGAAAAAAGGAAAATAGGAATTGGTGGAAGTTGGACAATAGGCCAGTAACAGGACTGGGAATACAGCCCAGATTTTCTACTTCCCAGATCAGTGATTTGCTCACTTACCTGTGCTGTTTTTTTCTCCCAACAACCAGAACCCTCTGTGTTAAACTGCTGCCAGTCCAGAGCTGAGGTAGGAATCTCACTAGCCATGGTTTACATCCATTTAGGTGGCTTTAACATCAGTGGGTACAAAGGTGTATCTGAACATCCATCTTGCCCTTATCTCTTTTTGGCAGTTATCCACATTGAAAGATTGTGGGATGATGGTTAAATTATTAAAAGATTTTATTCTGAGATCCTTGATATATTATTCAAATACAGACATGTGCCTGGGGTTTATATATCAGAACATCTGATTTTCTTTCTCAAATTATACAGCGGTATTTCTGGTTTCTGGAGCCAGAAGCCAAAGAACAACCCCATCCAACCTTATAATCACTTTGAAAGCTTAAATATTGGATGAACACATTTTGGAAATGGCTAAAGCCTATATTAATTTTATATAATTTCAGACAAGGGTGAATTGCAGGCATTAATGACTGAGTGACATTTCTGGGAGGGTTCCTTTCAGCCATAGACCCCGGAACAAGTCCTGCAAAATCCACTCCTCACCATTAATCAACTTGAGGAGGGAGAAAAGAGAAATGTAAGTACAAAGGTTTTCTTGGCAGTCTTCATGATAGTCTTCTCACTTCCCAGATACTCCCCTTCCTGTCTGAGGCAGTCAAAAGGCAATAGGGTTTTGATGGAGGCGATGAACAGACATTATGTCGGAGGAGGTTGGTCTTTTGTTACCCTGTAGGCACAACAGATTTCTAAAATTTCAAAGTTCATGCTGGAGTTAATACTTATAAAAGCATTACTAATTGACGCAGATGTCACTGGGGCCTGTAATGGGAATGTATCCAACAGAAGCTCTGCTTCTGGAGGAGCTGGGAAAGAAATAAAGATCTTACAAATGTGATTAGTCAAGCCTTCAATGATATAGACCCCAGAGACCAGTGGATTTGGGAGATGGTTTCCCAAAGAAACCACTCAATACTTGTTCTTCTAGTAGAATATCAAAAATAAATTCCTCTTGTTGAGTCTACAGATTTCTGTCTTCTCTTGGATCACAGATTTTACTGCAGGACGTATGCGGTGAAGAAGCCTGACCTTGAAGTGTAGCAGCCTGTAACAAAAACACAGCAATGTTATGCAAGCAATGTCTTCTCCCGCGCAGGAAAAGGTAGCATGTAGTATGCAATTATCCAGTTGGAAGAAAACCAAGCCACTGGGGCCAACTTCACTACTCCTCTTGTGAAGAGGACACAGGATTTTTATTGTGCATAAAAGATCACTGGTTGTGTTTTATGGCTCATCTTAAACAGAATATCTAGCATCTAACAATTTGGTATGGTGTTTCAGTGGTGATTCATGAAGAGTGTTTTTAACTCTAATTCTGTTTGCTGCAGCTCCTGTGATCCACAGCGGTCACCCATTCAAATATTGACCAGGATTGCTTTTTTGAAGACGTATTAAAAAAAACCCCTATGGGACTATGTTGCTATCTCTCCAAATCATGTTCCTCTCACTTCAGTTTTCTAAAACATAGGTGTCTGGTCTAAGCTACCTGTATATCTTCTTGCTATACTCAAAGGAGAGAGATATCTCCACATAGTTATTCATCCCACAAATTTTCCATGCTTATCTGTGGAAAAGTTGAATTTTCCTATAAACGTGTCTGTCACTTTCTATTGACAGTAGTCTGATCACCAATTACTAACTTGGGTTATCATCACTGACTTGTTGATGGCTAAAGTCAAATAATACATATCTTACCCTAAATATTGTCTTTTCAAAGCATGCCATGGAATTTTGAATTCTTGTTTTCCTGAGGGCACAAGACAGAAATTCTGTTTCCGCTGTCAGCCTCCAAAAACTCTTGGGCCTTTTGTTTTCAGTTCACTGCTCTGAAAAACAGCTTCAGACTTAATTTATCCATACTCAGGTCAGGGATTTGAGATTCCACAGTGATGGGTGCAGTATAACAATACAAGTAAAGCAGAAAAAAAGCAATTCCTTTAATGGCCTGACACCGAACTGCAGAATTAATTGGGAATTTTGACGTAGCTTTCAGTGGGACCAGGATTTCCATTCCTAGATGTCCCTATTACTGACAAAGTGTCAGATCTGGGACAAAAATTAAAAAAATAAGGCTACAGATAGAGGGGGACTGGTAGGAAAGGACCTAATAGCAGGTACTATTTTGGCTTGCAGTGTGATTACAAAGTTTATGCCATTTGCACTCGTAGACTCATCATTACTCCTTCATTCCTGGAAAACATGGGCACATCTCCAATGTCAAATAATGTAACTCCAACATTCACACGTGGCTCCTGGTTCACTGATAGTCAATACTGCCTGGAAGTAATTTCATTCCTGGGTTCTTTTCTAAAGTTTCTCTAAAACAAATCCTGGTCTCAGGCCCATGTAAGAGCAAGGTCCAAAGTGCATCTAACATGTTCCATTTTGTGCAGCAGTTTCTGGGCTCTGCTTCTTTGAGATCTTCTTGAGCTTCTGCACTTTGTCTGGGTTCTGGGACCTCAGAGGAATGGGAGAGGGTCTGCTGCTGTCAGTTAAGGCTAAGGGTAAGGTAATGGTAGGTCTAGCAGTTTCTAACAAAATCGGTCAGCTGTCTTTGATCAAAGTGTGCCTGTAGCCATTGTTTTAGCTGACCACTTATTAGGGAGGCCTATATAAGAGCCAGGCATACAGAAGGCTGTGATCAGTGACACAAAATCGAGTTGGAGGCAAGTCATTAGTGTGTACCCCAGGGGCCAATACTGGGGCCAATACTGCTTAATATCTTCATTAATGTCCTGGATGATGAGACAGAGTGGACTCTCAGCGGATTTGTAGATGGTTTGGGAGGAGTGTGGCAAATACACCAGATCGGCGTGCTGTCATTCAGAAGCACCTGGACAGGCTGGAGAAATGGGCTGACTGATTGGGAGGATGCTCTGCAGAGAAGAACCTTGGGGTCCCGGTGGACAGCAAGCTGACCATGAGCCTGCAAGGTACCCTCATGGTGAAGAATACCAACAGCCTTCTAGGCCTGGAGAATAGAAAGCTCAGGGGAATCTTACCAATGTGTATAAATACCTGATGGGAGGGAGTGAGGAAGGACCCAGCCTCTTCTCAACACTGACTACTGATAGGACAAGAGGCAGTGGGCACAAATTTAAACAGTAGGAAACTCCATCTGAACACAGGAAAACACATTTTTACTGTGAGGGTGGTCAAACCCTGGAACAGGTTGCCCAGAGAAGTTGTGGAGTCTCCATCTGTGGCGGTAATCAAAACCTGACTGGACACAATCCTGGGACACAAGCTATAGTTGACCCTTCTTGGACAGGGAGTTGGACTAGAAAAGGAGAGATGAGAGTCTCTTCCAACCTAAATGATTCTGTTATTCTTTCCTGGGGCAGTTTGCTCCAGGGACCCCTCTTGCTAGCCACATGGCTGGAACTATGTTGTGTGTTGGCTCTGTGCCCTGTAGTGTCTTCTGATAATACTCAAAATACTCAAGCACGCCTTGCGTTCTCAGCACTTCCACAATCTCCTCGGGACATATAATCCTCATCTTTGATTTCATGCTGTAAATATACCAGTCCATTAGGTTGTGACATTGTTCTTTCCTTGTTGTGAGAACCTTCAACTGAAAACCACCTGCAAAATAATAACTATTTTTAGAACATAGGACCTAAACCAAATTCAGTGCCTTGGTGTACATGGCCTGTTCACTTGAACTGGTCATGTGTTATGAGTGACATGACCATACTTATTCTGTGCTACTTGGTCTGTGATACAGGATTTTCTTTCTGGAGTGGCAGTATCTATTGTTGCACATATAGCCTTACTTGATCAAGTAACATGCAGTAAGCAACAAGGAGGTTCTCTGAGCATCCTATTTTACTTTTTAATCTCTATGAATGGCTAGGTACAGCATAGCACACTTCAAAGCTGAATCCTGTTTTACAGGGGGTATTCCTTGCAGGAAATTTAAGATTCCTTCTGGAGTGAAGAAAAAAATATTTTGTAGTACAATGAAATGGTGGTTTTCAATTTCTGATTTGCAGGAGGCGTGGACTAATTGCAAGGGAGCTATGAAAAAATAGCTGAAGAAAGTACTGTCAGACAGCACAAATTTGCTATATTGGAAAATTCTGAGGGTTTCACGAAGTGGGGGAAAGAAAGGTTGAAAAACACTACTCTACAGACAAAAGTGTGAGGCCATGTTCTTTCCATCAGGAGGTGTATAAAAGTCTCTTTGTTCCAGGATGGATGCAGTACAGGTGTGTTTTGAGGCATAAGTGATTCTCCAGAGTTCACATTCTCAGTTTGCAAACAGGCCTTTACAGATCAGCTGGCTGAAATAGGACGTTAGCCCTCATACATGGAGACTCAGAGCTCCATAGTATGAATGTAAATCCAGAGGAAGTTTCTCTAGGAAGCAGCACTGGGAAAAAAATGGATTTGTTCTGGTATGGGAACACCATCGACATTCAGACTGACTTGGAACTATGATGTACAATTATGCCAGTAGCAGCTCTTGTCCCCTTTCAAGGGTGTTAAAAATTGACACAAAAATAAATGATATATGAGAGACAAGTGGAGTAGCCCAGGTGTTCTTGGCAAATGCTGCCATGAAAATTAAATAAAATAAAAGCCCTTTTAGGAGGATCTGAACGAGCAATCTTTCGTGTTTCATATTGAAGCCACTTCCTCACTATCACCACCTCACTACAGATGAGGAAAGAGACATTTTGAGGGCTCTTGAGCTTTATGAATGATCGCAGTGAATCAGCACAGAGTGATTTAGCACAGGTGTTCTGTCATTGGGCTGCATGGGAAAAATTCTGAGTTCATTCAGCGATTCTCAATGTCACCTTTCCAGTGGGAAGTTCAAGTGAAAAGTCTGCCGACTGCCATGTGAATAAAACAGCGAAGTGTGGTGAATATACACAACCTCAGTATTTCCTCTCCATTACATTTTTATGGGCTTATTTGTTAGAGGTACTTATTTTCATTTCAATCAAAAGCATTTAACAGGTGGAATACTTTAAAAAGCCCCAACTAGTTCTGAAAAAGTTACTACTGAAGCACTTCTGATCACCATGTTAATTCTGAAAGAACACTGCCCCTTCGCTTGTCCCCTATGGCAATTCTCAGCACCTCGTCAAGCATCATTAAAATCTTACATAATTTCTATTACTGAAATTCTAAGGGCTAGTTTGAGGGAGAATAAAAAACCAGGAAAAATAGAAGGGAGAAAAATGCATCAAGATGCATGAAAAACAGATGAATATATCCATCAGAGAGACGAATACATTCTCCTGGAGTGTTTGCTGTATGGGATATTTTTGACTGTCAGAGCTGAGCAGAGATTGGGTTTTTCACAGATTCAGAGTGAAAACCAAAAGCAATGTCATGAATTAAATGTGGAAACAAAATGGAACACTTACGCTCTGCAGCGCCTCGGAGAAACCCAGCACGCTTTCTACTGGAGTTTCTTTAGCATTAAAGTGTGACTGTTCTTACATATTTTCAGTAATTAGAACATAGTGGGTTTGTGCCAAGAGAGACAGGGGTCTGTGAAAAACATTGCCCCTTAAGAATATTTCTCAGCTCCTTTTCAGCCTCAGCTCTTTATATGTCACATTGCCAAAGCTATAGAGAGCTAAAGCTCCCTGTTAATACGTTAGTCCTTCGGTGTTTCATATGCTTGAAATACAATTTTCCTTTGTTGCATTTTCCCCTCAAAGCAATCAAAGTTCCAGGTAAATTAAGCCTCATAGCAGTGAGGTACATGCTGTACTGCAAAATGACAAATTGAAATAGTTAAGCCTGGTAGTTCTTTACTGCCGAGAAAAACCTGGTCCAAAGACCCTTCTGCAGTGAAGAAGCAGTTTCCAGCCTACGTCCAAGCTCAGCAAGCCTTGACTCCTAGCCACAAAGGTGGCTCCAGCCCTCCAAAGGCCAGGCCTGCCTGCTCCAGCGTGCCTGCCAGGGTACCAGCCCAGGGGTACGCTCGGGTGCACGGGATCCCAGTGCTCTGGAGGGTGCACTCTGGCCATAGTGAATTCATGCAGGCAGGTTTGCTGATCGAATAAAATTACCCCTAGTGTATGGGTATCAATTCCCAAAGCCACAGGGAGTCCCAGGGCAAGACATTGGCTTATTGTCCAGTTCCTATTGTAGGAAATGACATTTTCAACCCCTTGAACAAGTAATCAGGCTCTTTTCACAGCATCCTTCCAATGGCTTTTTGGCATCCACTGAGTATGTGGTACATTTGGGACTAAAACTGGGACTTCTACGCTACCTCCCAATTGCCAGGCTTATGAGAAAGAAAAGCTTCCTGAGATTCAAAGTAGATATTCCACCTGTTGTACTGCTAGACCAGCTGATAGGAAGGTGTGTTGGAAAGAGTTAGGCCATTATTTGGGAAAGTGCTAAATTGATCCTAGCCAAAACTGTGCAATGGACTGTGCTAAGAATTTATCTTTGGACCTGGGTTATCTGTGGATAATCATGTGCAAAGGCTTGAGTTTATGCACAGGCCCTATTTAGTTTATTAATATGGATATAAACAAGACAGCATCTTATCCCACTGTGTAAGAATGTTTGTGTGAAAGACAGGCAACACTGTTAAAATGTGGATTTATTTGCACTTAACACAGTGATGAAATAAATGACTTTGTTTAGTTTCCATGGAATAGTTACACAACATTGGCATTTGTTTATGCAGTAACAGACACATTTTTAAAATTCTCCTTCCCAAAGAAAAGGTTTATTTTATTTTTGTCTTCAGAGCAGAAAGGAAGAAGATACAATGTAGAGAAATGTAGAGAAATGGGAAGCCTCTTTTCAGAACTGCCAGAAATGCATATCTATAACTTGTGAAATCCATATATTTAAACAAATGAACATATGCTTTGCTTTCATGCAATAGAGAGAGAAGACACAAAACTGTCTTTCTACAACTTATTTAGTGTGGGAAATAGAGAGGATTGCAGTAAGAATGGTGGTATATGAGCATCTTAAAATTCTTAGACATAGCAAAGATTTGACCTAATCTCTTCACTTCACCCTGCACACACAAAAACCAGCCTTTGAAATGCTCCTTTTGTCTGCTCAATTTTATTTATCCCAGAGAAAAAATTCTTAGTGTAGCTGTAAAAAGCTCTGAGATACAGACTCCAGAAAAGGGATTTGGGATGTTCAGAGGTCATAAGAAAAATAGCAGAGTACCTTAACTCGCCTGTCAAGTTCAGGCTCAATATACTTTATTTTCCATCCTCCACCGGCTGGCTGGTACAGACATCTTAGCGTCTCCAGAGTCTGCACTGCTTCACTAGCTATTTCAATGCTGCATGCTATGATCAAGGTTTCAAAATAAATCACATTTGGAAATCAGATTCACTAAAGTTTGCAGGTGTTTGATACTGGAGCTTTGGGAGGAATTTCTATTGAGGTACACAAACATTTGCATCTAGATTAGCATTTCCTGCATATTCCAAGAAAGCTTGAGGCGTTACTCCTTCAACAGTAGGAAGAGATTGCAATGAAATTATAAAAAATCTTTCAGAAAACATTTCCAGTTATCATATCTCTATGAGAAAGACAAGAAGAAGAGTTTAAGAACAAAGATGTAGAAAAAGATGAAATTCCCAGAGGTAACTATCAGGGAGACAGTATTCATAACTAGTAATGACTGGAGGTAGTTTACAGTATGCCTAAATCCTCCCCATGTATAGGGTTAGGCCCTGAACTCACCTGAGGTCTCAAAAAGCAATCATCTACCTCACTTTAGTCAATCCTATGAGCAACCAAGTTTATAAAGATTCTTCCTACTTATTCTGAAATTTCTAACTTCAGCTGCTCACTGAAATGGAAAAGTGCCTGCCCTGGGGAGAAAGGTGGAAGTCTATATGCCTTCTATAGGCATCCAAAAGTCTTCTTGCTTGCTGTTTTTCTGAGTTCACTGGGGTCATGCAGGTAGGCCAAATTCTACAGGATGAATAGGAACCCTTTAAACTGGGATATCCCTTGGCATTAGAAGACGCTATGATCTATTGAGCAATATGAGTTCAGTCCCGTCAGGTTGAATGGAGCTGAAATTACTGAACCCCTTTTTTCTTTTCTAACCATCTGGCTATTATGGAAAAGGACTTGACAGAATGGGAGTAGATTCGCACTATTTCCTATGTTTACAGCAGAAGAGAAGGATCCCTAACTTAGGTAGACTCAATGCTCTTCAGGAGTGTCTAAATTCCCTATTTACTCAAATAAATACCTTAGACATTTGTTATAGTATGGGATGAGTTGCCCATGGTGGTGCCAGTCTCTTGCTGTCCATTAGAGCAGTATGTTTCAACCTGACATCTATATTTTAGGCAGTTAACATGAAGTGAATAACATCCGAGGAAACCATGACTGAATAATGCCTCTTACCTTGATACAGTTACACATTGGGGCTGAATGAAGATTTGCAAAAGCAGTACTAATTCTACAACCTCCTAACTTTTAAGTGTTTGAATTCACAATCCTAACATTTTTAATATGTATATTGCGTATATATACGTACAGTTCCTCAATTTCCTTTGGAAAACACCACATTACAATGGCATGCTGCTGAAGAGACAAACGGCTGCCTGAAAAGCTCTTGCTCAGCTCCCACAGGAGGGCTGTGCCCAATGTGTGGAACATCTAATGGCAGGAAGAAGCTGGGAGCAGTGGGAACATCGTCAGGGGAGTCACAGTCTATGGAGAATGCATCTGCCAAACTGAAACAAAATCCAATTCAGAAATTTTTCAGAGGCAAAAAGACTTGGGCAGTTTGCTTGCTTGTCTCCTGCTTTTCATTTTAAGTAGAAGCAAAGTAGAAGAAGCAAAAGGTGTATCTCTGACACTGGGACTTTTCCCCTCCCTTCACTGCAAAATTTCAGGTTCTTGATGCATTAAGTCAAAGTTCTAGAACTTAGTGAAGTGGTTGCAGGATAAATGCATTTCTTATTCTTTTAAACATGGGGAAAATATACTTTCTGCTTGGATATAGCTTGACTGTTTTAGTTAAAAATTCAAAATTATTTAACCTGTGGCAGAACCTCAGTATGCAGATTTAAGCCTGTAGTGTTAAAATTTGGCAGTTAGAAGATAATGGAACAGTCTCATGATGGAAAATGTGAAAGAAGTTTAATTCTAGACATAATTGCCTATGCTGTTTGATATCCAGCTTTGCTCTCAAATCATAAAGCACAGAGAGATGGCAGCTTTTAATTTCAAGTGATACAGTCTGTAGAGTGAGTCTTCCTGTCTAAAACTCTGTAGATGGTCCTGCCTTTATGTTTTTCACTTTTCCACGTGGCATGGAAAATAACCCACTTTTAACATTTGAAGTTGCTTACACTGAAGAAAACTCAGGTATTTTCCTGACCAAATGACAGCCACATGCTGCCATGTTTTGTTCTTTTTTTCTTATGTCCTGCATTTTTTATGTTGTTTTTTGTATGTTAGAACATGGAGTAAATAAAAAGAGAAAATTAAACATAATTAAGATTGCACAGGCTGATCTAAGTAAAAATACAGTCCCCTTTATTTTATCATGGCTCTTAAGAAAATACCATGAAGGCTTTTACTACTGTAACTAGAATCAGAATGAAAAATAGCCAGACTTGAGTTCCAGCAGTATTGTACCTTGCTGTTAGAGAAGAGCCTGCTCCTCCTGCCAAAAAAGACATCACACCGAAGAAGATATATGAGTTCATCTGTTTTACAGGCTACTCTTCTAGGAAATTCAGCTGAGATGGCTTTGTGGAATAAATTGTTGTGCATGCAGCGTTCACAGACAAATGCTGATTCTTCACAGATGTGTTCAAAAACATCTGGTCTCACTGTCAGAAATACCTACCACTTACAGTTTGCTGTTAACAAGAGCTGAGGATGCTAAGTTAAGCTTTTAACTTAAGGCATTGGAAAACAAGCTCTGGTTTATCTGAAGGCATGCAGAAAAGATATAAAATGAGAATGTGCTACTGACTCTTCCTTAGTAAATGCTTTTCCATGTATGGAAGGGATCACAGTAGCATTGGTGAATAGTCAGGGAAGGACCTAACGCTGTAGGAAAGGCATTACTGACAGATAAAGCTAGAAATAAAAACATAGAGACCTGCCTTTAGGAACAGTAATATCCATTTAGCAAAATCATATAAATGTGGTGGACAACTTAATCTCTGCCAAGGAACTTTAAAAATTAAATTAGGGCAACCTTGCCCTAATTTAAAAACGAGAGGCTACACTGGAAGACTCTCTTGGTCTTTTAGCAATCCCAGTCCTGTCTGTAATTGCTGTGAAGCCTTGTCAATTTGCCAAACTTGTTCATCAGTCATTTCACTGTAGGGACTGCATCTGTAGGATTTGTTTTAAAACAAACACATAAATAAACATAAATATAGGACATCAGCTATGTGACCTGTGCTCAGAATTGTCTTGTCTGAAGGATGTTTCTGGTGTAAAAATTTGGATCCTCTTTAAGGTCTATAAATATTCAGGGAAAATCCAGTGTGTTAGGTACAAATAACTTAGACATCAAGTTCCCTTGGCAACGAGAAAGCGCACAGAGTTTGTGTGTTTACTTTAAAACCATACAAGATGCCATGGAAGAGCAGCAAAGATTGGGGTATTTTGAGGGGCTGCAGAGAAGATGACGTCTTAAGTACTCTCTTCTGCCTGCTCTGTCCCAAGATGCCAGGGCTTAGCTGTTGGTGGTGAAATGAGAGGTGCACACTGCTAAGCCAGGCTAGCTAACTGAAAGGAGCACAGCAACATTCAGAACTAAATACAGCAACTGCTGCAGTGTCTACTGGGAATTTGGGTTCAACCTAAAGTTCAAAATGCTGAGCATACTTTACATTTCTGGTCTCAGTTTTGTCATTTTATCACCTGTTTTTCTCTCTTCCTGTCAAACAAACAGGGGGTTGATGTCTCATCTTCTCAGCTTTCAAGGGCTGGCTGGCCTGTTTCAACTGTAATTCAGGGATTGTTTTCTTTTCTCCTGAAGTCAGTTTTATCAGGCCTTCCTGATAACGAGCAATAACCTGCTAGTTTTTCTGTGTCTTGAAAAAAAGGGTTGGGTGTGGGTGGGATTGACCCAAAATATGGAAAATCTAGTGGTGTTTTGATGTTCTTGATGATCTATGACCTGTGATGTAGACACATTGAAGTTCTGGGGCTTTTCTTTACATTTTAATTATAGGCTGTATGATTTATTCATCCATCAGCAACCCTGCAGCATAGCAACACTTAATTGAACTTTACTGTTATTATCAAGATCCTTTGACTTTTTCCATCACTGTAATAAAAGTATCAATCAATTTATCATCACAATGATCTTCTGGAGTAGTTTGTCTTTTCAACTTATTTCTACAGAAAGGAACAAATAGTTACACAAATGTGCATAGGTTTCTAACTCTTACATAGGTACCTAACTCCTCCTGAAGGGAGGAAAGCAAGAAGAGTTAGATGCTTAAATGTCATTCAGGATCTTTGGTTAGATAACTTGTCTGTGGTTACACAAGAAAACTGTGGCAGAACTGACCATTGAGACCAGTCATCGTACACATAGAGTCTCACTCGTGAGGCCATCATTTTGTGACTGTTTTCGATAGAATCATACAATTGATTCAGGTTAGAAGAGACTTTAGGAGATCTCTAGGTCAAGCTTCTGCTCAATGCAGAACAGGTTGCTCAGGGCCTTGTCCAGTCAGGTCCTGAAACCTCCAAGGACGGAATGTCTCTGGGCAACCTCTTTCAAATGGTAGGTTCCTCCAAAACCTTCTCAGTTCCAGGCTGACCAAGCCCAGCTCCCCCAGTTTCTCCTCACAGGACAAGTGCTGCAGCCCTCACCATCTCAGTGGCCTCTCCTGAACTGCCTCCAGTTTGCAAACATATTTTTTGTACTGAAAACTGGATGGAGTATTCTGGATGCAGCGTAATGAGTGCTGAGTAAAAGAAGAATCATCCCTTCCCTCAGTTTATTGGCTACCCTCATATTAATATAGCCCAGTGAGTTGCTACCTTTCACAGCTAGCAGGGCACGCTCCTGACTCATGTTTAGCCTAGTGTCCATCAGGACCTCAGTGCCATTTTCAGCACAGCTGCTACTTATATGTTTAAAAGTGATGGTACCATGCTTCAGTGACCCCTGAGGGCACAGACACCCGTCCAGAGAGTCCTCACAGCACTGAATTTGCAGCCAAACTGTACAAGGGGAATAGTGAGTCATCTTAAGGTGCTGGTGAGTAAGTTCCATCAGCCAGAAGGGTTTATTAGCTTGGGCTTACCATGAGAAAGGGTCAGCTGTTCTGGGCATCAGCCTGTTTATGCATTGCTCAGGTGTCTCTCTATTTCTGTTTTGAAAGGGAAGAGAGTAATCACTAGCTGGATACATAAGCAACAATGGGAGGCAGAAAAAACACTGTATAATTTACTCTATGGTGGAGAAGAAGGTCCAGACTAGTAAAATCAATGACTGGACTAAGCCAGTACCCATGCCCACTAATCCTTTCTTGTGTTTCCTGAATGATTTGGACTCTTACTTGTCACTGCAGGTGATCAACTGGCAAGGTGGATCAAATCTGAATTTTCAGATGCAGTTCCCTCCTCTCCCTCCATGGCCTCTCCATGGCTGGCTGCTCTTGTCAGCACGCCCATTTCGAGGGTGTGCCTGGAGGTGAACAGAGACCACTACTGAGTGAGTGTACAACCTTGTTTATGCTATAAATCAGTGGAGCTTGGCTGATTTGCTGTCAAATGCTGCTGGTAGCTGATGGCTCCAGCATTCTGAGATGAGCCTAGTATCTTAATTCAGTGGCTGAGGAAGCATCTTGACCTTACGTTGCTAACAAATTAGGAACCTGGTGTATTAGGAGGTCTCCTTCAGTGCTACAGTCTTTTTCTTTTTTCTTTTTTTTTTTTCTCTCTTGTTATTAACTCACAGTTTGGGTCTCTACATCTGAATGTTTCTCTTTCTCTCTGAGACTTTCTGAATTAATTTAAGTAGAACGGGGCTAGGACTCAGGACATGCAAGACTGCTTTCTGTGTGAGCTGACTTTGGGGAAGTCACTTCACATCCTCATACCTCAGTTTCTCAACATATAAAATGGTGCTGATAATTCTGACCCTCTTTAGAAGCATTTTGAAAGCTAACAATGAAATATGCTGTTAGGGATCTGGGCACTATACCTTGCTTTCAGTTCTTCAATTGATTTCAGTTTTGACTTGTTTGTGGGCAATGAGAAAGCATCAGGGAACTCATAAAGTCAATGTGTAAACTGGCAATGAATTTGAGATTCTCCTGGCAGCCTTTACCGTGCCTGCCTGGGAATTTCTGCCAGAGAATATAAAGGTTTAGATGAGGTGCAGTTGTGACCATCCTGCAGGAAAGCAAGATGTGTGTACTGGGAATCAGCCAAAGGTTACTATCCACTAAGCTAATGCACTTAAGGAAAGCTCAGCTTTCACTGAGGATTAGAAGCAGGTTTCTCTTGATTCAGTCTGTGAGAAAACAGAGGAAGAGTCCTCCATGAGTGAAATCAGTTTCTTTCCCTAGATTTGTAGTAGTGGAGAAGAGCCTGTGGTTTCCCCTGGGTGAACTGAATTTACTTCTGGCTGATTACTCAGTCCTCTCAAGAATCTTTATCAAAGCAGCCATAGCTGTTGTTTGCTTAAACTGCAAGATGATGAGACTAGACTACAAGACCCCAAGCTATACGTATCATTACTGGTAATAGGTTCACTCTAAGAAAGAGTGAATCCTCATTCATTATTGCTGTTTCACTTCAGAATAACTCTAGTGAGATCAATACATTAGTAAATTGATCTTATCTGCATTCTAATCCACATCTCCTTTTGATTCCAAGCTGACTGTTCCTACATTGTGATTTAGGGAGTATGCTTATTGTGTCTTGCTCAAAGCAACTAAGGATTGGAATTACCCTTAATTTTCAGATACTCAGGCTTCTGAGAAAGATGGTATGTTTCTCAGAAAGTGTTGTGGAGACCTGACATGAAAATCCTCATAAAAATATTTCTCCCATATCAAAAAAAAACCCACTTTGCAAAAGTGATTAAAGTTTTCATACTCATTTTTTAATCCTTTGAATTGTGACAAAGAATTTTGAGTTTTCCTTCATTTCACATTGAAAAACAAAATAAAACAAAAACAATTGTCAAGTTGTTAAAATAAGGGGGGGAAATGATTTTTAAATTCTCTTTTGCTTTCCTAAGAAAAAAAATCAAATTAGAGAGAAAGGAGAAAAAGCTACAAAAAGAAAAAAATGTCTGAAAGAAATATGCCAGTTGTTCCCTTAGAAAGAAATAAACAATTGCAAAACTAAGTGAATGTTTTCTTGCTTTTAAGAAAGTTTTAAAATATTTTTTCATAAAGTGTATTTTTTCCTATGAAACTCAAATATCTGGTTTTCCAATTAATCTTCTTCAAAGCATCCCAGTGTTTGTATTTCAGTCTTAGACCAATATCTATATAGTATTTTCCATGAAAGACTATAATATTTTTCATCAGCTAACTTTGAGAAACAAAGCTCTTCCATTAACTTAATTATCTCCTTTGAACTGTGTTAGCAGTAAGGCTATCTCTAAAACTACCAGAAGCAACTTTTCTGATGGGAAAGACATTTTGCTGTTAATAAAGAGAGTTTGCCAAAAGTTTTCCAGATGTTCAGAAGATGAGTTTTGTATAGGTTTTTTTTTTCTATTATTTTTAGTTTTTGCTTTCACCTTTCCCAGATAAATAAGGAGCTTTAATTATAACCTAGGACTGAGTAGCGATATGACACCTGCTGAGAATGCTACCAACATTTTCAATATTGCATGTGGAGGATGAATCTAAAAGCTGAGCTATGTCAATAGAGAGTGCCTGCCATCTCTGACTGACTTGTTGGGAAATCTGACAGTGATGCTGGTACCTCCAGCTCCTGCTTTTAATCCTCTACAAAATGTGGAGAAGACATTGATTGTCACATTTACAAAATAAAGTATCCCACCATTATGCATGTTCGACAGGTAAAGAATACACTGGGAATAAAAACCCACGATGGTGTTTGAAATATAACAGGTTAGATCCTCAGCACCTGGCAATAGACTTCAGTGAAGTTACACCCACTTGTGCCTGCTTCTGTTTCTCTGCACTATACTATAGGTTTTAAAGCAGAAGTCAGCTCTAAGCCTTCTCACTGTGTGCTTTTCTTACATCCACAAAGTTCACGCATTGGTTCCTAAAAACAGTCAGATTAATGGCCAGATTAAGCCATTGGTCCTTCTAGATCCATATAATGTTTCTGGCAAAGGTGGACACCTGGCTCTACAAAGTAAGATTCTCTAGTAAAATATCTGAGCTATAATGGAATAATACACAAGGTGTGGGGACAGACCGACATTCCTTTACTGACCACCACAGGTTTACATCTTGAAAGATGAGCTTTTGTTATCTATTTTATTACATCACCTTGCATGGCAGTGCATATCATTATTAAGCACTAACATATCCAACTTCCTTAAAAAATCTGGACATAGTGCTCGACTTAATGATCTCCTGAGAGAGAGATGATCTTAATGATCACTTAACGATCTCTAGTAAATTCTAGAAGGAGGCTGCAGGCTGCATATAGTGCTTATTGTCTCTGTTTCTTCTACATGGACTGCTCTCTCATTTAATCCTCTGTCCTATTGTCTTTGTGCTATGTAACATAGTTAAGAGGAGAAACTGTTTAGTCCCTATGACCTTCATAATCGGAATATCCACCCTTCACTTAGTCTCCTCCTCTCCAGGCAAATGCATTTAAGCCTCTCTGGTTTTACTAATCTCATTCCAAATATTTTTACTATTTTTATTACCCACACAGCTCCTTATGATCTTTACTGTTTGGTTTCTAGGGTTTAAGGCCCTGTGGGATCAGAAGAGAAATCTCACCAGCTCAGTCATCCTCAAAAATATTCTTTAGTCACTTTCTATTAGGTGTCAACTGCAATGCAGTTTTTTCAGAGGTTTTGCTTCCATCAAAGATTCTCAGCAAGTCTTCAGCAGAGCTCACTCAAATCATAGCTGTGAGGTGCTGATTGTTTCAGTGCCTCCAAATGGTGAGTGCATCCCAGGAATCTAGGAACTTTACCCTCCAAGCAGAAAGGCAAATATGTATTATTTAAAAATAAATATCTCCACAGAAGTCTCTCCATCTCTAATTTTTATCCTTTTAAATCTACGGCAACAATTTCAACTGACAGCTCAGTTTCAGCTGACAGTTCAGGTTATTTGCAAAGCGGGATCTTGATGCTGTTCCCATCAGATGTGGTTCCCATCTTGTTCTTTACAAGACTCAGAAGCCAAGATGGGCAATGATGTAGTAAACACCAAGGGAAAGAGTGAAAGAATAGCAGGGGCTATGGACAAACATAGACGAGTCTCATACATGAACCCAAACACAGATGAACCCAGATGAGTCTCAGGTAATAAAGTGTAGAAAAGACTGATGAGAAATATCTTTGTTAAGACTTACCATTCTAAAGGCCCTTGTTTTCTTCAACCAAGATAGCTTACTGAAGACATCCTAATCTCACAATGTCTACTTTAAATGTGTTGGGTCTTGATTTCAAAAGAACTACAAAGATTATCCAGCTGGGATGTTGCAGCTAGCAGTCAAGTCTTACCTGTTCAGCTGGAGGAAATGGGTGTCTGACTGTCAAAAGCTTAGGGGAGAAGACCAGGAAAGACCTGGTCTGGTCTTCTCCCCTGAAGTCAAACCAGGGTCTCTCCCTGTATGGTATTTAGCTCTGTCTCATTTTGCTGAACGGTTGAGTCATTGGTGTTAGCTCTCATTGTGCCCTCTCACAATGCGTATGACCATCTTGCTGTGCTCACCCTACTGCTGCCAGTACTTCTGCTATTACCCGGGCATACGGTGAATCAGCTAATCTGAAAAGTGCTGCTGCTTAAGGCCTGATGAACTCTGGGCTTCTCCAAGAGAAAGATTTTGGCAGCATTCACACTGCGTGGGCTGGTGCTGGTGCACAGAAGGATTTGTTTGAAAGGTGGCGTTTCTTTTTCTTTTACAAGCCAGGGGAGGCTAATTCATCTTGGCTCACTGCAGCCTTCTGCACCGTCTGTGCTGCCTGCATATTAAACACTTGGTTTTATATCCCCTTCTTCCATTTCAGAGTTTACTTGTACTTCTGTTTGGGAAAAAGCTTTTCTATTCCTTTTTTCATCCTTGTGCACTAGAAAGGCCATCCTACTCAGGCAGAGCAGGGGTCATCTGAGAGTTAAATCTGGCTTCCAGGTTTCCAAGGCCAAGTCAAACTCATCATTGGATGAATTATGACTAAAGCTGGACACATTATTATCACTCAGTCATCTGATCTGAGTACTAAGTCAGCAGGAGGTAATGGGCTTGTAATGGCACCCAAGTCAGCCAGGTCTCTAGGATGGCTTCATCTAGACTATTTTTCCTTTATAGTGAGCTTCCCAATGAAGACCAAAAGGGATTTTAAACATAAAAAAGTAGTTCAATTACTTATTTACTTAATCTGTCACACTGACAAAGCTCAAAATGATTAGGTCAAAAGAATAGATTTAAAAGGGGGGGTATAAACAACTTCTTTACCCCCTTGGTACTTGCTTCCAAGCTGGGTTTTAGGCACTTCAGTGAGTTTATGAGTTGCAGTAAATATTGCACAGTCTCCTCTGGTCTCCAGAAAGTTTTCTTTTTGTCCCTGTAGAGGCCAGGATATGTCTGCTTCTCTCTCCTCTCAGATGCTTCTCTCTCTTGAACAGCTGGTTCACCCCTCCTTGCTGCATGCATCTGTCTCTGTTCTTTCCTGCCATACCTTGCAGTAGGAAAATTAACTTTTCTCTGGCATGTTCATGTTCTCCCAATAGAAGGGACAACCTCTTTCTTTCCAGTGGTCTTACCTGATCTACTCATTCTCTTTGTAAAAGAAGAGAATTCATAAACAGGTAAAATAGATACTATCTGTATGTGGTGGTTTGACCTTGACCAGTCACGAGGTACCCACTAAGCTGCTCTTTCACTCCCCCTTCTCAGCTGGGAAGGGGGACAAAATAAAACGAAAAGCTCATGGGTCGAGATTTTGCTCATCAATTACCAACATGGGCAAAACAGACTCGACTTGGGGAAATTAATTTAATTTAATTAATAACAGAGTAAGATAATAAGATATAAAAACAAAACTAAAAACACCTTCCCCCCAACCTCCTTCTTCCCAAGCTTAACTTCACTCCTGACTCTTCTACCGGCTCCCCTTCAAGCAGTGCTGGGGAATGGGGCTTGAGTTCAGTCCATAACACTTCATGTCCGCTGCTCCTTCCTCCTCACGCTCTTCCCCTGCTCCAGTGTGGGGTCCTTCCCATGGGACACAGTCCTTCATGAACTTCTCTGGCATGGGTTCTTTCCACAGGGTACAATGCTTCAACAATGGTCCAGCGTGGGTACCCCATGGGGTCACAGGTCCTGCCAGAAAATCTGCTCCTGCATGGGCTCCTCTCCGCAGGCTGCAGCTCCTGCCAGGAGCCTGCTCCTATGTGACATCTCCACGGGCTGCAGCTTCCTTCAGGACACATCCACCTGCTCCAGCGTGGGGTCCTCCACGCGCTGCAGTGTGGGTATATGATCCAACATGGTCCTCCATGTGCTTTAGGGGGACAATCTGCATCACCATGGTCTTCACCATGAGATGCAGGGAAATGTCTGCTCTGGTGCCTGGAGCAACATCAAAATTAACATCTTTTTTTTTTTTGGTAATTTTATTTATGTCACTTTTGCTGCTGTGAAATCCTCTTGCAGTAACCAGAAATAAACTGGACTACTGTTCTTTTAATTTTTAAAAGAAACAAATCCAATCAACATTACCTAGTGCTGTAAAAGCAGTACAGTAGAAATTCTACTGGATTTTGATCCAAAAGGTACAAAGAATATAAAGAATTCAAATAAGGCTTGTGATATAGAGGATGCAATTTTTTCTAGGCTGTCTGTGGTATTTCTTTTACAGATGGCCAGTAGCTGCTTCTTGGTTTGGATGTGTGACCTCTGCTCTAACCTCACAGCTATACTGTCACTGTTGTGTTTCAGATGTCATATAGCACCCATAGAAAAGAACGCATAAAAAAAGGAGGCGAATCCATAAGAAATAAGGTGAAAAGATGAAATTTCACAAATACATTGCATGAACTTGTTATTTACATTTTCTCAAAATATCTCTCAGCCTAGGAATTTGATCAGGAATGTGCTCCTTAACTTGGTAATTCATGCTACAGACAGAAGAGGTGACTTTGTAAGTTCCATCTTTGCTATTCTATCACAATTGTAATTTTGTGCTATTACTGGTCATAAAGGCAACACAAGGTGTTTCGTTCTGTAGACACCTGCAGTGATTAATTATCAGTGGAATTTTATGGAAAATCCTTAAAAACCTAGAGGCTTAGCTTTAAGCACAACATGTGTCTCATTTCTTAAAAAAAGCCATTAATTGGAGTGGATTTAAAGCTTTAGCTTGTAGAACCTAATCAGAAATTACTTGACTTATACCACTGTCAAACACAAAATCTACTGAAGTCAATGGATATGAAGGGAAAATTTGTCTAGCTGAATGCATGTCAAGCCAAGAACTTTTAGCAGGATTCATAGCCTCTTACAGAAAACTGAGGAGTATACTATAGCTCTTTAAAAGTTGTAGCGATCCGTTCTTTGGGTCTTTCCCTGGACCACTTCTCCCCTAAATCTTGAAACTGACAAAACTAGTCTTACCAGTTTGTGCATCTGCTCACAGCAATTTTGTCAGCTGGCATGTATGAATGGATAATGAATCAGACAAGAACAATGTTCCACTTAGAGCTACAGAAATCGCTCAGCATGCTTATTTATACTCCATTAACTAAGCATTAAAGCATAAAATGCCAATTCATGATGGTCTCAGAGAAGTGGCCTTAAACCCTTGCACACTGCATCTCTAAACTAGGTGAGGACATGCTCGCTAGATAGATGGGGTTGTGTGCAAGTAGAACGCTCTGCATTATAAAATAATAGACAATCCAATTCCAGCACCTTCAGCTGGCTTTTGGAATGCAAATTTCAACTGTCAAGTCTTAATTAAAAACTACCAGTCAGCATTCTTTAAAAAGTGGAAGAGAACTAAGTGGTAGGTTGTTGCGGAAAATGTGCAAGTTGCATGCTAAAAGAAGTAGGTAAGGTGACAGGTATATAATTATCATCACATCAAGTGAAGGACAAGACACAGTCTACGGTTCCTGAAGAGGTGGGGCTTCAGCAATCTTCAGTGTGGCAAGGGATTCTTCAGGCAGAGTTAATTTGTCATTCCATTTATTTCGAAGGAGAATCTCCTTCTATGCCAAACCTCTGTGAGCCTTCAAAACTGGTGACGTGCTGGGTGAGGTTAGTGTGAACACAAATGCTTGTGTTTCATGCATCAGTTAGGGACAAGTTTGAGGCACAATGTTGCTTTCAGGTGTTTGGCAGTTTCTGTTCAACAGCACATTGACAGTTGTGCTGTAATCCCTCATTAAACGGAGAACCAGCAAAGCAATGAATCAAAGGCCCGCTGCAGTGGATCTTCTGAAGGCAAGAATCTTCAGCATCTTCTGCAGGTTTTAAACCGTCAAAACAATCATCTCCTCTGTATGCTACAGGCTTGGGGAAGAGTGGCTGGAAAGTTTCCTGTCGGAAAAGGACCTGGGGGTGCTGGTTGACAGCCGGCTGAACATGAGCCGGCAGTGTGCCCAGGTGGCCAAGAAGGCCAACGGCATCCTGGCCTGTATCAGAAATAGTGTGGCCAGCAGGAGCAGGGAGGTGATCGTGCCCCTGTACTCGGCACTGGTGAGGCCGCATCTCGAATCCTGTGTTCAGTTTTGGGCCCTTCACTACAAGAAGGACATTGAGGTGCTGGAGCGTGTCCAGAGAAGGGCAACGAAGCTGGTGAAGGGCCTGGAGCACAAGTCTTATGAGGAGCAGCTGAGGGAACAGGGACTGTTTAGTCTGGAGAAAAGGAAGCTCAGGGGAGACCTTACAGCACTCTACAACTACCTGAAAGGAGGTTGTAGTGAGGTGGGTGTTGGTCTCTTCTCCCAAGTAACAAGCGATAGGACGAGAGGAAATGGCCTTAAGTTGTACCAAGGGAGGTTTAGACTGGACATTAGGAGAAATTTCTTTACTGAAAGAGTGGTCAGGCCTTGGACCAGGCTGCCCAGGGAAGTGGTTGAGTCACCATCCCTGGAAGTACTTAAAAGACATATAGATGAGGTGCTTAGGGACATGGTTTAGTGGGCATGGTAGTGTTGGGTTGATGGTTGGACCTGATGATCTTAGAGGTCTTTTCCAACCTTAATGATTCTATGATTCTATGTTTCTATAATTCTACTAAAAAGTGAAAGTTCTGGGTAAAGGATCATTTTTGATACCTAAGAAGAAACCACTCAGAAGTACCATTCAGTGCTCCTTAAGACTATGATATTAATGCTACAAACCTTAACAACACCATCCACTTTCCCATAGCTACACAGAGGGTGACTTTCTGCACAAAGATTTGTTCTGGTTGAACATACTGGTGTGAGGCCACAGCAGTGCTCAGATCCTCTGACCTTCACCCACTGCTGCAGTTGGTGTGTAAGTGCACTGAGGGATAGCAACAGCCTTGTGTCCTACACCCCAAATCCACGTTTGCAGTCCATTCTCCCCGGTATGTCTGTATATTAAGTGCTTGCATGGCACCCATGGTGTCAGAACGGTTACAGAAAGTTAAGAAAACTTGCAAAGAAGAGGTGTTACTGATAATTTTTCAGAAATATTTTAAGAAAACAGTGCCAATTCAGACTTTGAATTTTCTGATTTTGTCAGCTTAAGGCT
Organism: Calonectris borealis; assembly: GCF_964195595.1. NCBI lineage: Eukaryota > Metazoa > Chordata > Aves > Procellariiformes > Procellariidae > Calonectris > Calonectris borealis. Next base: position 210,193,128 of record NC_134312.1, read on the forward strand.
GAGCGTGAAAAAAAAGATAATCTTTTTTATATTTAACCTGAGAATTTGGCTAAGTAGGCTTAACAGTCAAAGCTCAATTTTAGAAATGGTATCGCACTGAATGAACTTTCCTCCTCTCTCTCCAGTTAGAAAACATTAGCCTTTAAAACTCAGCAGATTTGGAATATCCAGTCTCCTGGATAATATATAATCAGTACTGAAGAGGAATAATGTTTTAGCTATTCAGCATCTGTCAGAAAAAAGTCTTTCTCTAGCAATTTTCCACATGTATGTAATCTATACTTGACACGTTTGACTTGACCGATTATTCATAAACAAAAGCAGCGTTATGGCACTTAATTATTGTCAGGGCCTTGAGGCCCCTGCTAGGCTTTAATGGCCCTGTCCACCCCCAGGGCCTCCCCCCACCCTGCCCAGAGCCTAGGGCCCCATTTCAGCCCCCCAGGGCCATCAGTCCCTGTCCCAGTGACACCACAGGACATTGGTCTCCAGCTCCCCACAGCCCTGCCCTGCCCAGCCATGGGCCCCACCAAGCCGTGGGCCAACATTCCTGTCCCCATGCCCTTGCCAGGCCATCTCAGGGCTGTGTCTGACCCTGGTTCCCCTCACTGGGCCTGATCCTAATCCTCCATTGCCCTCCTCCCCGGTGCTGCACAGCCTCTGGTCTCCATCAGGGCTGACCTGAGCCCAATTCCTTGTCCTCTTGGCCCACCTGGCCCCTGGGACCCCTTGGGGTGGCTGGGCACCTTCCCCACCATGGTTATCACACTCAGCTCCCGGCCTCCATCTCTTAGGGAGCAGCTGGATCCTGCTGCTCCCTGACAATTATAGTGCCACACGAATGCTCCAAACCTGAATTAAATTCAGTTCAATTTTCTATATGCTCAGGTTGTATTGGGGGCAAAAAAAAGAGGGAGATAAAATGGAGGCTACTGTAATTCCTATCTCCTCATGTTTGTTGGTTTTACTTACTCCAAGATCTTTGGGACATTTGTGAAGACTCTGTGGGTTGCCTTGCGAAAGACGATTCAAGTTGAAACAAAACTGCATGATGGAATTAATGTTGTCTCTTCTTTAGCATAAGTTTGGACTGTTTATGATGACTGATCTATTCTTGCTGCTATCAACATGAGTGCAATGATTTCAGAACTCTCATAAATCAAAATAAATGAAATTCCGCAAAAGTTTGTATGCAAATACTGTCCTACAGGGTGGTAAGTAGCACTGAATTCCCACTTGTGAGAAAGGTAAATAAAATCAATGAGCTTTTAACAGATACATTATTTCATTATGTGACAGTTAAAGCACAGTGTGAAATCTAAACAGAAATCAGACATGGCACCTGCCAACGCTTGTTGAGCTGTGTGGTTTTTTTCAAGCTCACGATTTTAAAATCTCAAGAACTGGAATAATAGTCCTTCAATTTTTTAAAGTATTTTTTCTCTGAAAATCCCCTGAGAAACTATGATCTGCATTCACCAACACATGGATTGTTTTTTGATTGCTCACATCCTCCATGCTGTGTCTTGGTTTCCTGAGGTGTCGGTTGCTATATTGTAAAAGCATTGGAAAGGCTTCCCCTGAACATCATGGCACCTCATTCTTCTCTTTCATATGATGCCTTAAACTGTGCTGTTCCCTGATGGCCACTGCTTAGCTCAGCTCCCTGCTGGCCAAGTCATTGTCATTTTGTTCAGATTGTGTTGATCAGTCTGGTGGGGTTCATGTGACGTGACATGCTGGTAAATTTTCAAGCTCTGACTGAAAAGATAACGCTGAGAATGGAAGAAATGGGTGAGCGCATTGATGACCTTGAGTACCTACAAGTGCCTGTTCCTTTCCACTCTCTATAATGGGAGTGAAGGCAACTAGTTTAGATGGACTTGCCATTGTAAGACCTCTGAAGTTAGATGAGGTGAACCCAATACTTAATTTTTTTCTACTCTCCATCTGTCTTTATTCTCCACTCTCCTAGCACCAGTGCCAGTATCTTTCAGCTAAGCAGACATCCTTGACCTGAACCTCCTCTGCAGACATAAGAGGGACTTGCTAGGAACAGACTTCTAATGGCACCCTGCTTAACTGAAAAAGGGAGAAGAGTCTTTTTCTTGTCCACATTCTGACTTGAAATATTTTATATCTTTTGGTTGTTGTTGTTACGGTAGTATTGAAATAAGCTGGCATATAGTCATTGATGAAAAATTCTGCTGATACTACCTCCCCAATCATTCATCGTTGCTTAAAAAAACTCTCTGTAAAAGTATAATTTAGATTCTATCATTTCAGCAGGTTGGGTAGAGAGAATGAATGCAAAAATATTAGCTCCTACCTACACTTAGCTCACACTTAAGTTTTCTTTTTTTTTTTTTCCTCTGGAGATTGTAGAATATCTTCAAAATAATCTGTTTTCCTAAACTCCCAAACTTCCAGTTAGAGACCTAGAAAAAGTACAACATACTCTAGATGTTATGAGAAAATTGGACTGTTTTCTATCTAGTTTACATAGTGTGATAACATCTTTTCACTGAATTTTTTGAAAGTGTCTGGCAGTGGTGGGTGGCACTGAACTGAATCACTCATTCACCTAGACGATATGACAGTGAGGATGACTAAACTGGGACTACTAGGGAAGATGATAGTCACAGTATGGCCCTTTGTCCTCATACGCTGGTAGGAGCAGGTTTTTTATATCTATGTCAAGTTCTATTGTAGCCTGTGCTGTAAAAACGCATAAGAAGAAAATATAACTTATTACAAGGATTACTAAAATTACTTGTTTTGAGCTGCTAGAGAAAAGAGAATTGCAAGTTTCTGAGTCAAAAAAAAATATTCCTCAGAGGACTTTTTGACCAATGTCTGAATGATGGAGGTCTGTAGTGCTGCATCTTGAGGAAAGCATCACTGAGGAAATGGCATGCAACAGGAGGGGCTGCAGTTGGCAAAACAGTCTTCAACATGTCTATGGTTCATCTCCTTGTGAGTTTGAAAGCTGGGGGTTCTTGTGAGTGGTTTTGTAATACAAGCAGGCATTTACTCAAAGAGAAAGAAATTGCCTATGCTAACCATGACTGATGTTCTCCTGGACAGGCTCTTCACCTCTTGAAAGTCTAAAAAAATCTGTAGTTTAGTTAGCAAATGACTCAAGGGACAGCTGACATAAGGCTATGTCATTTCTAGTAAATAAAATATACCTAGGACTGCTTTTTGATACTGATGTGGAACAGCCCACATCTGTACCACGTATGCTGTTCTTCTCCAAAACAGGGTGGCCACATACAATTGTCTACCTGAACCCTGTCCAGAAATTATTTTTGATAAACTTAGTTGACATGGAACAAAAATATGCCTGGAAAAGTATTAGCTCTGTAAGTAAGATGAGTTCCTGTGCCCGGGAATGTCTCCTAACATAATTTCATTAATTAAAATAGCTGTAACTACAATGTATTTTTACAGACAATGGATCTCAAATAACCTCACTTTCTGAAGAGAAGTTGTCTGTTTTTGTCTCTTGCCTTAGAACATCAAAATTTTGGAAAAAGGGACTTTTGTCTGTGTTTGTGCAGATGCTACTATGTGGGTCCTGCTCAGTGATGGGGACTCCTGGGAGCTACCAAATTCTATGGCTAATAATCCAAGAAGTATTTCCGGTAGAAAAGTCAGTGCAGATTTCCTGAAGCAACCTTACTCACCTGCCAACCTTCTTATGAGAAAGAAACTTATGGGTTCAGATTTGTCCTTGGAAAGTTTATTTGCATCTGCAAAGAATGAAAGAAAAAAAAGAAAGAAAAAGAGGCTTAGTTTTAATGACCAGTTTGTCATTACTTCCAACCCTCTGCAAAAACAAATTAGGATCTGTACTTTTACTGTTTCCCTCCCACAGAGAAGAGAAATATTTAGTTCTATAAATATTTGATCAGGGCTCAGCCACCTGGACAAGCTTGTAGAGGAGGAAATAAACTCCAAGAGGCCAGATCTTCTCTTGGTATCTGATTGACCATATTGGACACAGAAATATTGGGACAGATTTCCCAGGGAAGCTCAGGGAACATTAGTACCAGCTGGTGTGGTATGTGCTCCCACACTATATGACATAGCTCTATTATGGAGCCTACATCTGCCTCTGTGTGCAGCCAGGTGTGTGGGTGGGATTCATCTCACTCAGGTTAGGTGTCCACATGTTTAGTTTCTGTATCAGAGAGAAGTCATCTTAGCTTCCATTTGCAGCCAATGGAGAGTAATCAGCATTTTAGAATATGATTCACCTGATTTGTTTCAAATGTCTACTCAGAATGACACTAATTTCACTCTAGAAATACCTGCTTCTCTCTGTTTATTAAAAGAAAGCCTGGAGTGACATATATGGACATCTCTCCTTCATCTGTCGGATGCCATCCTGTTTCATAAGAAATATTTCAAACACTGCCATCAAGCTTCAATTGTGGTGACCTTGTTGAGTTTTTTAAATTGATTTACTATCCAGGATTGGGTAGCAGGTTAATATATATGGTTGTCTGTATGACAATCTCTTGTCTGGGAATTCAAGAAAAAGCAAGGATGTGACATTACTTTTCTAAGACAGCAGCTGTAGGGAGAAATTAGAGAGTCATATTAATGTATCACATCAATCCTATGGCCATGTGCAGTGGATATTACCCTTGGGCAGAAGCTGGCACAAGAAAAAATGTTTATTTCTCGGTAAAGGATATTTAGGTCTTGTATTCCTGTAGGACGAAGTTTCTTGATAGGAGTTGGGACAGAGGCCTTGCTCTCTGTCAAATGTATATCCTGAAAAAACATTTCCCATTCAGTGAGTTCAGCTCCTCACTGGTCCCTGTTGCTGAGGTAGCTTAAAGCCACGGGGAAACTATGTCATGTTATTCAGAGCAGAGCTGGCTGAAGATGTTTCCATCGCGTAATTTACTCAGAGCTTTCTGCAGTTATATTTGAATGCATTATTCACTGGGTTTCCCCTTCCTTCCATCATTCATCCAGTTCATGAAGTTAATAATTTGGGATTATATAGTATAGTGCAAAGCTTTGTCAACATTTCAGAGAATATTTTGTGTAAAATCATTGTATGCTATTTACTCAGCTTTAATAAACACACCAAGAAAGAAGGAAAGAAGAAAAGCTGATATAAGGTTTTCCTGCTGCTTAGATACTAAGGATGAAGGGCAACTGATGGAAAGGAAAGAAAAGCCCTGTTTCATTACCTGTACCAAGACAGAGTATGTCTTGACAATATGTCAGCATTTAACCAGGAGGCAGAGTACATACTAGTGCGGTGTAAGTATCATTCTGTCTGTAGGTTTGTTGAGAAAAGGAAGGTTGTTGACATCTGATCAACATAGGACTTTCACCCATATTTAAATGGGTGTTCAGGCTCCCTGGTGAATCTTGAGGTGATTCATCTTAACATTTTGCGTTAGCATGTGTGGTGTTCTGTCCTTAACACATAAAACACACGTATAGGCTTCATGAGGAAAGAGATGGCCAAATTTTAAAGCCTCTGAGGTTTTATAGTGGACTTTGGCTTAGGTCCTAAAATAAATAAGCATGAGGTAGGACTAGAGGAGCATCTGTTGTGTGCAGTGCAACACTGGGGTGGGAGGAGGTGGGCGGAGGACAGAGACATCTTCCTGAAAGGCATCACCGCTGTTTCTCCTCTTTTGTGTGCTGCTGGGGGAGTAGTTTAACAAGCAAAACATGCAGGCAAACAGTGCAACAGATGGTGCAACCTACTATTGAGGAAACATTTCAAAGGGTAACAAAATATGGTTGAAACCAGCTTACAGTTTACACACTGAATGCAAAACCGAACATGCTGTTTTCAGCAGGCTGTAGCTGTTTTCATTTGTTGATGCCAAGTGCTTTGGGGAGCCGCAGCTCCAAAGTGGTTAGTGCAGCAGCAGGAATCCCTGGAACTGTATAGACTTGACTCAGCTGGCTACGTAGGGTAGGACTGCATTCTTATCTGCAAATGGGCTTTAGTGCGAGCAGAGGCATCCCTCAGAGATAACATCCAGTGCAGTTTCATAAAGTTTGTTCTCTTTCTCTCTGTCTTTCTATGTGCCACTAATAACTTCTAAACCCAGGAGATTTTGATAGATATACATAAAGGTTAAGGAAGACCTCATAAAAGCAAAAAAAAAATCAGAATGGACAATGCAGAATGTACTGAAGCTAGCAAGAGAAACTGGAGGTAACAAGAAATCATTCCTTGACTGGCTTAGCAGCAATAGAAGGCCCAGAGGAAAGTGTTAGACATTTATTCAGTGCAAAGGAATAGCTATCACTAAATGGTGTAAGGAAAACTGAAAAGGTAAAGGATTTTTTTTTTTCACTGTTAATTATAAAGGTTACTTATGACAAGTGGCAAAGTCGTTATTAGCAACAATGAGTAACAGCTCAACCTAGAACAGAAACAGATCATGCTTGACAGTATTTTGGCTTTCAGTTTGTCTGGACCTTCTGATCCTGATCTCAGTATGGGCTGAAGCAGTCTCAGAAACATTAACAGTTGTCTTTGAGAACTTGTGGAGGTAAGGTATTGCAGGACTAGAAAGGAGCAATCTTAATGTATAACTGTATAAAGGGAGGAAAAAATGAAGTGTAAATTTATAGACAAGTCAACTTCACTTCAAATCCTAGAAAAAATTTAAAACAAAGTCAGAAGTGACCTGCAAGCTCTTAGAAGGTAACAAGGAGGAGAGTATCAGCAAAGATGAATTTGCCAAGGAGAAGATATCTTGCCAATCAATCTAATTTTCTTCTATGAAAGAATAAGGGGTCATGTAGACAAAGAAGCAGCAATAATCATATATCTTGTTTTCACTAAGGCTTTTGATATTGTCTTACACAGCATTCTTGTAAGCAAACTGGGGAGACATATCAAAAGTAAAATTACTGTTGGAGAAGAGTGTAAAGTGGCACGTAACCAGGTAAAGTTATCACTTGTTCCCTGTCCAATTGCAAGCATAGTTCCCTTCACTCTGGTTTGTTAATGACATAAATTACATAATCAAATCAAGGCTATGCTTATTAAATCCACAGATGACATCAAGCTTATAGGAACTGTAAGTATGTCAGAGGGCAGGACTAAAATTCAAGATGATCTTAATAAATTAGAGAAACAGTCTGAAAGAAACCAGGAAACAGGCAGAAATATTCTGCCATTTCTTAATAGAATTTTGACCAAAAGTAATTAATAAAAATAAAAGTTCACTCTTTAAAATTGACCAGAGACAGCTTTAGGGGAGAGACAGCTGCAATGGTGAATGTGGATCAGGTGAAGTTAGAAGAATGGAAATACTGAAAGGCATAGAGAGCGGGAAGGATGAAAATTCTTAAATCATCCAGAAATGCTAGCTATAAATAAACACTAGCAAAAATATTAACAGTCTATTTTCAAAAGGAAATGAATGCTGAAACGCATCAAACATAAGTTTAAGTGTCAGCAGTCCTGTTTTAAAGAAGAGTAATGGATTAAATGACACTGTTAGGTCCTGCCACATTCCTTCTATATTTTCTATTTATTTTATAGGCTTTATTTATTTAAATTATATGTATTTATTTATACTATTGAATAAGTAAAGTACATGGGAACTGATGAATCTTAGTCTACTGTGATTTCAGTCATCTGATGTTGTTTTAAAAAAGTGTTTATTTTGACAATTTTCTGAGCATTACTGTGCCTATTTTATATTGACAGATTCTCACAGGGCAGAATGTCACTAACTGAATCTAATGAATATGGCTGGAGACTTATGGTAGACTGGAGGCAATAGATAAAACAACAGATACACATCAAGATTTCTGTGGATATTAACAGCAGGAATATGTCCATCAACAGAAAATTGCATCATGGCTACAATTTGCATATGCAAGTACCAGGAGCTTTGGAAAATTGATATAATAACAGCAGGCATGCACTCTAGGACAGCATGATCTTACGGGTTTATGGACAACTTACTTATATGACAAGAGAGGCAGAAAAGAGTGAGACAGAAAACGTGTAGTAACTTTGAATGCTCAGAAGGATATAATAGGAACAGTTATATCAGTTTTATTCTGAATCCCACATTGAAAGAGTTGTGTTTGACTTGCACATTGATAAAATTGTCCTAAGAATGTGATTAAGGGACTGCTGTTATTTGATCCCTAAGATGTATTTTACTAGAAAAGAGAGTAAATACACAGACTTCCTTTCTATTGATGATAATATTTTGGAGTGAAAAGAGCTTGCTGTTACCCAATTTTGTTACCAGAGTCCATCAGAGTTTAGATTTCCACAGGGGTAGGAAACAGTTAATATTGGTTGATTTTTAGTTATCCCCCTCAATATTTCTATTTACAGAATGATTTTTTAGCTTGATGGATGAAGGGATCATTATGAAGGCATCAGGAAGAGATCATGACCAGAAGGGATCATTAAAATCATCTTGTGTTGGGTGTTTTGCCATTTATTGAATTGAGTTTCCTCTGCTGGGAGAGGAGAAAAGAACTGGAGATGCCATGGCTATGTCTATACATCTAAATGAGAAAGGCACAAGCACTAAACCCTGCCCTGCATGTCAGTGGTCATGGACTGGTTCAGGTCCACATAGTTTTATGATAGTCCTACAGGGCAGACAGGCTAGGTCTCTGCTATTAAGGGGATGCTACATACCCCTTGGCCGTGTATCACCTCTGGGCCCCACGTGCGTGTCACAGCCTCCTCAAACACTAATAAACTACATTAAGAAAAGCTAAAAATGAACTTTTTAATGATTTTTTTTTTCTTTTAGCAGAATATTATTGCATAAGGCTTGATGTTACCAGGAATGCTAGGTTCCTAATTAAGGGATTTGTGTTCATATGAGTTTGTTTCTTCTGCTCTCTGTATTTGCCTTTTTCAACAACAGGAAAAAAAATTAAAGGAAAATGCATTCATATAAGGTGATTATTGCTCAATTCTAAGAGAAAAAAAAATCCAAATTTGTGTGCATAATGCAGTTTTTTATAACTAAATCAGAGGGTTGTTTGTTTGTTTGTTTTTAGAAACATGTCACTTAAGTCCTTGTTATCCTTATTGTGTGCAATACAACACTGCACAGTTTAACTGTTCAGTCTTGGGGTTGAATAGACAGTGGCTGTTAAAAGGTGGGAGCTTGTTTAGAAAATAAACAAGGCTATGCACCAGGCTATCCAATAACAAGAAAGAACAACTAGACCATGAAATAGCCATGGAAAAAAAATCAGTAGAAAGTAGTACTGTGAAATAACATTAACTTTGGTAAGAGTATTACACATGGAGGGCACTTCAGATTTACTGAATACAAGGAAATGAGATGAAGTAGTGAAGGAGAGATAGACCTTTCAGAGAAAAATGATGATGTTGTTCATAAAGATTGTTTTGCTAATAAACATGGAAATAAAACAGACCAGTGTAAGTGGTTTGTTATAAAAGGTTATAAGACCAGGAGAAAGAAATAAGTTTTTTTGGAAGCCTAGAATATCAGAATAGAAACATAATAAAAATGTATATTGATTGCAGTTTAAAAGTATGAGACTGTGTTCAAGCAAGATTAAGGTAGTAAAGATATAATAACTTATGCCTTTCATTTGAAAGAATTGCAGTGTTGTTTAGTCAGAACTTTGGCAGGTAAACAAGAAATCCTGCTCAATCGTCTGCCTTCCCAGTCTGCTTCTATCCACCTGCTATCTGTTCTTTTATACTGCAAATACAAACTCCTCGGGGCAGGGAGCATCTTCTTGTTTGTATTTCTACAGTGGAAAGGGTAGGTTGTTCAGCGTTACTTCTTTGCATCAGCATCTTACAAATAAAATACATATGGTAAAATAATCAAAAGTGGGTATTTCCAAAGCCACAGTAGGCTCAAGGCAATCCTGAGATGAATGCTTAAATCAAACTTTTATCTTAAAAGGGAGGAGAAAAACACTTAGACTAAAACTGAGTATTTCCTTAAGTGGCAGAATGGATTGTTCTGAACACCTGATTCTGATGTACCCCTACTACGGATAGTAAATATGGCTCACTGATCCTCATAGGTACACCTGCAATGCAAATAATAATGAAAAAAATATTGTGACTGTAACAAGTTCTCAGAATGCCAGCTTAGTATTTGTCAGATAACACCCTGGGAGAACAGCTCACTGAATTTTGATACACTGCAGTCCCATGTGAATCCTATTCCTGATTCTGGACAGGCCAAAATGATAGTACATACTGCTTCCCCATAAATAGAGTTGGGATTTTCACAGTTCCTTAGTGGCTCACGCTCAATATTAAATTGACATAACGTGCTAAAACCACTTCCTAGGACAAAGGACATAATGCTCAGACTTGCTATTCTTAAGGTTTTTCCCTTTCCTTTAAATCGAAGCTCAAGCCTGTTTTACAGGAGCTGTAGTGCACCTCTTATTTTTAAAGCACCGTGCTGAAGACTGAGAATACAGAGCAGACAACCAAAAGGGTCAAACAGATTCTGCAGCAGGGAACATATTTTTGTGTCCATGCTTCAGACGGACTCCAGACATCAGATATCTGTAAGATTCACTCCAGACCTGAAGAGTTCCTAAGCCTGTAGGAAAGATGCTGGAAATTTTGATAAGAGGTGGGGATTAAGCAGCATTTCAGAAATATTTAATATGATAAAGAATAGGCTTGAGTTCAAAAGTGGGCAACTGCTTCAGAGGAACTCAAGTTCTTTGAGACCATTTCTGAGGCTAAAACAGAGACATAATTTATTCAGATTTCAGTAAAAGGGTTGGTATTTGAATAGAGAAAGGATTCCAGCCCCCCTCCCCCTATGCTGATATTTTTGTGTAAGAAATAATTGATAATAGGACTTTAAAAAGCTAAAGAGAGAGAAAACTGACATTTTTAGAGGGCTATAAGGAGGTTCACAAGGAAGATTTGGAAGGGTGAACAGTGGTCCATGCGCACAGTCCAATGCTAGTCACTCTTCCAGATTTTACGTGTAGATATTGTAAGAATTTTCTTAGGGAGGAAGGTAATATGTAGCAGTGAAATCAGTGGCACCTCCACATGCTATCCTCTTTGAAGGTTGAGGGACTAAGTGAGCCTCCCAGCTACAATAATGGATGGCCATGGCCCTGCCACCTGTGTACCCATGTCATGGTTTAACCCGGCAGCTAAACACCACACAGCCATTCGCTCACTCCCCCACGGTGGGATGGCGGAGAGAATTGGAAAAAAGGTAAAACTCATAGGTTGAGATAAAGACAATTTAATAGGACAGAAAAGGAAGAGAAAATAATATTAATTATAAAAGTATATGGAAAACAAGTGATGCACAATGCAATCGCTCACCACCCGCTGACCAATACCCAGCCAGTTCCTGAGCAGCGGCCATGCCCCCCCCAGCCAACTTCCCCAGTTTTTTGTTCAGCATGATGTCATATGGTATGGAGTATCCCTTTGGTCAGTTGGGGTCAGCTGTCCTGGCTGTGTCCCCTCCCAGCTTCTTGCGCACCCCCAGCCTCCTCGCTGGCAGGGCAGTATGAGAAGCTGAAAAGTCCTTGACTTAGTATAAGCACTGCTCAGCAACAACTAAAACATCAGTGTGTTATCAACATTATTCTCATCCTAAATCCAAAACACAGCACTATATCAGCTACTAGGAAGAAAATTAACTCTATCCCAGCCGAAACCAGGACAACACAGAACACCAATGCCTTCCCTGGCCTTACCTTCCTGACTGGTGGCAGACCATCCTAACAGTGGAGTTAAAGGAGAGAGGAGCAGGAAGAGATGCATATTAACTATTTTGTCTTTATCCGTGAGGCTGCAAAGTTCATTTTTGTGTATGCTAGCGAGAAGTCTTAAACCATCTGTAGTTTTGTTTATGCTCTGCCCTGACCAGAACGTCACTGAGCAATGCAGTACCGAGGCTGGGATAACAAGATCTGGAGAAAGTCAGGATATATTTGCTAAGATTCTGTAGCACAGTGAGGTTGACTGCCTAATGCAAACCCTGAGTTAGTGGTAACACGATCTCAGTCTCAGCACTCCTACCCCCATATCATGATAGGTAGCAATCTGAGCAATGCAAGACACCAGTTCTGGATATCTCACTCTGAGTTGGAAGCAAAAACCTAGCCTAGCTGGCATTCAACATAAGATTAAGAAACCTAAATTTAAATGTCCCCCACGTAGGGATATACACTTGTCTACACTCTCCAGTGGGTATAGTCAATGGAAGTCTTGATTCAGTTGTCTGCACATAGCCATATAATATCAGTTGAAACAGAGTAAGGGTATCAGCTGGCCTCTGTGTTTTACTCCACAATGACAGATGTCTTCCATAGATCTTGTGTCATTGCTGCCAGGATTGTACAGATGTTTGTAAGTCTCTATGGGGGGTTAAATGGTACTAGGAACATATCTTTAGGCAGTTGTTTTGTATCTCTCATCAATACAATCAATGGAGTCTAGAGAGTGATTCATCTATCTGATCAGGTGTAGGTGTCTATATTGATGGTAGTTGGAGTTTACATGTAGACTCCAATGCTGTAGAAATCTGAAGTCAACTGTCTGTACCTGGCATTGAATCTCATCCCTAAAGTTACATGAGATTAATTTCTTCCAAGGAGATGAGAATTCAAATCTCTTCTCAGCTTTGGCACTGACATAGCTCAGCAATACCAAGAGTGTAAAGTTGACTGTACTTGAGCAAAAGGCTTCTGACAAAAGCTCTTTAGCATGTGCAAAAATTAAATATGTGTATATGACCCGCTGAAGCTATGTTTAAGAGCTGACCTGATTCAAGTTATACTTACATCAGGAGATCCAACTGGAACAGGTACATTATGCAATAGTAACTACAGGCTCAAGAGAATGACAAGAGGGTATCTAGAGCAACTGGCAGTTTCTTAATAGGTTTATGATATTCTTACAAAAGACACAAAATATTTTTACTATATAAGTTTTAAAACTATTTTGTTGAATCTTGTCGTATTCAAGCCTTGTTGGAAGTACTGTCGTGAAAATCTACCTTTTTTTATAATAAATTACTATGAGGACATACTCATATTATTTTATGTTTAAAATTCACTACTTTGCAGAACTCTTTCTTGCCAATGCTACAGAGGGGTTACAATGGGAGATCTTGTCCTTTCACATGGTATACTTTACTACTGACTGTGTTACTTCATGTAAGTGTTTTGGATGCATTCAGTGATCCCTTCCAGATCTGTTGTGATAGATTGAGAACTTCAAGAAATTACTCTTTTCCAAAATAACTATGGTTTTGGTTTTTTTCATAGGTTAGGTTAAAAAAAGAGAATGGAAAGTAGACTGGTGCCGTGCTGCAACAGAGGGAGCAACTCTAGAAAGAACTGGAGCAGCTGAATATGTGGGAGCACTGAGGGATGAAACAAATAGTAAGACTTTAGTATTTAAAGTGAATAAAACAGAAGAGAGATTATGAAGACGACCAGCTTACCATGCCTATGGATAATATGCTACAAAACATCTGCAAATGATGGCAAAAGACAGTAGAAATATAAAGGAAAAAAGAGAGACCCATGTGTCAGCTTCCTGGAGGCTCAGGTCTGGAATACAAATCATCAAACCATCTCTGGCTAAACAATAAGGCACTACTAATTAAATCCAGTTGTAAGATCTGACCCTACAGACATTGCTCAAACAGCACTCCCATTTAAGTTAATCAGAGTGTCGACCAAATAATCATGAAGCCCTGGGCCTTCAGAGGGACCGTGCTGTGTGCCAAGGCCCAACCTCACCTGACCTGTTTGCAGAACAGGCGTTCCTCCAAATTGTCCTCAGACAAATTCTTGAGTCTGTTTTGTCATTGACTCTTTTCAGTCCTGAAAGTTCTACCTCGGGTTTGCAAAGACATGCAATGTTCATGACTACCTGTGCGGTTCACATGCTGTCATCCCAAGTGCCCAATAAATGCCTGAAAATGAGATAGTGGGAGTGCATATGAAAAGAGATTGAGGCAGGTATTTTGAGGTACTGCAAGGCATTAACATGAGCAGGAAAAAAAATGTGTGTACAATAGATGCTCATGCCTGACCCTTGTGTTTGCCCCCGTAAGAAGATAACACCATTTCTGTCTGATATCCCGTGTCTGTCTCGGTGGGGAGGTGGTTCAGGCAATCAGCACCACAAATATTTTCTACCTCCTCAGGTGAAAATGTAGCCTGAGAGCTTGATCTGAATTAATGATTCCCCTGAGTTCACAGATTCTTTTAATCATCATTAGGAAAGTATCTTTTTTCCAAAGTACTATTTTTATAGCCTTAGGAGAAAGTTGTTTTGCTTACAAAATATTCAGTGAACATTCTCTGACAGTTTCAAAACAAAACAAGATTGGAAAAAAATTGTTAAAGTGTATCACCATCAATTTTAAAAACCAATACATTTTTTCCTGGTCTCCAGCTCAAGTGCATTTATCACACTAGGGATTACTTTTATTTTTCAGCTGTGACTCATGGAATGTATGACAGAGTCTTGTTTCAACAAATTTATTGAGGCTGAAGAAGATGTTAAAAACAGACAGGCACCTGGAAATGCCAAAAGTGGGAAAAAGAGCAAATACAATTTATTTCAAAGGGAGCCATGGCATAGTCCCTGATTCCCCCTGTGTATAAAACAAATATAATCATTCTCTTACTCCTCTACTTCCCCCCTCTTAAACTTTCATATGAGCTCAGAGGATAAAGTCTATTTATCAGTCTGGTAATAACATTAATATCCCTGAAATGCATTTTTGAGAAAACTGGCAGGAGATGTCATTAGCCTTCTGATACACTGGTTAAGCTATTAACTTTCCAGAGCCATAGTCCTTAACTGTAACATTTGCATATGGATGAACTAATTAGTTGGGGAGGGGGGGTAGTTTGCATCTAACCAGGCAGGCAATTTATAGGTTTTCATTTCCTAGCATCAGTATCACTAGCTATTGTGATAAAACTTTTGGAAGAAATACAAGGAGTGCCCTTTGAAACAAAATTAGTGTAGCCTACCCTCTGGATGCAGATGAAGTTTTGGTATGCTGTGGTAACCTGTGTGAATGTTTTGCCTGACTATTTTAATGTTGGATCCAGATAGGCAATAGATGAAATTGGGAATTCTGTGGTGGTCAAAAGTTCTGATACAACAAAGCTCTTAAGTACATGAGTAATCCAGTCTTCCTACAATAATGCATTTAAGTACATATTTAACTATTATTGTTTTCAGTGGGATTTAGCCGCATGCTTAAAGTTAAGCACACACTTATACGCTTTGCTAAACCAGAGATGCATTATATGAATTGGCCAAATCTCTTTATTCATGGGAACTGAGGATGCTCAGTATCTTAACATTTGGTCTCTTACTCAAACATCTGTCCTTTACCTGTTTATGCGTTGCAACCTCCTACTTGTACAGCTATTAGAAACAGGCATGAGGTGAAACAGTGATGAGGTGCGATCTTTGGCCTAGGCAACAAAACCCCTTAATGTAGTTGTACTTATATAGACAAAAATGTCCTTTTTTTGCCCATGTAGCTTATTTCACCAGCTGAAAGTGGAATAAAGCAGCCAGCACTCAGATTTGCCAGTACATGTTAGAAGGGTTTTGTGGCTGTCATGTGCCAAAGTCTTTATGATCCATAAAGTGCTTTTAAGTGGGGAACTAATTTCCATAGTTTCAGGTTTTAAAATATTTTGGGAGACAACAGAGCAGCTAACTAAGGGAGAGAAGACTATTCCAGGTTATTAGATGAGTACTCAATGTTCTTTATAATTGTGACACTGGTCCTGTGTGCAGAAATAATTCTGGATGAACTCTGGTGAGTCTAAAGAGATCTGGAAAGCTATTTGGTACAACTAAGTGGTCAAGAAGATTTAAGGATGGTTTTGAATATCAACCTGGAAGGGGAAGATTGCATCAATTATGTGTTTACTGCCTAATATATGTATTAGGTAGGTGAAGAATTACTGCTATCTCTTTATATTTAACAAAGGAGCAAACCTGAAAGTCATTACTAAGTTCGCTAGAAAAACCTAATTTGAATAATAAACAGAGAATCATCTCACTGCGCTTGATGCATTCAGAAGTTAGGCACCTCTCCCTAACTGGTGATCTACAATTCCTCTAAAGTCAGTGGGTGCAATGAGAGAACCTCTCCTGAAAATAAGTCATCCTGTGGCAGACAACTCTTGAGAGGTGGGATGAATAGTCATATGAAAATGCCATTCTCTCTTGGTTGAACATAGAGGAAGTAGAAGTGCTTGCTTTAACTTGAAGCCTAGCTTTTAGAAATACACACGCCCATCACATTCATTTTCTAGTGTATTTTAGAGTCTTTGAGATCTGGGTGTCCAAAATCCCCTAGTGGGGCAAAATCTCAACAGGTGAGCAGGGTGGGGAGCAGAAACCAGAGCTTTCTAAGGTGCTCCTCAGTCTTGCATGACATATGGAATAAGTCTCTGGGATGTCCTGTGGGATGCACCTGCC
This sequence comes from Calonectris borealis, assembly GCF_964195595.1. NCBI lineage: Eukaryota > Metazoa > Chordata > Aves > Procellariiformes > Procellariidae > Calonectris > Calonectris borealis. The sequence goes on from NC_134312.1 coordinate 210,209,620, forward strand.
ACAATAGTCCCAGAATAATGGAAAGGAAGATGTTTTGGCCTTTTTAGGATCTGGTGAAAGATACATTCTGGGAATTACCTTCAGGGCAAAGGGATTTATAGAAATAAACTGTTACTCCAGCTACATTTTGCATTGGAGGCATACTTTCCTGGTTATATTAAAATATTTATTGATAGGCCTGATGAATGCTTTAAGTCAGCTAGATTTTACTGACATAGCCAGGAGCACTGTGTGCTGGTGCTAGCATTTGTGCCATAGAGTCAGCATCACTGCCATAAAATAACTTCATTGAAAAGTCATGTGACACGGAAAAAAAATGGGATCAGAACCTTTGGATTTATTACATTTTTTATTGGTTTTACAAGCAAGAATTCTTCATCAGATTTTCTTTCTACTAGTATCACAGAGAAATTTAAAAAGGATCTGAATACAAAAGAAAGGAATCCTAGGTTGGACTACATTATATAAAGGAAATAAAGCCATGTTCCTAAAGTACTGTTATTCTTGTTCCAGCATCAGAGTTACTTTCCATGAAAATCTCCACTGCATCCTGTGATCCTATATTAATTAAAGCTGCATCAAAGATGGACCAGAATAGAAAGGAAGAAGTTTGAGGCTGGTTTGGATCCAATGAAAGATGATATTCTGGAAATTGCCTTCACAGGAAAAGGATTTATAGAAATAAAGGGTTATTCTGTATACATGCTTTGCATTGGAGGCATATTTTCCAGGCACTTTGCCTGGTTATACTAAATATTTATTAACAGGCTTGATAAATTCTCTCTGTCAGCTAGGTTTTATTTCCTTGCTGCTGTATCACAGCCTCTAGCAGGAAAAACTCAAAATTCAGCCAAGTGCTGAGTACCCTTCTCTCAGCTGAGGTCAGGGCCCTGATTCTGTTTTCATCAATGAAACCTTCATGGAGGGGAGGTGGACAGTGACTTTGATAGAGTTGTTTGAAATTCCCTCTCATGAGTGGAAGAAGAATGAGGCCTTGGTGTTACGTCTGTACCCGGAGGAAGGGTGGTCTCCAGATGGCTGTGCAGATGGTATGTTACACCTGCCACGAGCATCCTGTCCACGTAGCTGCCTTATGGGCTTTCTGCGGGGTGCTGGCAGACAGCTTGTCTGGGTGTGCTGCAACGTGTGATTTCATTTGAACAGGCTAAAAACATGGAGACAAACCGTTTCAGGGGTGTGAGCTTTGACAACACCCTGGATGAATGCTCGGTTTTTTTGTCTGTGCAGCCTTCACTCTAGTCATGAAGATGTCCTTGATACTGTCCTTGGGGCAAGTGCAGCTATCTCCAGAGGACTTGCCTCAGCTCAGCATGTACAAGGTGGATAGATCAGTTTATAGTTTGGCCTATTTTTCCTAGTCAAAAGTAGTTTGATACAAGTCTCTCCAAGTTGTTACTCTTAGCAGTCATGCTTTTTTATATTAATTTGGGAATGCATGCTCCCATAATGACTTGGAAACTAATGGTGATTTTTCTCATTAATGATCTGCATTTGGATCTGATTAGGAGAAGAGAATTTTAGAACAATATCAATGCAATGCATTCAAAAGCTTTGCTTAAGAAAGGCAAAAAAGATATTTAAAGGATACGGTCGCCCAGCATAAAAAAAAAAAAAAAGTGTTTTCAGAAGCCTTTCTTTTCTTTGCTGTGCTTTTTGTTGTTTGTTTGTTTTTTTTTTTTTCAGAGCGGTGCTTTTTCATCATAGCAATGGGAATGGTAAAAGAATGATTTGAATTGTTTTTCTGGCAATCAAAAGGTAGTTATAACAATATGATTCAGACAGCTGCATCATATTCAAATGTCATTTAGGCAACACTGTTAAGTCAGTTTTTATAATAGCTCAAGGGGATAGATTATCATGGAGCAATTCAATCACTAAGAACAGGGCTCTTAACTCTTCTAAGAGCAAATCTCTAATATTGATCTCCAGAACAAGAAACAAACAGCAAAAAGACAGAGCAATCATCATACAGCATGGAGTATTTCCCGGGCTGCCTCATGGACCTTTGAAGTATTTGAGTATTTATATTTGAAGGAATAGCTCATATTGAGTCAGACCTATAGCTGAAATCAATAGAAATCTTCTCCGCATAGATCTTTAATGAGTAGTGCATCTGGTCCATTCCGAATAGTGCAGCATATTTTAACAGAGGTTTGGAAGTCAGGACATCTGAATTCTAGTTCGGCTTAGAGTTCTGACTCGGTGGAGGGTACTCAATATGTCATGCATAATTTTCTGATCTGTGAGAGTTGATTAGACCTGGGAGTCCAAGGGCGTGAACACCTTTCAGAGTCCCGCAATACATTCTGTCTCCATTTGTCATGCTGGCTTCAGGTGTTTGGGTGAATAATTCTCTATACACTGAGGATGAGCACTGTTTTCCCATTGCACTACTAAAAGGGGCCAGGCTTGGTTGTTTAAATACAGGCACCAGTGCCATTTTTGAGACTCTGAGGTATCCCAGACCCCAGACAGCTGTATGTGAATGGCAGATGAGGCCTCAGGAAGACCATGTCCTTCTGGAGACCAGGCAAGATTCCTTGGGGTATGTCAAACAACATGAAACACTTATGTTAGGGAAGCCGAATCAAGTCCTGAATAACCGACTGAATGGGGTTAGTATCTCCTAAATTTAGTTGGCTGAACGTTAATTATGTAGCCTGAATTAGTAGTCCAAATTCCTGAAGAAGAGAGAAATAACTTACACTATGATTCATTCCACCTCTTTCAGCTCTCTTATAGGACAAGATGAACCTGCTTCTGGAGCAGACTGTGTCTCTAGAAGAGCATTGACAGCCAGCTTTGTTTTGATATCTGGACAATTGGGGCTGAACTCACTTGCCCACACACCTACCGACATTTGAGAGGCACAAGTTGAAGGCTTCCTTGCCTTCAGCTATCGGTCTAGTAGGGCACAGATCTCTTCTAGCTCCTGTGTCATTTCTGCCAGCCCCATGCAGAAGTCTTTGATACCCTAGGACCCTTCATATGTTACTAGATGACTATGCATGGACAACTATATCTGCCTTTTGATGTTTGGGGAAATATATCCCATTTCTGCTCTCTGATTTAAAGAACTTACTATAAAAAGCCTCATTTTCAGAGGATTAGCACCAAACATCAAGAGGAAAAACAGATATTCAGCAGATTTGAAAGTCATAGTATTTTGTTTAGGTTTAAGTGTTTAAATCTCTGCATGTCTGGTGAAAAGTGAGAGGATTGTTTATGGTCATAATCCTGAAAATGTGTACAATTTGTATAGTTTAACATTCCCAGAGGAAGCTTCCCTTTTCCCCTGGAATTGCTTTGTATGCCAAGAAATACTTTAACAGGATATTTTGTCACTCTAAATTGTCATCACTGTACTAGTAGCAGAAACTAATTAATTAATTGGGATAATTAAAGGTGCACTTGGGCTATAAATGAACATTTTCACAAATGTAGGAGTGTGGTATCGATTCAGAGACTAAATTTTCTGCTGGACAACAGGGGTGAGGAGAGCAGAGAGAACAAATAGCGGGAAAGAGAGGATGGCAGCATTAACATCCCTTTACAGGTTCAGTGACATTTTTCTGTGAAAGCATCAGTGACAGTTATGAACTCTGTTTCAGAACGGCTTTTTGGATTTTTTGTTTGTTTGTTTGTTTTCAATCAAAAATACTACTACAGCTAGGCCTCCATTTGTTTTCCATTCCCATCTAGTCTTAGTTAAGCATTTTAACAGGGTTGGTAATTAGCAAAGCTGTGTGACATGCCAGTCTTCGGCTTTACGGATTAACCTTGCAGACTTTTTCTGTTGAACTTTGCTCTCCCTGCTCTGACTTGCTCTAGCCATATGTTTTATGATGAGCAGTAATAGCCATGGGACCCTGACACACAATTACTGCAGACGGCTTGAGACTTTACTGATGTCCCTGTCCACTCCATCTCTGTGCCAGGGATTTCTCTTTGAACACGTGCTGGTGCCTTCGTCACTATAGATAAACTCATCATTTTAGCTTGAATTCTTGAACTTCCAGTGAAAGACTGGAAGAAAGTAAATGTCACTTGTATCTTCAAGAAAGGCAAAAAGACACAGGGAACTATAGGCTGGTCAGCCTCACCTAGATCCCTGGGAAGGTGATGGAGCAAATAATCCTGGAAATGATTTAGAATAGAATAGAATAGAATAGAATAGAATAGAATAGAATAGAATAGAATAGAATAGAATAGAATAGAATATTTCAGTTGGAAGGGACCTGCAATGATCACCTACTCCAACTGCCAGACCACTTCAGGGCTGACCAAAAGTTAAAGCATGTTGTTAAGGGCATTGTTTAAATGCCTCTTGACAGGCTTGGGGCTTTGACCACCTCTCTAGGAAGCCTGGTCCAGTGTTTGACCACCCTCTTGGTAAAGGAATGTTTCCTAATGCCAAATCTGAACCTCCCTTGGTGCAGCTTTGAACCATTCTCACACGTCCTATCACTAGATACCAGGGAGAGAGATCAGCACGTCCCTCTCCTCTTCCCCCTCTCAGGAAGCTGTAGAGATTTCCAAAAGCATGGAGGACAAGAAGATGATTGGAAGTAGTCAGCATGTATTTATGAAGAGAAAATAATTCCTAAGCAACCTGACAGCCTTCTGTGATGAGGTGAATAGCTGGGTGGATGCGGGCAGAGCAGCTGATATTTTTTATCTTGACTTTAGCAAGGCTTTCAACACTTTCTCCCACAGCATCCTCATTGACAAACTGATGAAGAACAGACTAAAGTAGGCAGTGAGTTGCACTGAAAAGTGATTGATCTGTTAGGCTTAAAGCATTATGATCAGTTGCACAAAGTCCACCTGGAGGCCAGTCACTAGTTGTGTACCCCAAGGCTAGATACTGGTGCCAATACTGTTTAACATCTTCATTAATGACCTAGATGATGGGACAGAGTGCACTCTCAGCAGGCTTGCAAATGATGCAAAATGGGGAAGAGTGTGTGGTACACCAGATAATAGCCGCACTGCCTTTCAGAAGACCTGGACAGGCTAGAGAATTTGGCCGAAAAGAACGTCATGAAATTCAACAATGGGAAATGCCAAGTCTGGCACCTGGGGAGGAATAACTCCAGACACCAACAGGCTGGCACCAACCAACTAGAAAGCAGCTTTACCGAGAGGACCTGGGCATCCTGGTGGACAAGTTGACAATGAGCCAGCAATGTGCCCTCATTGCTAAGAATGTCCACAGCATTCTGGGCTGCGTTAGGCAGAGTGCTGGCAGAATGTCGGGCAAAGTGATAAATCCTTCAGATTATCAGTTAGAGTCTTCAGATTCGCTTTGATCAAGCAGTGCCAGACATTATAACCAACTACATGTATTTTGTTATTTCATCATTTAATGAATTTCCACCAATCAATCAGCTGAGTTCTGAGGTCAGCATGCAGCTTTGAGGACAAAGGTGTTTGTAAGAACTCAGGATAATCAGGTTCTCCTAATAACACAACATTTCCAGTGATACAAATAACAAATTTGTTCTTAATCATTGTACAGAAGAAAATTAGGGTCCTATTATGAGATGTAGTATCAGTATCCATATGACTAAAAGGAGATCTAGGTACTGAATTGTATTTTTCTTTCAATAATTTAAAAAAATTTTATAATTAGCATTTTTCCAACAGTTAATTTAAAGAGAACCTGCAAATGTGATCTGACTTTTTCTTCTGCCTCTTGTGCTAAATTTCTGTGCATATGGTATGTAGTTTGCTTAAGTAACAAACGTTAAGCAAATATCATAGGACATTCTCAATCACTGACTTTTTATTCAGGAATAATCTTAAGCTTCAGAATCTTAATCTTCAGAAATCTTAAGCTTAACCTTTGAAGGAACAGAAATATAACATGCAACCTATAAACCAGTTTAAATTCTTAATACTCAACAACAAAATTAATAATTACCAAATTATCTAGAGATCAGAAGTTACCACAGAAATGATGCTGAAAATAAACAGAAAATTTGGAATTTTTAAAAGATAATTTGTAAGTAGGAAGAAAGGAGAGCAGATGTATCCTCTTTTTGCCTTTTCCCCTGTCTGCAATCCTGACATATCAGTCATCTCGCAGAGCATAGATGGAACTTTGTTCTTTCTCTGCCTCCTCCCTGCATTGCAATTAAACAGGTGGCAGCTGAGCTTAATTTCACTTAATTTAGAAGTTTACAGTGTCAGCATCATCTCTGACCTGGCCTTATAACCTGTCTTAAATAATCACATGAGAAAAAATAGGCATTTATAGGATATGATTCATCTCACCTTAAGGTGAGATCTCTACCTAAGAGAAGTTAGAGGAATTTTGTTCTAAAACTGCATCTTTCTCTCAGTTGACCACTCAGATATCTAAAAGCAGGTGAGATGAATCCCAGATCTTAGGACTTGATTCAGTTGTCCAACCAAGATGCCAAGTGGCATTTGAGATGCTGTAGGTTCCCCTGCAACTTCAACTTTCTCCTCTCAAACGTTATAGTGTCCTATGTCACATTTGATATTCTCTTCTGGATGCACTGGATATGTCTGTAAATTGAAAAGGACAATAGGAACCTATATTTATGCTATTAAATGGAATTCTAGGAGTCTAGCTTTCTACACAAGGGTATTTCTGCGCATGGACAAGTTTCTAAAGTTAGGTACCTTTCAGATAGAGTTTTAAAATTGTGTAACTTTGTAGATTTAAAGTTTATTAGGGACCTCCAGAATTAGGCACTCTGTAACTGTCCGTCTGTAACCCTGCTGTAAACTGCCCTGTCCCTAGGACTTTAGCTGTCTGTCTACCAGGGATCAAAGATCCAGCTCTGGTATGGTACAGCTGCGTGACCTTGACTCAGATGGCAGAGAAAGGTTGTAGAGAGATAAGAAAGGTAAAATCATGGACAGAGCTAGGACTGGTGATGCCAGATTGGAATTGGCTTAAGGGTTCAAGGTGGAAAACATCAACACGGAAATGTCCAACACGAAAAAAAAGAAGGAAACAAAAACCAAGCTTCCCCAGCCCTGCCCCCAGGAATGCTAGTCAGACTAGTTGGTCTAACTGGGGACTAGTCAGGAAGCACTGGGTTATTAGGTTGAGTCATGGTATCATCAGTGTTGATGGGATTGGTGGCAGATGACAACTCAGCAGCAATGAGGTCCCTTCCAAGGAGCTGCAGAGGACAACCCTTCCCTGCCTGTCTGATAGTTGCCAGGTCAATTCCTAAGTGCTTGGTCAGGAGTGGTGAGCATCTAAAGTTAAATCTCAGCTACCTTTTTTATCTGTTAGTCAATAAATAATTGTTTTGTACTTTTAAATTCTGTATAATCTGCTGGCAGAGTCTCTTTTTGCCCACCTAAAGATACCTGAAAAAAACAAACTGAGAAGAGGGACTGTAATATTTGCATTTCTGAAAACTTCCATTTCTAATGGAATCTGCCTAAAATGTCAAGGATATGATCCACTTTGAAATAGGACTCAGCATACCAAACTGCTTAAATGAAACAGTCGGTATGTGAGCTAGACTTCTATATTCCCACTGTAGTCGGTGGAGAACTAGGGCTCAGGTCACTTACCCACAAGTAGGTGTCTTGACCCATTTGAAAACTCACTGTAAATTATTAGTTTGATGATACAACTTAAGACATATTTAGCATTAAGTTTTTTCCTAAATAGAATGGATATTAAATTTAAGGTTAACTTTTTTGCTCATTGAAGTGTTAAAGTGTGAATGCTTTGATATTTTGATGAGTAGTATGTGCAGGGATTTCAGGACAGCTGGTAGTAGAATGAACTAGTAGTTGTTTCTATCAATAAAGATTATTGCATGGGTAGGGAAAGAACATGGCAGCGACTTTTACATGAAATAAATGCTTTCTTTTTCCTGTTGAACACAGCTTTGAGAATGGAAAAAAAAATAACCCAAATAACTGGAAGGGGAGAACAATTTCCCTTTCAAAATTATAGATGTTGAGATGTATTTTTTTTTTTAGTACATCCAAATAGGCTGCAGTCTGATGTTTCAGGAAAGTTGTTTCACAGAAAAGCACCTGTGCAAATTATATACTGAATTGGTAAAGACAGCTGTGATACTGCTGATTTTCAGGGTGTGACTCTGCTGCCAAAAGAGAGGTGTGAGTCCCCATAAAAAATTCAGGAAGCTCCATAAATAGCACTCCCAGCATGAAGGTGCTGTTGACAGAACAGGAGTTGGAATGACAGCCACGCAAAGTGCACCGTGGATACCCCAGAGGCTTCGTAGAAAACTGAAACCGTATGTTTGCTGCTGAGGTGACTGGGAAAAGCAATTGGCTTCAAGCTGCATGGATGTGTTTGATAAACTGATTAAACTGTGAGGATTTGGGGGTATGGGGGATACTTCTAAATAAGCTAAATGCTCTGAAAATGAAGGATGCTTGCATCTCAGCCCGGGACTGTGCTGTCACACAGTCCTGTAGGTTTGCAGTTGCCTTTACAGGTGCTGAATACAGTTCCCCAAGACAAATTCATTTGCATCCTTGGAAATAAAACGTTGAGACTTAGACACCAGTTTTTAAACATTTCAGCAGCTGATAGAAAGTACAAGTTTCTTCTGATTTGTAACATTTTAACTGTCATCTCCATTAAGGAAAGCAATCTACTGCTTTTGGGAATCTCTCCCAAAAAAGAGGTCTTAGTATGGCTTGACAGTGTGATACCTTTCCAATCTGATGTTTTAAACCTGGGATACGTTTTGTGAGTCACGGCCAGCTGAAAAGCAGGATGCTTTTTGCACTTAATCTTGACAAATCAACATCAACTACAAAGTAGAAATTACGCAGCTTGAGTGAGGATATTCTAGAGGGTTTCTTAGCTGAGGTCTATTTTAGATAATATTTTAGACAAGCAGCTGTCAGTCTGGAAACTGGCTCATGTGTACCACTGCAATGAGTCTAGATTATTGGTATCACAATTTGAACACAATACTGATGTGTAGCAGGGGTAAAATCTATGCTAAGAACAGGACTGAGGTAAATTATCATGGATAATGGTAGATTAGCTGAAAGAGCATGGATTGGTAGATACGTCAGTGATGAATGGAATTAAAATGCTTGTAAACTAATTTACATAGTGCAGCTGCTGAACACAGCACCTGTTCAAAGTGGCTGTAAGACACTAATAGATGCAGTAGGTGCATAACTTTCGCCTGGTGAATTTTCTGTATACTCTGAAATTGCGCCTATAAGATACGAAGTAAATTGCGAGAGTCCTGTGCATACATATGAATGTTTACTTTGATTATGAAAGGTATAAAAAAAATGAATATTTCTTTTAGTGTTAGTGAATGTTTCAACTCAATTCCTTAAAAAAAAAAAAATAAGGGGACACAGACCTAGTGTGAGACTTTAGATAATATTGATATTCTTTAGTTTCTGTCAGAAAAAACAACAGTAGGAGGCAGATACTAGACTCTTCCACAGGACATTTTAGAGAAGAAACCTATGAATTTTCCAGTGAGGCTACTTCTTCATAACCAAACCCAACAGTGTTCCCTAATGTTGTGTGCACCTTGGGTGTCCACCTGCCATAATGATGATATAAGAATTTCCTTTTCTGTTTCTCTTCTCCTGTTTGGTGCCTTGGTTTCTATTAAAAGAAAATTCAGGGAAGCAGGTCAGGTCTGATAGGAAAAATATGCTGCAACAGAACTAGAAATTCAGAACCTGCCCTGGCACATGAGTCTGGACATGGTCTGAACTGCCCTCTGGAAGAGCTTCTCTCGCTCTGTTTACTAGAGAGAAAGCTTGGCTTCCCAACTTAGCTATCAGAAGGTGGATGTCCAAAGTTAGGCTGCGTGACTACCTCCACAAACACACAGTTTTGCTCTGAGAGTTGTTCAGTCCCAAGGAAGATGATGGAACTACAGGAAAGGAGAAGAGACCTAAATATTATACCTATAAGAATGCGCAAGATTTTTTGGAGCTCAAGTGGGATACACTATCCTGTTAACAAAAGCAAGGTGTAAATATAAAAAAAAAAAAAATTCTGCTGTTAACAGAGCAAATACACCCCACAAGTTGGAAAAATAAACATATAATTTTTCAACTTTCGTTTCTAAGAGTAAAAATACACTTTATTGGTGCTATTTATCTCAGCTTCCTATGATTTTGATTCCTTTACTGGTATGGTCAAAAGCCTTATTGGTGGAACTGATATGGCCGAGTTGAGTATTGGCACACTGCTTGACAGCCCTGCTAACAAATGCTGTTATTCTACATTATCAGGACAAAATATGCCAGTAGGTGTTATGTTGATTGCAGATGGCTTTTCCAAACAAATATATGAAGTTTACAATCAGTTCTCTAGCCTTCTATAACTCCGCTTTATTTAGAAATGTTTCTTTCTGTTAAAATTTTAGCAGGAATTTTCTTTATATTACCTTTGCACGTAGGTTTCCAGCCACAGCTTTGAAGAACTGGGGGAAGTATACTCATATCACCTGATCCTGTTCCAGTACAGAGCCTGAGAGTTCTTGGAAACAGATCTCTGTGTTCGAATTTTTTTGAAATTTTTGCAGCTTCTGTAACCCTGGGTTTGACATTTCCTACATCTAAAGGTCAGAGGGCACCATTACAATATTTAGTCTGATCTTGCAGCTTTTTGCCAGCTTCAACCTATTTATTAAACTAGTTAGACTTTCTCTAACTTCTCCTGTTAAGATCCTAACTCTCCAGTAAAGTCTTAAGAGCATTTAGGCAATCACATTAACCAGTGTTAGCATCAACCATTTGCTGCCAGATGTAGCAAACGTATTTTCACATTTGTGAATGCATTTTCTGACAAATTTAAGGAGCCATCTATGGTTCTTAAAGCTCTTCACTGAAATTCAGGATAGATATTGTCTACAGAGAAAAAAATGTAGATGAATGGAATTTTTCAACCTCACAGTATCATTTACTGCCCTTTTTGAATCTTCTATCTTCATGCCGATGGTGTGTCACTCAGATAGCTGTTCACATTGAAAAGCCAGTGAGTTGATGTCTAGATCTTCAAATACCCTTAAGTAAAAACAGTAGTATGAGGAGTAGACATGGTGAAATTACTATAACATAAGAAGTAACTGTGAATCATTTAAAACTGTGCTAATGCTCATGACACTCCTCTTGGTCTTGGCAAAGGCAAGGTGATTCAACTTTCAGTGAAAGAGCACCATGTTACATTTATCATGGCTGAAGAGCTTGCATGGAGGCAGCCAGAGCAGCTGAGAAGAAGCTGTAAGATAGTGCACAGTTTGCAGAGGAGATGTAAATGGATAAGAATGGGTCAGTGTAGTTTGGGATTACTCTAGAAATCTCTGAAATAAATTATTTCTGAGAGGGGAATATCTTGAAAGGTGCATGAGATAATGATTAAGGAACCTAGGCAGCATGTTTTTCCCTTAATGCCGTTAGGTGAGCATCACAATCTCCTCCTTTATCTGTGTGATTGCAGGCCATTCAAGTCCACTCACCTCTGGAGATCTGAACACTCTAAGACCTCATTGTCTTCAAGCTCCTATTTGTCTTCTCCTTCCTGACTAGTTTTAATAAACCTGTTTTGTGAAAATCAAGAGACTGCTTTTTAACCTGTTGCCTGCACTTCTGTTTGCCACTGAGGGAAGGGCTGTAACCTTGCTACCCACAGCTGTGCTAACATATCCTTGATCAGTCATCTTCTCACTGGATCAGCTCAAAGCTTCCAACACATCTTGGCTTTTAATTAAATTAAAATGGGAGGAAAAAGTTCCCCTTTTATGCGTGTGCTCCGAAAGGAACAATATCTTCCAAGTGAAGTGCACACAATGATCCTGTCTATTTACAAGTCTGAGAATTAGAGAAAAACAGAAAAAAGGAAACTTTGTTCTGATCAGAACGACAGTTTGATATGAAACAAAAAGGGTGGCTTTCTAAAACATTTCAAAAGATGTTTTTTTTCTGAAGATGTGTTTGTAATAGAAATTCCCAGCCTACTTCCAGGGCTTTGTACAAGCCAAGTAAGAAAAATGGAATTAGTTGTAGGACCTGAATCAGAATCTCGGATCCAGAGCATAATGAAAGTTGAACTTGTGTTGCAGTTTTATGTGTAAAACAAAGAAAAAGGCACAGCGACCAATATATCCCCTTTAAAGACAGGACTCTGCTGCACACTCAGTCACATTCCTCCAAAGGGAGGACTGGTTTTCTTTCTCTGATAGTCACCCATGGACATAAGTATCAGACTTAAATGAGCCACACAAAAGTCTTTTCACACTTTTTTTCTTGTCCTTCACACACTGAGTTCTCAGTGCCTGGCAGGGCATTCGCAGGTGCATGCAGTGGCTACTGAAGTTGGATTCATAGTTGGGGGAAGGTTTTTTTTGTACCCCATAGGCCCCGCAGGGAAGATACAGGTTAGAAATGCACCTTGAGAAATAAATATCCCCTGACTACTTTTCCTGTGTCTCACTCATAACAAAGTTGCCTAATATCATGCCTGATTTGTTGTTTGCCCAGTGTTTTCTTATCAATGGTACAGCCCAGATAAGCTTCACATAAACCACAGCATCCACCACGTTATTGGTGATAAAAACCAGTCTGGGGTCTCACAGATGATATATTTCTATTTAATTACATTTTCTGATAATGAATATGACTACTACCTCTGAACAAAATAAAAAAGATGTGATGCCATATTCTGCTGTATGGCAGAACACAGTTTGACACAGACAGCCATAAAATCTTAATTCAGGAGCTGCAATTGATTACCATCAGTACGACTGCTTACTTATCATTCAACAGCCAAGACTGGGGTCTGGGAAAGCTGAAAGTTGTCACCTAAAGCAGGAAGAGATAACAAACTGACAGACAGTATGTTTTGAAAAGATAAACAATTGGCCCACATATTTCTTTCTTTTTCTCAGCGAAACGAGTGAAAACCAAGATCAATAATGAAAGTTATGTGGGACTTACATCACCGCAGCCAGGAGTGGAAAATCACCCTGGCGCCAAGTCTGCAGTCCTGACAATGCTCACGAGTGCCTACTGAAAGCTATTGCTATCTGACATATGTTGCTATAAGTGCTAATTAAATCTCAGGGCTGTGTTCTATTATTAAAACAAGAGTCCTTAGTAGCTGCTAAACAGAGCTGCCTCCCTGCAGGAGCAGAGCTATCAGCTGTCTGGGTTTCCCTGATATGTCTTCCTTTTCTGTCCTTGGAGCATCATCTAAGCAGATTTTTGAACAAGTGCAGCCCATGTCTGGGCTTTGGGAATTTCCAGCAGAAGCTTCGCAAGGGGCAGGCTTGGCAGGCTGCAGCAGGCAGCGGCAGGGCAGCGGTGAGCGCGGGCAGGCAAGGGGAGAAGGGAGGAGGAGGAGATGTGCACGCCGTGCTAGATCTGAAGTGCTGGCAGCTGCTGGGCTTGGCCGGGGTTCCACAGAGCCGCAGATGTGAGCAAGGCTGGGGCTGGGGGGGAGCGGGTGAGGGTTCGGTATAGGAAGGGATTTAGGTCAGGGTGGTGGGAGCAGCGGGGTGGAGGGGTATTGTGTTACTGAGGGGGGTGTAAGGGTTATGTTACTGAGGGTTGGACAGGGGAGGTATTGGGGTTGGTGGTGGAGATCTTGGGACAAATGAGGATGGGGGCACTGGGGCTCTGGGTTGGATTTGGAAAGTATGGAAAGTTCTGGAGCAGGAAACCTGGGACCTGGGCATTTTGGGACAAGAGAGTTTTCATGTGGGGCTGTGGGTAGGAGTGACGCTCCATAGGTGAACAGGAGTGTGATGTGGCGGCGTTTGCTTGGACACAGTGATTTTGGTTTGGACATGATTCATCAGTTCCTTGTCAGGAGACAGCACTGGACAACAATGCACTTCTCGTACCCACTACTTCTTTTAGATCCTCTTCTCTGTTTTTCACTTATATGGAAATGTGGTTGCATTAATCAGGATGCGCTGTAAGATCTGACTGTACTTCTCTCCAGGAGAGAAGGCTTCACTGTGTATGAGGTAAATGGGAGAGAAAAAGGACTACAGACAAGGAAACACCCCCTTCCACCCTCTTTTCAGTAATTAGCATTCATATTACTAGCTTTTAACCATGCTCATAGTCCTAGTGCAAGGACTGCAATACTAGTGCGAAGTAGATGTCTTTTGCACAACTGCATAAGGGTGCATATAACCTAAATGAGCATGATGTATGCATAGCAACTTCCATGCTCTGCTACTCATCACATCGTTTATCCCCACTGAATACAGAGGGATTCTTTAGCACCTATGTCCCTATCCTAGATGCTTAAATTTAGATGGGATCTGTGCTCCTGATGTCTGCCTCTTTCTGCATATAATTCTCAACCAGAGTATTTTAGGAGCATCCAGAGCTGGCTAAATATTGTCCGCATCTACAGCATCTTTTGCACACAAAGTCAAACTCAATTCATGTACTTGCCCAAAGCTGGTGGACCTAATGCTCACAGTTTAGTGTTGGAAATATGAAACCCAACTTCTCTGCTAGTAGAGTAGGAAGAAAACTTCCTGTCCTTTGCAGACAACTGATAAAAATGTAAAAGTATACTAATTATTAACTTTGTGAAGAAATCTGTGCCTCCTAGGACAATGTCCCTACATTGTCTCTGCCAGAAAAGTATCTCACACTGCTTGCATTGCCCTGAAGTGGAGGAGATAAGGAAGGATTTTTTTCCCTGGTTCAGTTATACATTGCAGCTAACAGGATGCCATGTACTGTAATACTTAAAAGACTACTTGGGGGTTTTTTTGCAGGTGGATCAGCTAAACAATTCTAGAGCAAATATACTGTAAATATACACACAGTTTAAAAGGGAAAAAATTCAGTAAGACAAATGCTGTAGAAGATGCAGTATGGTACTCTGTTCACACACAGGCATCTGTGGATGGATACAGAACCACACAACAATTCCCATTCTCTATTTACAAATTCTGCTCTCCAATTTTAATAAAAAACTAAAACCTTTCATGATGAGTCCCACATAGCCAAAAAAGACGATGTAATCCTGGAATGGTAGGAGTCAGCATGAGGTCACAGGCAGAAGATTGAAAAGGTCTGTGCATGAGCCAGCTCACTGTTATCCCAGGCAGCCATACTGCAGAATTTCATTTACAAGCTAATTGTACCCTACCTCAAAAGCATGTCGTTTTTTAACTCCTCTGACAAAACTCCTCTCCTTTCTCTCCTCCTCTGAACATTCCAGAGCTTCAGTCCTTCTGTTAGCAGAAAATATCTTCTAGTTCTCAATCTGAATGTATTGCTGGCTAGTTCGTGCCCATTTGCCTTGTGCCAAACTCACAATGAATTTATTAAGTGATTTTAACCTCCTGGTTCCCCTCTTTTTCCAGCTGCAGTATTCCTGGCCATTTAAAAATCAATAGTTACCCTCCCTCTTCCCCACCCCAATTAGGAAAATACTACATAAATTGCAAAACAAATTGAGATTTTTTTTTTTTTTTAGGTATATTACGGCATTTGTCCTTTCTTTCTTCTGGTTTCTTTCTTGTCTGAGTTAATGAGATATGTTCAGGGTATGTTTTCAAGGTTTTCTTAGAAAATTAAAAGAAAGAGGAAGGCAGTGGGATTCCCTGCATTCATGTGACTCTTGATGGACTCTTTGTGGCATTGATCATTAAAAAAAAAAGATTATTTGCACAAATTTCATAGGACTAATAATGTCAGAATGAGTTGAGCTGAGTGACACAAAGGGCAAATCTGGAGAAGTCTGGAGGAGTTCACTGTAGCAGATCTGTTTTGTACTCATGCTTTGTCTTAAAAAATTGGTTGTTTTCAGTAAGAACTTCAGTGTTTTCATGTAACAGCAAAGCATTTTAATGGCAGGCTAGACATAACCAAGATAAAACTTGTAGTCCTGTAGAGATATCATTTTTTTCTTTCTTTCTTTTGTAATTTAGGTTTCACTCAAGTATTCTGACCCTGTGTCCAATAGCATTCTCAAAACTAAAAAGCAACTGAAAGGTAAAACCTAGCTGTTATTTGTCAGGCCTACACATAGGTCCCAGCTTTTAGATTTCCGTATTTTGTAACCAGGTCATCTTTGCCATGACTTCATCAATAGTTTCTTTGAAATTTTGCCTTGAATCCACTAAAAGTTCCTCAAACCTGAGCCACTTTGAACTCAGTATTTCTGGCTCATTGCACTCACATTTTTTGATGACATTTTCTTTGGTAGGAAATTTCAGACCGGCTGAATAGGAACGTATTATTATTATTATTGTTATTGTTATTGTTACTATTATTATTTCATTTTTATGAAACAGTCTGTAAGATTGTGGTATCTCCTTAAAGTCAAAGAGCTTGACAGGAAGACAAATGCTGGAGACAGGATGAAAGAATTGTAATGAGTGCCCTATGTACAATAATTTTCTCATCACCCCAAATCGCTGCAGCCATGAAACAGTCCATGGCAACAATGAGGAAAAAAACCCAATGTTCCTTCTGCCCCCCACTCTGCAAAAAATTGAGAAGGATTAGAGTGAAGAAAAAAAGCAACTTACTTTCCTTCTGTCTTTATATTGTGATCAAAATATACATATGCATGCATTAACATATAGAGAAATCCTGATTTCCTGGCTGATATCCTTTTTAGCCTCAAAAAATGTTTAAGCTACAACAAGGGTAAAATAATCACCGCATGAACAGAGCAGCCCATGGGAAGAGAGACTGAAACAATAGCCTGCATGTAACAGCTTTGAGCAACTACACACAAAACCAGTTCGCTGCCCTGGAGAAAAGTCATGCTGAACTGGAACCAAGCGTAAAAACCCGAGGTTACAGTCAATTCACCTTGGTTTGACATGTTGCACCGTATGATAAAATTTTTTTCTTCTCTCCTCAGCATATTTAGAGGGTTTCTATAGTATCAATTTTATTGCCTCCATGGTGTGAATTAATGACATGCCAGGATTTGTACATGTAGCATGTTTTTAGGCCCTCAGGGCCAGCCACAAATGTGCAGTAAATATGATGTCAGAGACTTTGGACTAAATGAGCATTTATTAGGTGGTCATGTGCATATGGAGTACTGTTCAGTCTCCTTGTATTTGTACTGTAGAGTCCTCCACAGAAGCATTCATGGGAGGACTGAGGGCTGCCAGGGGTTCTTGGTTGCCTTTCATTGTGGCACAGATTTTAAGCATCCAGGAATATTTCTAGACAGAAGTTACTACTCTCAAAATGCACATTGCACAAACTGATAAAAGTGAGAGTTTCAATCCTGCCATCTAATTTCTACGTCTTTTTAATGTGTTGAAGGTGCGCTGTGGCCAACAAGATTACAGAGAAGAGCAAGAGGACCTCTCAGTAAACATCTCTTCAAGATAATAAAGTAACAGGGAGAAAATTTAGAACATTTTTCATTTTTACTTTATCTTTATACTGTGTCTGCTTTAATAAAAATGTATAAGAGATGTAGCTTTATGCTTCAGGGCATTAGACTTCCATAAATTGCCTCAGGCTTGAGGGAGTCTTTCTGTGTTAGGCACGCCTCACCAATTGCTCTTTATGGGATTCTTCCTGCAGTTACTTTTAAAAGTTTCTGGTCACCAGAGGAGACAAAATAGAGGCCTAAAAGTACTGTCTGTTTTGCCCAAACCAGTAATTTTGATCTTCAGTGCTTGTCAGTTATTTTTGCTATTTATGAACGTGTTGTGTCTGTAAGGAACAATGGTCCAATATTTATCTCTAGCTCTATATCTCTACATCAATATCTCTATATCTTTGGTGATTTTATTTAGCCTTTAGCATGTGTAAAATGGAAGTGTTGGAAAGGTAATCTTGGTAGAGCCTGGTTAAAGTCAAACAACCATCTGCACCTCTGGCATATGTGATTTACAGCTTACTGCAGTATTAGCATGAGACATACTGTTTCATTTACCCAGTAGATGAGTTGTTGGGGTCTTTTTAAAGCTTGACAGCCCCTTCATTTAGGCAAAACTTCACTTGTTTTACTTGGAAATGTAACTTTTTTTGTTCAGTCAAAGTCTATCTTTCCTTGTCAGTATATTACAATTTATGCTACCTAAAGAAAGTGATTAATAAAAACTTGACATTTTTCTCCAAAGCACAGCAGCATTAAAGGTCACATTTTCAAAAGGACCTGTAAAACTCCCCTAACAAATTATGCTTGAGTATTTAAGTGCACAAACTCTTTTTTTTCTAGAGTGCAGAGAATGAAGAATGAATGCAGTTCTGGTAGTGTGTTTCAAAATTTGGCAATGAAGCTGAATTAATGAATTAGGACAATTTTTCAAAAACACATGTGTCATGTAGGACCGTAGATATTATTTTTCAGGATTTAGGTGGAAAATCCCTGAAGTACTTACAAACATATAGCCTTTATCATGGGAAATAAGGAAAGTGGCAGTAGAATTTCCATTGTTAATAACAAATGCCATTGTTATTCCTTGTTTTTATTAAAATAATGTACTGGGACTTCTACAAGACAAAATTTACTAGGCATTATTTAATCACACTGTCAGTCCATCACAAAGAGCTCTCTAGACTGAGAGATGAAATAAAATGTGGGAGGGTAAGAGAGGTGAAATGCGAGCCTGAAGATCACACAGATGATCAGGCACAGTACTTTCCTTTGAACTGTCCATTAGATCTTTCTTACTGTACAGATGATGCTTTCTCTTTCTTCAGATATCCCGTACACACTGAGTGAACAAAACGTTATTGATCAGCCTACTATTGAAAAATAGATGGAGAGGAGAGCTGTATTTGTATTTAGCCAGCTAAATGCTGTTTGAGTAATCTTTACATTTATTTTTAGTCATAAAAAATCACACACTCTGAAACCTTTGTTGACAAAAACTCTCAAAAATTGCTATTTTGGCAGGTGCCAAATCTTGTGCTTACAGACAAGCTCAGCTTGCTAAAGATAACTATTGTGAAAAACATGCCAACAAGATAAACCTAACAAAGAGTTTCCAGAACATAGTTTTTACTCTAAAGGGCTTCTCTATTGGGCAACAAAGAAGGGTACTACTTCACACTGATTTTTCTCAAAGCCTATGGGGACTTCTGTTACATGAATTGCCTGCCAGGTGGGTGGGGTCGCAGTGGTTTTTTGGCCTCCTATTTGTGTCATTGGCATTGTGAGATTTTTCTGTGATGCAGTATGGGATATATTGGAAAGGCTCTGGAAGGAGGTTGTTCTGAGGCCTGGGGTCAACATAGAATTCTTTTTAATTATTCTTTAACATCACTTTGTAGCTGTGCTGTTAATTTATTTATTCATCTGCTTAGTTTTTGTTTGTTTTTGCCTAGCCACTGTTGAGGAACCATGAGGATTAGAATGCCTTGACAGAAATAATTGGATTTCACTGGCAAGGAAAATTCAAAGGTGGAAATGCAGAAGCTGCTGTTTCTAATGCCATGTGGAAAAGAAATGGTGCTCCCAGAGCAAGTGGATCGAATAGAAAGCATCTCTGAGATTGGTAGAGCTGTAGCTACTCAAAGCTGTGGTGTGAAAAGGGAAGTGGACTGGGGAAAAGGTTCTCTGATTAAGTATTTTTCATGATAATGAAAATTTCTCCAAATTACCTTTTCATGTGGTCACACCCACCACTCCAAAATGCTTCTTGGCCATTTCTTGGCCAGCTTGGTAGCTATGACAAAGACCACCTCTACTAGTTCTCAGGGTAGACCTAAACTCTAATGTCCTTCTCTTTCTCAGCCTTGAGAAAGGTCTCATCCCCTCCATTCCCAAATTTTAAAAAGTGGAGAGTTTGCCATGCATTTATCCTTTTGGTTTTTTCCTCTACCTCCTTGGGTGATACAAAGATATTGAGTGATCGTTAGCTCAGGTGTCCTTAGAAAGCTGTAATGCTGTCAGATATGTGCTCTGTGAGCAAGGAAAATAACAAAGCTGGTTTTGTCCTTTGTCCGTTTTACATACCACTGAACACCATAATGGGTTGGAGGATTATTTGGTTTGTTGCTGGGGGGCAGGGGTTGCCAGCCAACCCAGAGATACCATTCTCCCATCTTCCACCCAGGATTGGGACACCCTTCAGCCAGTCATTTTACACTTTACATCCACGCATGGATGGAGTTTACATGCATCAGTCTGTCTAGCAGTGGTTGTAGGCAGTAGTGGGTGTCCTGGACTGATGGTTCAGAGGTGTTCTGTATTGCGATCCGTTGGAGGACAGGACTTCAGGCATTCATTAGAGAAAGTGGTTTGGAAGGGGCAGATTAGTGGTTCCACTTTGCCTCTTTTCAAACCGTTATTACACTGAAAGCCACTTCATCACTGTGAGGGCTCAGGAAGTATAGAAAATAGTAGTTCAAGTAAGTGAAGGGGAATCCTCAAGCTATGCATTGGTGTTATCCACTGTTGCAGTCATATGTCTGTGCACCCCTGGAAGGGGATAGCCACTTTTTCTGCCTGAGGCAAGATGTCAGCCCTGTCTTATTCCGACAGTATGAGAGCGGAAGCTGTAAAATGAGGGAGGGTGGGAAAGGCAGTGAAAGACGAGTAGCTTGCTAAGAGCAGACAGCTCACACAATAATTCTGCAAGTCCAGAGGAGCAGTAGCTGTTTTTATCACTTGGAGGAAGGGTAGAGAGGACAAGAGGTCACTCAAAGGACACTAGTTTTTATCCACTGAACACGAAAATGCAACAACTAAAGTATAAATACTTCCCATGTATCATAGTAGGAAATACAAAATACTCATGATAAGATCAAATCTAATGAGACCAGAAAAAATGTATTAACTGAAAACCCTGTGAGAGACTGAAGGCTGTGCTTTTAACCAGGCATGGGAGGAGGGTGGTTGGGTAGATTTCAAATTTTTTAGGGGATTCTGTGGTATCTGTCCAAATGCTTGCATACTGAATGAGTGTTAGGTTTGAGTGAGATCTTTGAGGAAGTCTGTATTAGCACTACCATCCTGGATTGCCCATTGACGAGAGATACCAGACTACAAGATGAAGTTGTGCCAGCTGCTTCACCCTATGGATGGGTGGCAGGAGCACCCCTGGACTACTGCATACTATGTTCCTACTTTCTTGTGAGAAGATTTCTGATTCTGCTCATTACCTTAGCTTCTGATTATACTTTTGCATGGCAATCCCTTCAAGGATATCCTCAAAAATATCCTTCATCTCCAGAGCTTCCCAAAACTTTGCCTCACTCTGAAGGAAGAGAAGATTTGGGACCTCCACTATGTAGCTTAACTCCACATCAATATTTAAAGATGGAAGTATCATCCTGTCACTGTGACCCCTGAACAGCACAAGGCAAATGAATAAACACAGCTGTTGGTCCTAGATAGAATACAGAGCAGCTCAGAATGATGACAGGATCACTGCCAAAATACTGTGTACTGGAAATAAGCCCACACACGCTTTTACATGTGTTGAATTACTACACTGTGAATTTACTTTGCTTTCACACAGGAGCACACTTGTATTCTTATCAGTTCATCCATACCAATCCTTACATTGATAACTGAAAGACATTATAATGATCTCCATTCAAATAAAACCTTGATGCACTATTTAGGGAAGTATATACCTTTACATGGTTATGACTGCAGCTGTGATCTAGAGAAAACAAATAAGTGAATGTGAGCAAATGTAAGTCATCTATAGAGGTATTAGAGATAAGGAAAAGACAGGTTTCTATTCCTTCCAGTTGACCATAGGTATATAACCAAGGTACCTAAAACCAGGATCAGATCATCAAAATCTTAGTAGAGAACTTAGAGCAGAGAGAGAAAGACACTTCTGCAGAGCAATTCTAATATCTACATGGGCCAGGGGGGGAGAATTAGCTCCAGCAGGGTAGCTAAAGAAGTGGGATGAGTCTGAGCTCTGCTGAGATTTTCAAGAGCATGTAACCACTTCAATCCTGTTGATATTTTTAATATTTTCTTGGATTAATCTACAGATTCTGAAGCGACTTATGTGACATGTTGTTTGAGGGAGCTTTTTATAACTAGAGATATGTCTAAACCTAAGGAAAGATATCACTTGATGCATTCCAAGATTTTTTTCTTTTTTTGATATGTTGAAGAGCTCTTCTTCACATGGCTGAGTGATAGTGATCTACCTGAATAGAATCTGACACATACCTGTAATTAGCCTGAAATTTAAAAAAAAAAAAAAGTTTGGAAATACCAAAGTGTATGAAACTATTGGAAACGAATGAAAATCTTCATACTATATAACTTTACTCACTTCTTTTATATTAATGACTTAAGAATCTTCTTGAATTTAGATATATTTTATAAGCCTGATTATGCATATGCTTAACTACATTTGTGTAGGTACTCTAATTGCAGTGAATATGCTCATAAAAAAGATCTTGTCCTTTTTTTTTCTATAAAGAACTAAAAATAAACAGCAATACTAGACAGAAAGGTGTCGTAAGAGATCTTCACTTTCCCTATCTGCAAGAAAAACCTTCTATAAAGGGGACTAACAAAAGTAAATGCAAGATTATTAGTACCACTTGCCCTCGAGACTAGAAATTGGCTCATAGACCTCTTTTCATTGGTAGCATAGGCATAGTCTGTAAGTTTTTGTAGGAAGGCTGTAGTACAAAATCTAAATAGGGAGATGGAATTTTGAAGCTTGTTTTGACCTTCTCTGCACAAAAGAAAAGATAGACACAATGGAAGAAGACAGATTATGGAAAATGGTGTTGAAAAATTCATCTCATAAAGACCTTTCTGAAGCAACACAGTAGAGAGGAGAGTCATCAGTAACGAATATCCTCCCAAGTCATAGAATCATTAAGGTTGGAAAAGACCTCTAAGATCATCAAGTCCAACCGTCAACCCAACACCACCATACCCACCACACCATGTCCCTAAGCGCCTCATCTACACGTCTTTTAAATACTTCCAGGGATGGTGACTCAACCACTTCCCTGGGCAGCCTGTTCCAAGGCCTGACCACTCTTTCAGTAAAGAAATTTCTCCTAATGTCCAATCTAAACCTCCCTTTGTGCAACTTGAGGCCATTTCCTCTCATCTTGTCGCTAGTTTCTTGGGAGAAGAGACCAATACCCACCTCGCTACAACCTCCTTTCAGGTAGTTGTAGAGCACGATGAGGTCTCCCCTCAGCCTCCTCTTCTCCAGGCTAAACAGTCCCAGTTCCCTCAGCCACTTCTCAGAAGACTTGTGCTCCAGGCCCTTCACCAGTTTCGTTGCCCTCCTCTGGACACGCTCCAGCACCTCAGTGTCCTTCTTGTAGTGAGGGGCCCAGAACTGAACACAGGATTCAAGGTGCGGCCTCACCAGTGCCGAGTACAGGGGCACCATCACCTCCCTGCTCCTGCTGGCCACACTATTTCTGATACAGGCCAGGATGCCGTTGGCCTTCTTGGCCACCTGGGCACACTGCCGGCTCATGTTCAGCCGGCTGTCAACCAGCACCCCCAGGTCCTTTTCCTCTGGGCAGCTTTCCAGCCACTCTTCCCCAAGCCTGTAGCGTTGCCTGGGGTTGTTGTGGCCAAAGTGCAGGACCCGGCACTTGGCCTTGTTGAACCTCATACAGTTGGCCTCAGCCCATCGATCCAGCCTGTCCAGGTCCCTCTGCAGAGCCTTCCTACCCTCGAGCAGATCAACACTGCCGCCCAACTTGGTGTCATCTGCAAACTTACTGAGGGAGCACTCGATCCCCTCATCCAGATCATTGATAAAGATATTGAACAGGACTGGCCCCAGTATTGAGCCCTGGGGAACACTGCTCGTGACTGAAGATGGAGGTTATAAGGAGTTGGGGAAAAAAGAGGTGAAAAAATGTGTAATCAGTTGAGCTACAGCTTGAAATACCCTGAGGTTCTTGGAAGTGCTCTTACTCATAGCTATCATTCTCGTAATCTTTCAGTTTTTGTTGTACTGTTGCATAAGTTTCAATTAAGACATTTAATAAAGCCGATTTTTTCCTTTTATCATTCAATAGTAGGACGATTAACCTGATTTTGAGAATCTTTGTATCATTAAACTTCATATAATGATCTCACCTATCAAGTTTCCTGTTTTATTGCAATATATTGCAATATTCTAATTAACTCCCCTGTTAACGATCTGATACTCTTAATTTTGTAGTTTGAGAATGTTACCAAAGCTTTTCTGAAATTAACTACTGTTAGTTCTATTCATTGCTTAAAATTCATCATTGGTTTTTGTGAATTGTTAACGGCTTCATTAACAGAGCACAGCTAGAATACTGTATTATCCTGCTAAGCACTTGTATGATCCTCATCAACATAAGACCAGAATACTTCTTAGTCATTAATGGATTTTTGTCTTCTTATGTCCATAGGAAATAGTGAAATATTATTCCTACTCTGTATAAGGAGAGGTGAAACGGAGTAGATTAAGTAGACTATTCAAGATAATACGGAAAGAAAAGACCAAAACTGTAGCTCAGCTTCTGGTTGACCATATGTCTCTTGAACATCATGTTATTCAGCATTTCACAAAGTAGCCCATGCTTCTGACTATACCTCTTCAGATTTTTTGAGCTTTGGAAATGCTGAATTTGCAGCAAAACATCATAAACTGAAGATTTAGAAATGTTTATGGGGAATGCAGTTCAGGTGTCCTGTGTTCCTATTCTGACTCTTTCCACAGTCAGATTATCTCAGACTACATAGCCAAACAACCGAGCAAGACAGAAGTCAGGATGCATCACAAACTTCCTACTTTGTTCAAACAGATTGCTTCAAAGAGGATAACAGGACTTAAGGCATCCAAAACATATTACAGTGCTTCTTAGCAAAAATGTTTGGTTTTGCTTACTTGTTGTTTTATTAGTGGCTTTTTTTTTTATGTTAGATTGTCTATGAAAACAGATTTTTTTGGAAAAAAATAATTTAAAAATTCCATATTAAAAATATTCAGCTTTCTACACTGCATAATAAAGGATCCCTCTTCCAACTGCTTCTCCAGTTTCCTCTGAAGCCTTTTGTTTTCATCGTATTCATTGGCAAGGAGTTCCATATGTCTACTGCCCTTTCATGAATAACCATTTCCTCCAGTTTGTTCTGCAGCTTGCTTCAACTAACTTTGACTAATAGCTCCTACTATTCTTCTTGTATTAGAAGACAAAATGAATAATGGATTTTTATTCAATCTCTTCATGCTTTTCACGATTTTATAGGCTTGTAGTATATCTCCCCTGAATCATCTCTTTTCCAGACCGAAGACCTTTGGTGACTCAGTTGTTCCTCATATGGGAGGAAACAAAGGTTCATATCTTTGGTTATTCTTCCCTTGATGTTTTGCAGTTCTATTATTTTCTTAGAGATTAGGGGATTATATCTGCACTCAAAATTTAAGATACAAACAAACCATGGATTTATACAGTGGCATAATTATGTTTCCTGTTTTGTTCTCTGTTCCTTGAACTTGCTCTTTTGACTTAGAGGAAACACTGAGCTGGTGTATTCATGGGAAAAGAAAGGTTACTACCAAACCATGTGCTCCTTTCTGTGTATTTAAAGTGAAAATTCTTGCCTGCCACACTAGAAATTTAATTTCTTAAGATAGAGGAATAGTATACATGAAAACTAAAAGCCAGGAGGGTGCAGGCAGGGACCAAAGATGCACATATAGCCTGTAAACATGGAATCAGGATCTTCCCTTCTGTGAAAATGGATGACAGGAAAAAAATACCAAACATTTACTATATTGCAAGTTAAGCTCTGGATTTGAATTTCTTAATTATGTTTATGCTCCTTTTGTATGTAGCATATACCTGGTTTAAAAAAGAATGAAGCTTCCTACCATGTTATTTAACAGGTAGTCTCTGAATCACTAGATAACCAGAAAGTATCAAGGAGGTGGCATGTTGTAATACGTATGACATTTATCTAAATCAGTCCTGTATAATATGGCAAATAAACCCCTTCACTACTATTATAACATTTAGCACCTTTTCCATGTAATTCAGTTCATAGACATCTAATTAAAGATCAGTGAACCAAGTGTTTAAAAGGCAACCAATGTAATTGCTGTAATTGTATGATTTAGATGAATAATAAATGTGCTAATGATACTGTTATATTAAGTGTTCAAGTTGGTGATCAAGTCAATTAAGATATAATTGTAAAGCAGCAATCCACAAATAATGAGTGAAATCCTTCCTATTGAGAATGATGTTGACAGGAATAAAATGCAGTAACCTTATCACATTTTGACATTTAATTTGATACAAAAGAACATATAGACAAATTTTAATCCCACTGATCATGTAGAAATCAGTGTCCATTGCTTTTGCTCTTTCAAACACAGATGCAGACTTAGCAGTTGGAGGTAAATTATAGCAAGTGTTTTATAAGGTTCTTATTTTAATTCTTGGACTGACCTGCAGTAGTGAGATCTTCAAAAGCTATCTAAATCTGGGGTGATGGCCACAACTGACAGCTCCATCAGAACAGGCGACTGCAGTGCAAACCGTCTGCTTGTCAGAAACAGCCTCTCCCTAGGAATCAATCAGAAACTGAAACAAAATATTTGCCAGATTTAGATGACTATGGTGGGGGGGCCTATTCCTCCTACTAAAACAGGGGGTGTGTGAGAGAGAAAGAATGAAAACCAATTCAGAGAAACCGGAGATACTTCACCCTCATCTCCAGACATCAATAGTCACTCTTGATGTTGTCAGGGTCATACATGGCAGTGTCATTGGCAATCTCATGGATGAGCAGCAAGAATTGATAGCCTGGAGGTCTCCTGGCAGTCAACAATCCCCCTGAGATATCAGGGCAGGTTTGTACTCGGGAGCTTCCATCATTTGCAGGACTGTCACCTGTCAGGTTTTCCCTCTCAATGTGAACATGTGCTTCAGGCTCAGCTGGTTCTGGCCCTGACGATCTTGTTCCTTCTTGTTCCTGGACCATTACAAGAGTCCAAGAATTGCAGCTTTGCAAGTGGAGAAGGAGCCTGACGGACAAATAAGCTACTGCTTGTAGTATTAGAAGAGGGCGTTGATAAGAATCACTGTGTGGTCTTTGTTTTCCCTATCATCAGCCATCAAAAAAGGGCATGTCTAAACAACTCCTCTCTGCTACTTGATAAGCATTTCAAGGGTATGAATCACAGCGTTATAAAATAGGTGTCCAAGCTGGATAGGATAAATTGCCCTCTGAAACTAACTCTTTCTCCACTAACCTAGAGGGGTTAAACATCTAGCTCTCAGATGGCTTGAGTTAAATGAAGTATATCCTACCCAGATGGACTAGTGCTGGACTTTTTCTTATAAATTAATCTATTTATTGATTAAAGGCATTTTATTTCTCCAGAGACTATGCCCAAATTTGTTTGCACTCTGCAAATAGTTTCATGTGAAGAGTCAGGTTTTATAAACCAAACTTTGGAATGTAGCCTAGAGGTTAAAGCAGTTTCCTGGAAATCTAAGTTCAAAACTCTCTTCTTTTTGATTCACAGATGATCTTTAAAACAAG
Source organism: Calonectris borealis (assembly GCF_964195595.1). Lineage (NCBI taxonomy): Eukaryota > Metazoa > Chordata > Aves > Procellariiformes > Procellariidae > Calonectris > Calonectris borealis. Next base: position 210,237,104 of record NC_134312.1, read on the forward strand.
ATCTCACTGCTACAGGAGAAGTGCTACAGCCTCTGGGCTTCCAGACCTTTTGGA